>NC_140989.1:120188845-120721250 GCF_052327205.1 Somniosus microcephalus
CAAGGATGTCTTGCTGCAGTTGTACAGGGCCTTGGTGAGACCACACCTTGAGTATTGTGTGCAGCTTTGGTCACCTTATCTGAGGAAGGATGTTCTTGCCATGGAGGGAGTGCAGCGAAGATTCACCAGACTGATACCTGGGATGGCAGGAATGACGTATGAAGAGAGATTGGGTCGATTAGGCTTATATTCGCTAGAGTTTAGAAGAATGAGAGGGGATCTCACTGAAACTTATAAAATTCTAACAGGACTAGACAGACTAGATGCAGGAAGGATGTTCCCGATGGTGGGGGAGTCCAGAACCAGGGGTCACAGGCTAAGGATAAGGGGTAAGCCATTTAGGACTGAGATGAGGAGGAATTTCTTCACCCAGAGTGGTGAACCTGTGGAATTCTGTACCACAGAAGGCAGTTGAGGCCAATTCATTAAATATATTCAAGAAGGAGTTGGATATATTTCTTAAGGCTAAAGGCATCAAGGGATATGGGGAGAAAGCAGGGACAGGGTGTCATAAATCGCAACTTCTACAAGAAGTAACTCAGGAAGTACTACTGGACGGCCAGCTAAGGGCGCCATCCGAGGAGTATAAATACTCGGGCGTGGGCCCAACTTGGCCAGAGACAATCTGGAAACAGGAAGCTAGTGACTACTAACTAGACCTCCATGTTTTGTTACAAGTCGATTAAAGCCTTGCTTTATGTTCAACCAAGTGCGTAGTGAGTCTTTATTATGTCACAGGGTACTGAATTTGGATGATCAGCCATGATCTCATTAAATGGCGGAACAGGCTCGAGGGACCGAATGGCCTTCTCCTGCTCCTATCTTCTATGTTTCTATGTTTTTATGAAATTATTCCTACGCTAATTAAACATTCATTAAATTTTTCCTTCTGTATCTTTTGTCATCTGAATGATGTAATCAAATGTATGCAGAGTTTACCACACAGTGCTCAGAGAAATTGTACTCTTTCACTGAGCACTATTCTGGAAGATATTTAGGTGAACTCAGAGATAATGAGAACATGATAAAACAATGCACAAGTAATTAGGGGGATTAATTAACGGAATGAATAGGCAGACAGGGCACATCACAGTTGAACAAGGAGAGTCCCTGGTTTTAATAAAAGAAAATGCAGAAAGATTAGGAAAGGTTAGAGATAACGGCAATCATTCAGATCAAAAAAGACTATTAAGAACAATTGATTGCAAAGGCGATTATGTATGGAGAGTTTCTATTTAAAGTAGATTCAAAGAGAGGTTAAATGGTATTATAAACAATTGGATCCCAAATGTTACATTAGACAAATAAATGACAATCTGGATATCAGATGGGAATATGGTTTGGCGTAAGATGCAAAGATTTGGATTGGCGTGTCATGCCAGGAAGCCTATCAAGCAAAGTGACATTGTTTCGTGACTGATTCCTGTGATAGTAACAATGCTAACCTTTTGCCTCACACTAATGAGAATGACTAAATTGAGGATAAAATATTGGTGCCTGTTCAGCACTATTTCTATGACCACACGTATCTGGGTTCTGCTCTATTTCGGAGGAGTTCCACTGGACCCCTGCCAGTACTAATGCTGATGGAAGGTGTTGTCAACAGTGCTATCAAGCGGCACTTACCAATAACCCGCTCACCGATGCTTAGTTTGGGTTCCGCCAGGACCACTCGGCTCCAGACCTCATTACAGCCTTGGTCCAGACATGGACAAGCGAGCTGAATTCCTGAGGTGAGATGAGAGTGACAGCCCTTGACAGCAAGGCAGCATTTGACCGAGTGTGGCATCAAGGAACCCTAGTAAGGCTGAAGTCAATGGGAATTAGGGGGGAAACTCTCCACTGGCTGGAGTCATACCTAGCACAAAGGAAGGTGGTTGTGGTTGTTGGAGGTCAATCATCTCAGCCCCAGGACATCGCTGCAGGAGTTCCCCAGGGCAGTGTCCTAGGCACAACCATCTTCAGCTGCTTCATCAATGACCTTCCTTCCATCATAAGGTCACAAATGGGGATGTTCATTGATGACTGCACAGTGTTCAGTTCCATTCGCAACTCCTCAGATAATGATAGCAAAATACTGCAGATGTTGGAAATCCGAAATAACAACAGAAAATGCTGGAAAAACTCAGCAGGTCAGGCAACATCCGTGGAGAGAAATTTGAGTTGACGTTTCGGGTCGAACCCTTCTTCAAAACTGGAAAGAAAAGAAATTGGATCGAAGGCAGGGCTGCGATCGGACAAAAGAAGTGAAAGAAACAAAAGAGCTAGACGAGATGGTAATAGGCTGAGATTAGGTGTAAAGTGTACTGGCAGGGCAAGAGATAGCTGCCAGGTGTGAGAGAGAAACAAAAGGAAAGGGGGGGGGGAAAGGAGTGGAAAAATTACAAGAAAAAATGTGTAATAGGGGCCGAGGTTATGATCTGAAATTGTTGAACTCGATATTGAGTCCGGAAGGCTGCAGAGTGCCTAATCGGAAGATGAGGTGCTGTTCCTCGAGTTTACGTTGAGCTTCCGTGGAACAATACAAGAGGCCAAGGACGGTGAGGTCCGAGTGGGAATGGAGCGGTGAATTAAAATGACAGGCGACCGGAAGCTCGGGGTCACCCTTACGGACTGAACGGAGGTGTTCCGCAAAGCGGTCACCCAATCTGCATTTGGTCTCCCCAATGTAGAGGAGACCGCATCGTGAGCAGCGAATACAGTATACTAGATTGCGAGAAGTACAAGTAAATCGCTGTTTCGCCTGGAAGGGGTGTTTGGGGCCCTGGACAGTGGGAAGGGGGGAGGTATAGGGGCAGGTGTTACATCTCCTCCGCTTGCATGGGAAGGTGCCGGGCGAAGGGGAAGGGCTGTTTGGGGTGATGAAGGAGTGGACTAGGGTGTCTCGGAGGCAACGGTCCCTACGGAATGCTGAAGGGGGAGGGGAGGGAAAGATACGTTTGGTGGTGGGATCACTTTGGAGGTAGCGGAAATGCCGGAGGATGATCCGTTGAATGTGGAGGCTGGTGGGGTGAAAGGTGAGGACAAGGGGAACCCTATCGTGGTTCCGGGAGGGAGGGGCAGGGGTGAGGGCAGAAGTGCGGGAGATGGAACTGACACGGTCGAGGGCAGTGTCAACCACGGTAGAGGGGAATCCTCGGTTACGGAAAAAGGAAGACATGTCTGAAGCACTGGTGTGGAAGGTGGCATCGTCAGAGCAGATACGGCGGAGACGGAGAAACTGGGAGAATGGAATAGAGTCCTTACAGGAAGCGGGGTGGGAGGAAGTGTAGTCCAGGTAGCTGTGGGAGTCAGTGGGCTTGTAGTGAATATTGGTCGATAACCTATCCCCAGAGATGGAGACGGAGAAGTCGAGGAAGGGAAGGGAAGAGTCAGAGATGGACCATGTGAAGGTGAGGGAAGGGTGGAAATTGGAGGCAAAGTGAATGAAATTGTCAAGTTCGGGGCGAGAGCAGGAAACGGCACCGATACAGCCATCAATGTATCGGAAAAAGAGGTGAGGGAGGGGACCCGAGTAGGACTGGAACAAAGATTGTTCCACATAGCCCACGAAAAGGCAGGCATAGCTAGGACCCATGCGGGTACCCATGGCAACACCTTTGATTTGGAGGAAATGAGTGGAGTTAAAGGAGAAGTTGTTCAATGTGAGAACAAGTTCAGCCAGGCGGAGGAGGGTGGTGGTGGATGGGGACTGGTCGGGCCTCTGTTCAAGGAAGAAGCGGAGCGCCCACAGGCCATCCGGGTGGGGGATGGAGGTGTAGAGGGATTGTACGTCCATGGTGAAAAGGAAGTGGTTGGGGCCAGGAAACTGGAAACTGTTAAAGTGGCGGAGGGCGTCCGAAGAGTCGCGGATGTAGGTGGGAAGAGACTGGACAAGGGGAGAAAAGATAGAGTCAAGATAGGAAGAGATAAGTTCCGTGGGGTAAGAACAGGCTGAAATGATGGGTCTACCAGGGCAGTCCTGTTTGTGGATCTTGGGAAGGAGGTAGAAGCGGGCTGTGCGGGGTTGAGGGACTATGAGGTTGGTGGCAGCGGGGGGAAGATCTCCAGAGGAGATGAGGTCAGTGGCAGTCTTGGAAACAGTGGTTTGATGTTTGGTAGTGGGGTCATGGTCCAGGTGGAGGTAGGAGGAGGTGTCGGAGAGTTGGCGTTCAGCTTCCGCTAGGTAGAGGTCAGTACGCCAAACAACAACAGCACCACCCTTGTCAGCGGGTTTAATGACAATGTCAGGATTGGATCTAAGAGAATGGAGTGCTGCAAGTTCAGAGGGAGGTAGGTTGGAGTGAGTGAGGGGAGGAGCGAAATGGAGACGGCCGATGTCACGGCGGCAGTTAGCGATGAAAATATCTAGAGAGTGTAGTGTCCGTGTGTTGATAAAGACACTGAAGACAGGAGTTGGTTCATAGGTGTTTACTAAGCAAAGTCTGGGGGGGGGTTCTAACAGATATACACAATATACAGGCTTATATAGCCCGAGTGGCAATTACCGGCATTACAGCACACCTGGGGCTCTTAAAGGCACATACACTACATTCCTCCCCTTTTAGCTAACCAGTACATCATATTTTAAGTAATTATTAATTACATGTTATAAGCAAAATAATATACACATTGCTGTAGTTAATTAATTATAAGTCAGTCTCTCAGGAGGCTTCCTGACTCGGTCCGGATAACGCCTCGGTGGTGTAGTAGTTTCTGGTGGTGTCATAGGTTCTTCTGGCAAAGCTGATTCAGCTTGAATGCCAGTGTCGGGTTCATCGGGTTTCAGTATCACCGGATCGGAGGTAGATATGGGTATCTCTACTTCATCGTTAGACGTATAGAGTTGTGGTGTAGGTTGTCCCTTTTCGGATGACTTTATGATTTGGTCAGCATGGCGCCTTATTATGCTTTCTCCGATGTCCACGGTATACATCAGTGGTCCTAGTCGTGTGCAGATAGTTCCAGGCTGCCATTTCTCGGTACGGTAGTCCCGGGCCAAAACTTGTTGACCTATCTGGAAGGTTCTAGTTGGCCTTTCATTTACGCCTTGAAACTGCCGGTTCTCCACGTCCCTTCTGATGTTGGGCTTGACCAAACCCAGCCGGCATCTTAGGTTTCTATTGAAGAACATCATGGCGGGAGTTTGGTTGGTAACCATATGTGTTGCATTCCTGTATGCGAATAAGAAGTTATCCACCTCGTGCTGAAGTTTTATGTCTTCATTACCCATGGCCTTTATGGCCTTCTTGGAGGTCTGGACAAACCTTTCAGCCAATCCATTGGTGGCGGGATGGTATGGGGCGGACGTGTAGTGCTTAACCCCATTGTTTTTTAAGAACTTTCTGAATTCTTTGGACACAAATTGCGGTCCATTATCAGAACATATCTGTTCCGGCAGCCCATTCCTGGCAAATATGGTCCTTAACACTGTGATGGTTTTTTCCGTGGTGGTGGAGGACATCTTTATTACCTCCGGCCACTTGGAGTGTGCATCAACCGCGATTAAGAACATTGAGTCCATAAATGGACCAGCAAAGTCGATGTGCACCCTTTGCCAGGGAGATGAGGGCCACTCCCATGGATGTAGAGGGGCTTGTGGTGGAGCGTTTTGGACCTTCTGGCATCCTAGGCAGCTCTTGGTCATTTCTTCGATGTCTCCATCGATACCTGGCCACCATACAAACGCCCTAGCTAGGTTCTTCATTTTCACTCCACCCAGATGCCCCTCGTGAAGCTCCTTTAGCACTTTATCCTGGAGTTTGGGTGGAATTACCACTCTGGATCCACACATCAAGGTTCCTCGGCACACTGACAGCTGTTCTCTTCTTTGCGAGAATGCTGGCAACAGTGGTTCGCCATGTGCTGGCCATCCCTTCACTGTTAAATCGTAGACCTGTGAGAGAGTCGGGTCATTTCTCGTCTCCCTTTCAATGGCAGAATTTGTTACTGGTAGACATTCCACTATGGTAGAGTGGAACATCTCTACTGGGTCTACTGTAGGTGCCTCTTCTACCGTTGGCAACGGTAGGCGCGATAAACCATTAGCATTCCCATGCTGTTTTGATCCTTTGTATTCTATGTTGTATTGGTGTGCCCCTAGAAAAAGGGACCACCTCTGTAGCCTTTGCGCTGTCATAATGGGAACACCCTTTTTAGGGTTGAATATGGAGATGAGGGGTTGATTGTCAGTCAACAAGGTAAATTTTTGTCCGTGTAGGTAATGGTTGAATTTCTTCACTCCCCATACCAGGCTGAGTGCTTCCCTGTCGATTTGGGCATAGTTACGCTCAGCTGAGTTTAATGAGCGTGACGCAAAAGCTATCGGCCGTTCTGAGCCATCAGGGAATTTATGGGATAATACTGCTCCTATGCCGTAAGGGGATGCATCGCATACCAGTCTGATTGGCAGTGATGGGTTGTAATGAGCCAAAACTTCTTCGGATGTGATTAAATCTTTGCATTTATGGAAGGCACGTTTACAGTCTTCGTTCCATTTCCAAATCACTCCTGTTTATAGAAGTTCATTAAGAGGGTGTAGAAGAGTTGATAAGTTCGGTAAAAATTTATGGTAGTAATTTATTAATCCCAGGAATGGCCTTAATTGTGAAACATTTTCAGGTGCTGGGGCTTTTATGACTGCTAGGAATGGGCTGCCGCAGCGATAACATCTTTCGAAACCATGTGTCATTTCATGGGTGCCGAAGTTCTGTGTCTTTTGTTGTATCTCTGCAGCTCCTCTTGCTGCTGCTTCATATGATACAGCCATACTGAAAGCTTTGTCCAATGTTAAATCTTTTTCAGAAAGCAGCCTTTTTTGTGTTCCTTCACTTAAGAGACCGCAAACGAATTTGTCTCGAAGATAATCTGCTAGTCCTGCCCCGAATTGGCAGTACTTTGATAGCTTTCTTAATTCGGTTAGGTAATCAGCATTACTTTCATTCTTGTGTTGATTTCTCTTGAAGAATTTGAATTGTTCCGCTATCAGCAGCGGTGTTGGGTTTAAGTGCTCCTGCAGGGTATCAACAATTTCTTTAAAATTCTTGTCCTTTGGTTTGGCTGGAGTGATTAAATTTTGTAACAGCCCGTATGCCTTTGCGCCCATTAGGTTCAGCAGTACTGAAGCTTTTTTTTCATCTTCTATTCCATTTGCAGCGCAATATACCTCTACTCTTTCCACGTATGTGGTCCAATCCTCTATTTCGCTATCAAAAGCATCAATATTGCCAGACTTAGGCATTTCAGAAAAGATATGGCGCTTCCCGCGCTTTCCCGCCGCTGCTGCCGATGACAACGCTGTTTCCTGCGGTTTCCGTTTTTTGTTTTTTTATTTGTTTACAGTTGGAGACTCGTTCCCGCCGGACTTTCTCTGCAGGTCTGAACGCTGACCTGCTTGCCGCGCCGGCCGTCTCCCGAGTGCTCCCTCCCAGTCCGTTATTGTTTGCCTCCGATTTTGCTGCCTGTCTCAGCTGTAGAGCCAGCCGCTGGAGCCCCAGCCTGACGCCCAGGAAGGATTAGCGCAGTACCTGCCACCAGCTTGGCCAGCTGGTGAAACCACAGCTTCTCTCACTTTCTTGAGTCTTCTGGACGCCCAAGGAATCGATGTCCTGGAGGTGCTGCCGAATTGCAGGTAAGTCCGTTTCCACTTCGTCGCCACTGTAGTGTCCGTGTGTTGATAAAGACACTGAAGACAGGAGTTGGTTCATAGGTGTTTACTAAGCAAAGTCTGGGGGGGGTTCTAATGGATATACACAATATACAGGCTTATATAGCCCGAGTGGCAATTACCGGCATTACAGCACACCTGGGGCTCTTAAAGGCACATACACTACAGAGAGGGTAAGAGTCTATTACCATCTCGTCTAGCTCTTTTGTTTCTTTCACTTCTTTTGTCCGATCGCAGCCCTGCCTTCGATCTAATTTCTTTTCTTTCCAGTTTTGAAGAAGGGTTCGACCTGAAACGTCAACTCAAATTTCTCTCCACAGATGTTGCCTGACCTGCTGAGTTTTTCCAGCATTTTCTGTTGTTATTTCCTCAGATAATGAAGTAGTCTATGCACACATGCAGCAAGACCTGGACGACATTCTGGCTTGGGCTGATAAGTAGCAAGTAACATTCACGTCACACAAGTGCATGGCAATGACTATCTCCAACAAGCGAGAGTCTAACCACCTCCCCTTGACATTCAACGGCATTACCATCACCAAATCCCCCACCATCAACATCCTGGAAGTCACCATTGACCAGAAACTTAACTGGACCTGCCACATCAATACTGTGACAACAAGAGTGGGTTAGAGGCTGGGTATTCTGCAGTGAGTGTCTCACTTCCTGACTCCCCAAAGCCTTTCCACCATCTACAAGGCACAAGTAAGGAGTGTGATGGAATACTCTCCACTTGCCTGGATGAGTACAGCTCCAACAACACTCAAGAAGCTCGACACCATCCATGACAAAGCAGCCCACTTAATTAGCACCCCATCCACCACCTTAAACATTCACTCCCTCCACCACCGGTGTACCGTGGCTGCAGTGTGTACCATCTACAAGATGCACTGCAGCAACTCGCCAAGGCTTCTTCAGCAGCACCTCCCAAACCCATGACCTCTTCCACCTAGAAGGACAAGGGCAGCAGGTGCATGGGAACACCACCACCTCCAAGTTCCCCTCCATGTCACACACCATCCTGACTTGGAAATATATCACTGTTACTTCATCGTCGCTGGGTCAAAATCCTGGAACTCCCTCCCTAACAGCACTGTGGGAGTTCCTTCACCACATGGACTGCAGCGGTTCAAGAAGGCAGTTCACCACCACCTTCTCAAGGGTAATTAGGGATGGGCAATAAATGCTGGCCTTGCCAGCAAAGTCCGCAGCCCGGAACAAATAGAAAAAAAGTTCATTCACAAGCAGTTTACTTTCTAAAATGAAATAGCAGCTCACTAAACCAAACATTTGTGAAAGAAAGAACTGCATTGTAAGTATCATTCCTGATATGATTAAAATATAGCCATTATCGGTGCCCCAAACAACACTTGCTGCATTAATGCAATCAGTTAAGTGTCTGTAAAGTACATTGTATGCTCTGTGTCTTGCACCCTGCCATGTTAAATCAATTACTCTTTTGTAGCCAACAAGTTTCAATTCCACCCTTTGAATATAAAGTACATATTTAACTTGTTTCAAACTATTTTATTTAGTTATCGATACTCATGATAGCTAAATGGGACTATCCAGTCACAACGCTGATAGTACAGAATGTGAGGTACAACTATGTACAAGTTAAGTTCTGCTTATTTACCAGACAGTGTTCCTGCGCATTTTTGCTATCACTAAATAAGTACATGGACAATAGTCTTACAGTGCTGTGAAAAGGCTGTTTGTATGTAGAATTCTGGATGTTCGAGAGTGAGGCCTAAGGCTGTATCATGGAATCCACTTTTAGTGATCATGGCTTTTGATGATCATGTGGAAATGAGAGCAAATTTTATAGTGTAGGAATGTCTAGTTCCTATCCAAAGACTGAGGTCCACTCAGGCGCTCAAACAAAACGAAGTTTAATGGAAACTAACAGGTTTAAACAAGTAACTGCAGGAGAACATCAAGTGTAGGTCTGTTCAGTTCGGAGGCTCCATGAGGACTGCTCGGGCGGTCCCGTGGTTGACGTCATGATGTCATCACGTTCTTCCCGCCAGTGGGGGATCACGTGATGTGCGGCGTGATGTCATTGCGTTTACCCGCGCTGTTAAAGCAATCACGCTCTGTACAAGTAAACAGTATAAATAAAAATACAGACTCAGGCTGTAGCTAACATGTTGTTAAAGGGAATTATATACAAACGATCTGAGTCCTTTAGTGGCTCCGCCACAATAGAATAATATCCCCTGAAATTTACTGGGCAGGATTTCCAAGCAGGGGGAGGAATTCTGGAAGTCCAGGCTCCCCCGAACACTGTGGAGTTTTAACTCCACAGCATCCGTGGTTTTTTTGAGCAGGCACTCCGCCCTGAAGCGAGCCTGATTGTCAGGCTTGGCTCCCTGTCGGGCAGGGAATGCTGCAGCAGAGGCCACAGCCCTGGAGCAAGTAGGTTTCCTGCTGCTTAGAGATCGTGAGGGGGTGGGGGGGTGGATACAGAGTGGTTTGGAGGGTCACGGGGGGGGGGACCGCGAAGTGTCGGAGGCAGATTGGGGCAGAGATGGGAAGCCACGGAGGTCAGTGGTCGTACGGAGAGGAGAGGGGAGGAGAGGGAAGGGGGAGGGGAGAGTAGAAGAGAAGTCCAACATATTCTTCCTGAGGTGCGGTGCAGTGCCCAAAACTAAACACAGTACATAAATGAGGCCTGACCAAGGTTCTATACAACTGAAACATCACTCCAGTGCCGTGCTGAGGGAGTGCTGCACTGTTGGAGATGGCGTCTTTTGAATAAGACATTAAACCGAGTCCCCGTCTGCCCTCTCAGGTGGACGTAAATGATTCCATGGCAATAGTTTGAAGAGAGCAGGAGAGTTCTCCCCGGTGTCCTGGCCAATATTTATCCCTCAACCAACATCTAAAAACAGATTATCTGGTTGTTTGTGGGAGCTTGCTGTGCGCAAATTCGCTGCCGCATTTTCTACATTACATCCGTGACTACACTTCAAAAGTACTAAGGCGCGATATAAATGCAAGTCTTTCTTTTGGTCCCCTTGTATTCCAGCCCCCTTGAGATAAAGGCCAACTTTCCATTAGCCTTTTTGATTACTTTTGTACCTGACCACTAGCTTTTAGTGATTTGTGTACCTGGACATCCAAATCTCTTTGCTTCTCTCTAGTTTAGAAAATATTCTGATTTATCTTTCTTGTATCCAAAGTGGGTGACCGCACATTAAACTCCATCTGCCACAATTTTGCCCATTCACTTGATCTGTTTATGTCCCATGAAACTTCCTGCTCCTATCTGCGCTACTTACCACAAGTGACTATTCAAGCCAAATACTTGAAGAGGAAAAATCTTAATGGAGGGAAAGTGCAGGGAAATGGAAATAGAGTAGATGATGGTGATATGTGCTCATAGCGAATTGGGAGCCCGTTTTACTCCGCACCCAAATTTCTCATCTATTGACTTCGGGCACGAAGAAAAACAAGCTGTTGATTCGCTGTGAGCATGCTTTACTCTACTGGTGAAGACCCATTTCATCCTTGATAGCTCTGATTTGGAGTTGAAAGCAGCACAAGTACAATTGGCTAAATGTCCTCTTTATGTAAACTTTCTACTATTCTATGGGGGTCAAATTGGATAAGCCCCAAAAATGGGCGTAGGGATGGCGGTCTGCGATTATCCTGGTGCCTGTTCATTGCACTGCAGACAGCACATTAAATTGTTGCTGCCTGTTAATTTCCATGATTCCTCTGTGCAGCCAGTGCTACACGCGTCAGCAGGCAGCCCAGTATCGCGGGTGACTAGCGCTACTTAAAGGCAGCCTGCACCTCTTAAAGGGGAGGTGCATTGTGGCTGCAAGAAGTGGTGGGAGTCCTTTGTGAACTGAATCTGTGCTGTAATATATTGAAAAATGGCTGAACATGCGAGACAGCGTGCATCAAAGTTTTCTGATAATGCACTGGAGGCCTTGGTGCAAGAGGAGCAGAGAAGAAGAGTCGTTCTGTATCTGAAGTGGGACAGAATGTCCTCCAGAGAAATGCACAAGAGGCAATGGGAAGAAGTAATGTCAAAGGTTAATGCAAGGAGTATAGTTCCAAGAACATGGCTACAGTGCAGGAAGAAGTTTAATGATCTGATACAAGTTGTCAAGATGAGTGAGTTCAATCTTCAAATAGCATTTCCTTTCAACTGTACCACTAGCCACATCCGCTGCTCAATTCACTACACTCCCATCACCCACCTACCAATAATCTCTATCAATCAGTACTCAACACTTCAATTCATCTGGTTTCCCTAACCCTCACACACTTCGCACTGTTGCAAGCCTTGTACCCATATCTCACAGCTTGCACACACTGGCAGCACTCTATCCTGTCCCCTAACCACAACCTAACAATTGTCCCCTTTAAATTTCAGATATCCAAGAACTGGTAACTTCCCAGTCAGAGGAGGAAGAGGAAGAAGACAGTGAAGATGAAGAGACACCGTCACTCAATCTTACACTCACTGCCACCAGCTCAGAGATTGAGTTTGTGCATATTTTAGAGGTTAGGATAGAGGAGGGATCTGCACGTTAAGACAACGGGCACTGTATCCACTCTCCCCCATGTATTGGGGATGAGGTGTGAGTAGTATAGATTCACACTGTATCCACTCTCTTCCATGTATTTAGAATGAGGCCTGAGTAGTGCAGAATCAAACTGTATCCACTCTCCCACCTATGTATGTGGAATGAGTGACTTCTTAATTTAACCCAAAAGCTTGGTAAAACTTGCATCTCGAACCTATTAGTTTGCAAGGGCCCAGAAATTTGGGTCGGGGGCTTCCCGCGGGTGCAAGCCCCCGACCTGCATTTACCTTGCGCGCCGGCAGTTGAGCTGTAGGGCCCCGTGGAATTCCGCTCTGGGGCCTGGCCCAGCTGCTGGCGCGCTGTGCCTGCGTGTCCCAGGGGCGTAGTTAGTGCGATGCATCCCCTGGGATCACGTGGGCCATGGACAGCCAATCGGCGCAGGGAAAAGCCCATTCATAAGTCTTGATAGGGAGACCTGTCAAAACTTATAAATGCTACGGCCCCAAAATAGTAGTAAATCTTCAAATAAATTATAAAAAATCATCACACTTTTTAAATAAACTATAAATTACATTAAATAACTATTTTAAACAATTTAAATTTTTGAAAAGAATAATTTTATATTCTAACGGGGCTACAAATAAACTTACCTTGCTTTAAAGTATTTAAAAATAATAAACCTGTGGAAAAAATGTTTTAATTTTAATTAATTGACCACTTACCTTTTAAAATGCAGGCCTTACGCCTGGTTTTTACATTTCTAAAATCTAAAGACTTACCCTCACGGAGAAACCTGTAAAAAAAACGTAAGTTCAAAGTGCATGCGCAGACTCCCGTGCGCACGCATTCGACCTCTGAACCCCTGCTTTCAGAGGAACGGAAGTGCCGGTTTCCCGTGCATGCGCAGTGCATGCAAGAAACCGGCACTTCCATCAGGCCCACGCGTGAGTATCCCATGCGTACTCACCCGTGGAGACCCGAATTTCTGGGCCAAGGTGTTGAATGAGAATCTTGATTGAAGGGATAATTACTAGTCCTAGCCCCTTTCGGACTACCTCAGATCAGATGTATTCCCCAGACGCTCACCTTCAACTAAAGTTAGAGATAGCCAAATCCTAAAAGATGCTTAATTGGGTCTAAAGGTCCAGACTATCTCTCCCTAAAGGAAAGGAATGACTTGAAGATGTTACCATCCTCCAGATAGCACTTTTAATAAGTTTAACTAGACTGTAACCTTCCGGATATTATGAGGGTCTGGAAAACTCCCCCAGAATTCTGCAACTCCTCACCAAAAAGTGTACAGAGATTGAGTTCGCGAGTTTGATACAGAAGTACTATGTGAGACAACTCTAAAAAAATATAGATTTATTAAAGAACCGACATGTTGTTACAGCTGATGATTCAATCGCAACTTTAACAGTTCCAAAAACAAATAGCTTACAATTCTTATTCTCAGAGATCCTTATTCTCAAATTGTAACGTCGTTACATTTTTATATTTCTTAGTCTATATTCACCAAAATCAAATACCTTTGATACCCAGGACTCAAAGAGTTGTAGGCTTACAGAGCCTCTGAAGCCAAGAATCGCTTTGCCCCTTCCAGCGAATTCTGTCTTCCTATTTGAAAGTTCTATATTTTATACCCTTTTTTCAGTGGTAAGTCCTTTGAAGTTTTCTGCTGATGTAAGGTAACTATCTCTAGTCATTTTTCTGTTGACCCCTGCTATTCTTACAGTTAGTTCAGCTTGTAGCATTCAGACTCGTGTCTCTCCTTTAGGTGTTCAAAACTTATCATAAAAACATTGTGACAGCAGTGGTTCTATTTGATGCCATTCTTACAAAGGGCTTCTGTTTGTATCTTTTTACAACCTGTAAATTAAAAACACCTGAACTAGGGTGATCTATACAATTCTTATTTACCACAGACTTCGTGTCTCCTAGGTGTTCCAAGTTTAACATAAAAACAATGTAATGGCTGGTGCCTCCCGTGTTTCATTTGATGTCAGGTGTTTCTTTTACTTGATGTCATTTTTACAAAGGCACATGTTTCTTTAATCTTTCTGTGTTTCTTTCCAAAGTGTTGGTTTATGACACTTTTAACTGGGCATTTCATTGTTTTCCCTCCAAAGCTCAGACTTTCTGGAAGCTCTAACCCTCTGCTTCAATAGGGCTATTGTTTCAGTGTCAACAACTTATGTTATCTCAAAAGCCTGTATGCCATTTACAGCTTTTGATTGTTAAGGCTTCCAGACTTCCAGACCCAGTATGTCATGTCATAAGGCTTTTTCTTTCATAGGCTGATGTATTTTTCTGAATATGGCTATTCCTTCACACACCCCTCTTGACCAAAAAATGAACTCAAAAACATCAGGGCAGAGTTTGGTCAATGTTACTAATGAATTTCATGAGATCCACAATCATGTGCTACATGAAAATTCCTTTTAAGTCATCCTAGGACAATGTTTTGACTTATTTTAAATTGAACACAATTTAAAAGGATGATAAGTACATAGTCATGCAATGAGCGAAACAACATGTTCTTAGAATGTCCAATCGGCAGATGTACGTTCCGTTGAGGTGAGTTATTCATACGAGTCAAGGAGACGTCATTTAAAACTAGTTGAAGCTTGACACGCTGTTTCTTCGATTCGGCGTGTGTACAGATGCGTGTTTTCGTAAAGCCTTACCAGGCGCTCAGTTGATTCCTTCTTCATCCACGGTGTCTTCCTCCTTCATTGAAGTAACTCGTTGATCTTTCCTTGTTTCAGTTGTTGCTTTTCGCAAATTCAATTCCTGATGCGTTGCCAAGCAACGTGTGGAGGAGTCGGCGACACCGTCTGACTGACCTTCGTCAGTAATTCGATCACATCCATTTCCTGTGTCGTGCTCCAAGCTGGGTCTTGAAAGATAGTGTACGACTGCACCTTGTACTGTTCCTCCATTTCGGTATCCCGCAGGGCATCTTTTGAGATTGTCTATGGAGACAGTTTTAAGAATATGCTTGCCATTCGGCTGATTAATATGTATTTTAACTGTTCTTTCATTAATAACAGTATGTATTTGAACACGTTTTTTCCACTTCGGTCTTAAACCACATTTTTGCTCAAACTTCTTTTCCTGTACCCATTCTCCTACTAGGGGTTGCCATGCTTTGTTTGTCAATTTTTTCTGCCTATTTGCCTCCCTTATCCTCTGATCAATTTGATGAATCTCCTCTGTTACTTCTTTTTTTAAATCTAACTGTCGCTGTCGGGTCAAGGACTCAGGCAATAAAAGAACTATGGGTAAGCGGTGTATGCATCTCAACCCCATACATCAGATAATATGGAGTTTTAGGGAACACTGTCCCTGATGCAGATGCAGGCACATTATTAAGTGATAGCTGTACCTCCGAAATGATGGTGGTCCACTTATTCCCCCTGATTCTCAACAGTTTGACCAATAGTTTATTTACTTCCTGGTTTTTACATTCCACCAGCCCCGCTGATCGCAGATGACGTGGCGTGCTGTGCTCTAACCCAATCCCCCTTTGTTCGCAGTAGTCTTTGAAGACCTTGGAGACAAAAGCTCTGCCTTGATCAGAGTGTAAGATTTTGGGTGCACCAGTTACAGTAATTATGTAAGAAATAGCAGTGGCAAGTGCGTTTTCCGAAACAGTTTTTGTGGGGACCAGCCAGCAGAAGGAAGTGCATCCATCTACAAAAGTGAGAACATGTCTATATCCCAAAGACGGGGGAAGTGGTCCAATAAAGTCAATAAAGAATTTCCCATTGGCTCATCAGCTTTCACAGGGGCCAATGGTGGTGGCTTAATTAGTGATGGCTTATTGGTTAAATAGCATGGCTCACCATTTGCCACTTATATTTTACAGGCCTTAAGCATGCCTGGCCACCAATATAAGGGAGTCAATTTACAGAATGTTGTTCTGGCACCACAATGTGCTTGACCTATGCCCTCGTGAGCTTCTTTTACAAGTTGTTCTCGTTTGTGTCTCAGGGGTACTTCTCGGTTTCCCTTGGGCAACTTAACTAGCACAATACCCGTAGGGGTTTCTGAGTAAAAGTACTTTGGTGGATATCCTGGTGGATTCTCTTTTGTTGGATCTAATAGCTGAATCAGTTCCTCATCCTGATTAGCTGCCCGTTCTGCCCTAGTGATTACACTAATATTGGCAGGCCCCTCTAGAGGGGGTTTCATGCAGACCAAACGTTTTGCTTGTTCATCTGCAAGACTGTTTCCTTTTGAGTGTACTGTCCCAGTAGTATGCCCGCTTACATGAATCACCTGACAATTCTGTTTCTCCATTCTCGAACGGAGAATGTCTTCTCACAATGACTTATGTTTTATGGGTTTACCCTTATGATTGGTAAAATTTGTTTGTTCCCAGAAAACTAGATCTTGGCTATATCCTCTTTTACAATAGTCACTATCTGTGCAGATTAGTGTGGGTTTAATAGGGTCTGCCTTTTCTAAAGCATACTGTAATGCTGCGGCTTCAGCATATTGCGCTGTCTTATGGTCAAGGGGTATAGACAGTAATTCTTCTGGATAAAAAGAATAGGAATCTCGAAAAGTCACTACTACTATCCCCATCCCAGCTGAGGATTGTTGGGATGTTCCTTTTTTAATCGTCATCGAAAATTCATCACCGTAAATGACTTGATGGTATTCTGTAAGCAGTCTCATAGGTATTTGTCTGATTCCCTCCTCTGTATCATCATCCTCCATGATGGGGAGATGCTCTATCTTTCCACATTGATTTGGATGGCATTGTAGATAAGGGTAGTATCTATTAATGAGTTGCTCGAAGAGGTCTTTGCCTCTCCCCTCTGGGCAAGTTCGATCAAGCTGTGTCCGAACATGTTTTTCCCTGTCATCCTGGTCTGTGGATGCTTCTACAGGTCTGGTTGAAATTTTAAGGTAATGTTTCATGTCTGGTTGTCCTATAATGAGGGAACAGGCCAATTGTGGTACCAGTCCTACATCTAGGGTCACCGTGATTCCATATATAGTAATAGATATATAGATATTTTGTAAAAATTAATTATTTTGGTTTTGTCTTGTGTGAATCCCCATAATGGTCTTTTACAAATTGGGCTTCCTAAATCTGTCCAGTTAGTTTTTATAATTGCAGGATCTATTACAGTATAATCAGCTCCCATATCACTTGTGTGTTTGTGGGCAAGGTTGCCAGGGCATAGGGGAATTCAAGAGGCCCTGGTTGGGTGCCAGGCCTCCAATCCTGGGATTGTTCATCCTCAGGATCCTGAGTTTCATTTGCTTCTTTGTCTTTAATTATATTAACTGATTTTTTTCCTCCCTCTTGGGGGTATCGTGTTTTCCAATTCCCTAAGGGGGTTTGTCGGACCGTTTATTATCTTGACGATCCTCCTGTTGGGGTGGACGTTGGTTCTGCTGGGAATCTTTTTGATCCCCATTTCGGTTTTCTCGGTATCCTCCCATGACTCTCTGATAGTTTTGGCCAGTGTAAAAGCTGTCCCCATAGGGAGTCCACTGTCCTTCACTTTCCTTTCAAGGTCTAGCCCTTCATCTAGCCCACCTTTCTGGAGAGAAATCTTTCTCGTATTGTGGGCAAGTTGGGGGTGTAAACTTTCTGGAATACCCTCTTGGGGGTCCTGAGCCATGAGTTTGTGTCTGGGCGGGGTGGACTTGAGACTTGGGTCTATACAGCCCTTCTTTCTGAGTACCAAAGGTACCTTCTTCGGTTTTTTTATCCCTAGTTTCTGATCTCATTATAAGTTTAGTTTGGGGTCGACCTAAGAGGTCATGATTTAATTGGATAATGCGATTGACATTACCCCATCTTTGTTGGTTATCTCGATAATCGTTTAGAACACTCTCACAGGCAAGTTTGAGGGCTGTATTTTGGTATTGATTGGCCAGGCAACCATGGACAATGTCCCAGTTATCCAGTGTGAGTACTTTGCCTAATCTGTAGGCAGCTACCAGCCCTTTAGTTGTGGCTGTATTAGTGAGTATTTCCTTGATGGAACCCATTACATGCCCTCCCTGAGTTGCCGTGAGAACATAAGCGTATATTTGAACCCAGTTGTTACATTGGTTTAATGGGGGAATTAAGTCTGAACTTAGTATCATTTGCAGTAGTTGCCTCAGGTATTGGGCATTCCAATCTTGGCAACAGGTTTCCAATTTATCAAGGTTAGTTAGAATCCAGCAGGTTTTTTCCTGGCTGGCGTTTCCCAGTCTACCACACATTGTGTAGATAGAGCTCAGGTTTACTTGAACTAGAGGCGCAATGTGTGATTGCTGGGGTTGGCTTACTGGACTAGTGATCAGTGCGCCTCCAGCATTTAGATAAGATTGAGCTAGTGCCTGTCGGCATTGATTATAATGGATCCTAAGCTGTCTATAGTTTTCTCGAAGGTTCTGGTCATTTATTTCATCATGAGCTTGCCACCTTAACCGGAATCCATGGCCCCCAGGAGCATAGGCTGCTCTGGGTCCTACTATTTGGCCATGGTTGCCACCACCTTGTCGGACACTGTTCATTAGGCCTCCCAATTGTGTGGGTGTGCACCTTATCATTAAGAAATTTAATGGATTTGGAGTATTTGTTTGAGTATCCCACTGGATATTCTGTATCCCCTGGTTCTGGGGATCAACATTAATCATGCCATGAGTTCTAAGGGCTCCGTCGGCATCAAAGCCGTCTATTTCAAAAATTATCACTTGGTCTTGTGGAGGTATAGGGATAGGATTATTTCCCCTAATAAAGCAATCGTTTGAATTTCCTAATAAAAAAGACTTGGCCAATTCCGACAGGGTTTGCCATTTCATCAGGACCTAACCTCGGTTAGGGTTTAATATGAACTTTATAAGAAATTTCTAGACCTCAATAGTATATTGAGGGAGTTCTGATTTAAGTTCTACAAGGCCTGATCAGGGACTTGTCGTCTCTAGAGACTTAAATCTGGATCTTAGTACCACTGTCAGTAAAATACTCCTTCTATACTGAACAACCTACAAGATGGATACAGATATAAATATAAGTATAGGTTCTGTATCAACTCATTAACACACACGTTGGGCACCAACTGAAGGGATAATTACTAGTCCTAGCCCTTTTCGGACTACCCCAGATCAGGTGTATTGCCCAGACGTTCACCTTCAACTAAAGTTAGAGATAGCTGAATCCTAAAAGATGCTTAATTGGGTCTAAAGGTCCAGACTATCTCTCCCTAAAGGAAAGGAATGACCTGAAGATGTTACCATCCTCCAGATAGCACTTTTAATAAGTTTAACTAGACTGTAACCTGCCGGATATTATGAGGGTCTGGAAAACTCTCCCAGAATTCTGCAACTCCTCACCAAAGAGTGTACAGAGATTGAGTTTGTGAGTTTGATACAGAAGTACTATGTGAGACAATTCTAAAAAAATATAGATTTATTAAAGAACTGACATGTCGTTACAGCTGGTGATTCAATCGCAACTTTAACAGTTCCAAAAATAAATAGCTTACAGTTCTTATTCTCAGAGATCCTTATTCTCAAATCTTAACATCGTTACATTTTTACACTTCTTAGTCTATATTCCAGGATATCCACCAAAATCAAATACCATTGATACCTGGGACTCAAAGAGTTGTAGGCTGACAGAGCCTCTGAAGCTGAGAATCGCTTTGCCCCTTCCAGCGAATTCTGTCTTCCCATTTGAAAGCTCTATATTTTATGCCCTTTTTTCAGTGGTAAGTCCTTTGAAGTTTTCTGCTGATGTAAGCTAATTATCTCTAGTCATTTTTCTGTTGACCCCTGCTATTCTTACAGTTAGTTCAGCTTGTAGCATTCAGACTCATGTCTCTCCTTTAGGTGTTTAAAACTTATCATAAAAACAATGTGACAGCAGTGGTTCTATTTGATGCCATCTTTATGAAGGGTTTCTGTTTGTATCTTTTTACATGTAAATTAAAAACACCTCAACTAGGGTGATCTATGCAATTCTTATTTACCTCAGCTGGTTGTACCACAGACTTCGTGTCTCCTAGGTGTTCCAAGTTTAACATAAAAACAATGTAATGGCTGGTGCCTCCCGTGTTTCATTTGATGTCAGGTGTTTCTTTTACTTGATGTCATTTTTACAAAGGCACATGTTTCTTTAATCTTTCTGCGTTTCTTTCCAAAGTGTTGTTTTATGACACTTTTAACTGGACATTTCATTGTTTTCCCTCCAAAGCTCAGACTTTCTGGAAGCTCTAACCCTCTGCTTCAATAGGGCTATTGTTTCAGTGTCAACAACTTATCTTATCTCAAAAGCCTGTATGCTGTTTACAGCTCAATGTCAACAACTTATCTTATCTCAAAAGCCTGTATGCCATTTACAGCTTTTGATTGTTAAGGCTTCCAGACTTCCAGACCCAGTATGTCATGTTTTAATAAGGCTTTTTCTTTCATAGGATGGTGTATTTTTCTGAATATGGCTATTCCTTCACATGATAACATTACAATGAATATAAATGAGTACATTCTGCATCAACACAGGTGTCAGCCGTGGCTCAGTGTAAGCACTCTTGGTTCTGAGTTAGAAGTTTGTGGATTCAAGTCCTACTCCAGAGACTTAAGCGCAAAATCTAGGCTGATACTCCAATGCAATACTGAGGGAGTGCTGCACTGTCAGAGGTGCCATCTATCAGATGAGATGTTAAACCGAGGCCCTGGCTGTCCTCTCAGGTGAACATAAAAGATCCCATGGCACTATTTTGAAGAAGAGCTGTGAGTTCTCCCTGGTGTCCTGGCCAATGTTTATCCCTCAATCAACATCACTAAAAAAACATATTATCTGGTCATTATCTCATTGCTTTTTGTGGGACTTTGCTGTCTGCAAATTGGCTGCCGTGTTTCCTACCTTACAACAGTGACACCACTTCAAAAGTACATCTTTGGTTGTGATGTGGTTTGGGATGTCCTGAGTTCATGAAAGGTGCTCTATAAACACAAGTTCTTGTTTTCTTTCTTTCTTCTTTCTATTTGTCTGTCTACAGCTTCTTTATTATAATCTGTCCCTCTTTCTCTCTATACCTGTGAAGGAATGCATTTTTTGTTTTCATTTATTTGTGTTCTCCCAGCCTCTAGCTGAAATAAAGATAGTGACAAGCGGAATCACATTTACTGACCGTTATACAGCATGCCCAATGTTTAGTTCTATTGAAGTCAATGGAACTGAAATTCAGGCGGGGCGTGTAACAGGCGACCGATTCAATACCGCCTTTTTTGACTTTTCACCCAACACCAATTTTACCCCAGTGACTCTCTCAGTTATCTTGGTGATTCACAACCTGTTTTTTGCTTGGCTCAGTGACAACACTCCCACCTCTTAGTCAGAAGGTCATGGTATCAAGTCCCACTCCAGAGACATGAGCACATAATGTAAACTGACACTTCAATGCAAGGGAGTACTGAGGGAGTGCTGCACTGTCAGAGGTGACGTCTTTCAGATGAGAGTTAAACCGAGGCTTTGTCTTACTGTTCTGGTGGACATAAAACGATCACATGGTATTATTTGAAGCAGAACAGGGGCGTTCTCCCAGTGTCCTGGCCAACGCCTGGCCCCAGCCAACATCGCTAAACAGATTAACTGGTAATTCACCTCATTTGCTCTCCGTTCCTCTGTCTCTGCTCTATTATGCAACCCCCCACCTTCTGCCCCACTATTGGCAGCCATGCCTTCAGCCACCTAAGCCCCATGCTCTGAATTCTTTATTTTAACCCCTCTGCCTCTCCATCTCCACCTTCTCCTTAAAACCTGCTTCTTTGTCTTACGTTTGGATAGTTTAATGCAATGTTGGTTTATGATTTAACCAGTTTTAGCAGTGGACAGAAGGATGCAGAAGAGAAAATTGTTTAAGAAAGTAATTTTACTTCCGCCCTCTGTAAACATTAATAGGAGAACACAGTTAAGAAAATGATAGTAGAGAAGTGACTGGGACCTATGTGGTTGCGACTGTGATAGATGAGAACTGCCTCGGGATGAGGAATACTCAGTAATACGACCACCAACCCTCTGATCATAAGAATCTCTCCTCATAGGACAACCCTCTCATCCTTGGAATCAATCTAGTGAACCTTCATTACACCACCTCTAAGGTAAGTATATTCTTCCTCAGATAAGGAGACCTAAACTGTGCATAGTACTCCAGGTGTGGTCTCACCAAGGCCCTGTACAATTGCAGTAAGACTTTCTTACTCTTGTACTCCAACCCCCTTGCAATAAAGGCCTTCCTACTGTAATTGCTTGCTATACCTTCATGCTAACTCTCTGTGTTTCCTGTACGAGGACACCTAAATCTCTCTGAACACCAACATTTAATGGTTTCTCACTTCCTGATCATCTGAATATTTCCAGCATTTTCTGCTTTTATCACTAATTCACTTGCCCATAGAAGTAGATTTTACCCTCAACATTGGGTTTCCTTTCACTTCATTTAAGTCTAACACTTCTCCCCTTCCCCTACCACCCCCATCCCCATACTGAAGATTACGGAAATTGCAAATGGACAATAAGAGCAATCATTCTGATGGGATGTGAGTCACCTGGACATGATATGCCATCACTTACCTCTTTACCAGTGAGCTTAAGGTGTCATTACCTTGCAAAGATGGCACATTTCTGGCACCAATTATCTTGATGTTCAGCTGACCACCCTCAGCTGATTTCTGACCAATCCCCCTCCCTTTAGAAAAAGAGAGAGAGTTGGTCTGTGGTATTAGAGTGGGTCAGTTACAGTTACTGAAGCAATGAATTCAGAAGCTCTCTGGCAGCTTGCAGTCTAAACGTGTAATACTAACCCCACCCACTCCTGCCGGATTGCTACAATGCAAGTCAGTCCTCTGAATGCATTTGATCTCCATCAGTTTTGTTGAGTGCCCAGTTCACTTTTCTAGATGTTCAGTACTACTTTCTAAACTCAGCTTGTCAAGCCAGCTCCTTCCATAGACCAGGTGCAGTTTACCCCAACTTGGGCTCTAACCACAGAAACCACAGAAACCCCACAGTGCAGATAGAGGCCATTTCGGCCCATCGAGCCTGCACCGACACATATCCCACCCGATCCCCGTAACCCCTACACCAACACATATCCCACCCTATCCCCGTAACCCCACGTATTTAATCCCTCTAACACTAAGGGTCAATTTATCATAGCCAATCAACCTAACCCGCACATCTTTGGACTGTGGGAGGAAACCGGAGCACCCGGAGGAAACCTAATGATTCAAGAATAAATTCACCATTTCCACAGTTCTCACAGTGAGGGGAGCTGCCCTTGAGGAGAGTGTGGGTCAGAGAACCAGCAGTACAATTCTGTAGCCCTATCTCCATTGCACTGTCCCTTCAGGCACAGCTCCTGGCTGGAGCGGAAGTGTGTGTGGGATCACCAAATTTACAGTTTGATCTCCTGAAGGTAAAAATGTCCCAAAGTAATAAAGTGAAACCCACACTATCTATTCATCCCTACATCTCCATCATTCAACCTTGGCTATGGCCCTCCACAAACACTTCCCCATCCATCCACTCCCACCCCCAGCACCACAGGGACCATCAGATCACAGCACATGAAATATTTAAATATCTTCCTCTCTAGTTTTAATTTCTACTCCCATTCTGAAAAAGATGTTTATTTTGAACTGGGAGAAACCTTTGACCAGGGGTATCCTGGGGCCAATTTCCTTGCCAGTAATGTCCCAGTATGCATCAGTTCGCAGATGTTATGGATAGGAAAAAGGGGACAGAGACTTGTAACTTCCTTTTGTGTATGATGCACATATCTGGGAGACATATAGGTGGGAGCTTCATTACAATATGTTAATGACATGGCAGCACTATTATGACATCTTCTGTATCCTTTTTTCTCAGCCTTTACACCAGGTAGTTATCATTTCTACAGGGCGCCTACATAAATGAACCTCTGGGGTTGCCTGGCACAAGGAGTACACCAAATGTCAGTTTAAAGGTTCAGAAAGAGGAGTAATTGAGCAGTTTTGAGGTCATGTTAGGCCTGTTTTCTTACTTTTTTTCCCCTGACAGCTAGACTCTTGGGCCAACTGTTTTAAATGTTTTTGTCTCCAGCACCATTACTGCCTTCAATGGGTTTTCTAATGGGAACACCATATCCGAGGTGCTTGGAAGAAGAAAGATTGGCCCACCAAAGGGATGGTAGGTAGGTTGGGCTGCATAAGAGGAACTCTGTACCCACACACCTGCATCTAATTCTGAAGATAGGTTGTGACAGCAGGCCCAAAGGCACAGTTATATGGGAGGACCTGTTTAACTGTTATGCTTCAGAGCACACCAATCACAGAATGCCATTCATTAAATGGTACTGCATGAAAGAAGGAATGTCAAGGCAATCATCAGCCAGCACAGTCTGATTGACCACAGCCCTAGGATGCCACCAGCCACATTTGCAGGCACTTTTGCATCTATCTGGCAACAACCATGGGGGTCTTAACTTCATGGGGTCCGGGCCAGCAGAGAACCTTCAGAGAATGTCATCTGCTGCTACCATGCACCATAGCGCTGACACAAACAGTGGCAAAACCAATTAGCTGAGGCCTCAAGCCTGCACTTTACCTTCAATTGGGCCTGTGGCTTCTGTTCCTTCAGTCTTGGCAAAGGCTACTAATGGGTTTAGATGGCCTTTAAGCCTTTCTGAAGGCTTTCATAATTTTTGCCCCTCCATTGTCACACTTTACTTTAATAGTCCCCATTCCTTTCAATTTCACGCCCGCTTAATCTTCTCTCACCACCAGTATGCGCCTAACCACTGCCAAAATCTGCACCTGGATGTGTGAACAATTTTGCAAATTGCTGGCCAAGGAAATTTGAATGCTATTAGCATATTATCACTCTGGCAGGATTGGGGAGTAATTATCTAGTGACATTGTCAGAACCTTTGTGCCTTTGCCGTTGCCAGTTTGGGAAATAGGCCTTAAAGTAACTACAGTCCGTAGGAGATTGTTAATTGCAAAACCAGAGGTTTATGCACTTCTTTTATCTGTTCCCACAGCTTTACCACCTCCATTATCCTGAGAGCATTGGTCTGAAAGTCCCACAGTATCATGACCTCATGTAACATCCACATGACATCCAATAGATCTATTGGCTGCAATTTTCATCTGGAGGTGGGTCGGGAGTGGGGGGTGCCAGAAAGCGTTCAGGAAACCCAGGAGAAAAGGTTTCCTGCAGGCCTTGCCGAATTTAACAGCAGGGCCTGATTAACATTGCAAAGCTCTGTTTCCCACCTGCAGCCAGCCAGATGGAAAGGCTGGCTGGCTGCAGGCGGGTAGGCCTGCGGCACTAGTTCGCAGAGAGCAGGGAGGGAGGGATCAGGGTCGGGGACTGGAGGATGAATCGGGGCCGGAAAATCATGGCCGGAGGAGCATCGGGGTCGGAGGGGGAAGGTTGGAGGCCGGAGGGGGAATGGGAGGCCTGGTTGGGGGAGGGGGATGGGAGGCCTCAGAGGGGGTGTCCAATCGCAGGGGTGGGTGAGGCAGGGACGCTGGATCCAGCAGGTAAGTGGAAAGGCACTTACCTCCTGGATCCAGCAGTCCTCGCCTTACTTTAGCTGGCAGGTTCCCCAAGGCCTGGGAATCCCAACCAGCCAGAGTTAAATTTGTAATGGTGGATCATCACAAGGAACGCCAGCCTCATTATAATATTTAAATGGGCGACCCGCCTCCTGGCAGCAGATTGGCTGTCCACCCCCCCATCCTGCCTTTGTTAAAACCAGAAGTAGGTGGGTTGGGGTCGGGATTCAGTTTTTTTTAACATTTTAATCTCCCACCTGACCCCAACCCACTCATTTTTGGGGATTAAAATTCCCCCCAATATGTCTTGGAAATGCATTTCCCTGAGAATGGCAACAAGTCCACCTTTGAAAAAAAACACTTTGGACTGGTGGAGAATCCCACTGGGAGCAGAAGCACGGCTCATTTTAGAATCAGCTTGCTCTATAGACCTCTGAATGATCCTGTCTGTACTGCATTAATGAGAGTACACAGAAATGGGCTGCCAGCTAGCGCCACACAATAGATTATCTGGGAGTGCCCAGTTACTTCAAATACAGGAAAACCTTGTTCAGTAGAATCAATGATGAGGAATGTAAATAAAGCCAGACTTGGGTGTAAAAAATGTCTCCGTAAAACCAAATGAGCAGTTGCCTGCACTAATGGGTTTGTTGCAGGATCACTACATAACAGAAAAAACAATTTTATAAACAAGAATGACTATGTCACAGTATGTAAAGGATTCGGCCAGTTTATTTAGCGTAATTGCAGGATGGCAGCAATACATACAGCAATACACACAGCAATACATGCAGCACTATACAGAAAAAGAGTGGACAGTTGAGGAGCTGCATTTCTTATTGATTTTAAATCTTGATACAGGGCGAATCCAGATTATAAACTGGGAGTTTCCACTGAGAGCCCAGTGGCAAGATCTACAAAATGACACAAATGTAAAATATATTAAATAAATACAGTGGCAACAAAAGTCAAGAAGAGTATATATGTACAACTCAGTATATATGGACAACTCTAAACAAATAGTCGGAGAGGGGGTCAGAGGGTATAGGAGAATAGCAAGGATCAGCAGGAGCAAAGTTTAACTCATTTATGAACTTAACATCAAATCAGAAGTCACAACGTGTCATGAAACACATTCATATGTACATCTGTTATTTATACAATATATGCATAGATACACAAGGTTTGCTAAAAATACGGCAATCTGATTAGACGAGGGTCTGGTTAGGAAGCTGGCTCTGTATGGGAACCGACTGTGAACTGGAGTATTGTGAGGACCACACTGAAGTGACAGTGCATGATTTACAGTGTGGGACTACACACACAAGGTGCAATTTTATATTGAAGTGTACAGGGCCTCGTGTATATATATATATTATAAATAAATAGAATAAAAAAGAAAGAACTTGAATGTATACAGTGCCTTTCATGACCTCAGGACATCTCAAAAGCACTTTACAGCTGTGATGTAAGAAACATAGCAGCCAATATGCACACAGCAAGGTCCCACAAACAGCAATGAAATAATGACCAAGAGATAAATATTGGCCAGGAAACCATGGAAAATCCCCTGCTCTTCTTCAAATAATGCCATGGGATTTTTAAAGTCTACCTGAGAGGGCAGACGGGGCCTCAGTGTAACACCTCATCTGATAGATGGCATCTCCAACAGTGCAGCACTCCCTCAGTACTGCACTGGCATGTCAGCCTAGATTTTGTGCTTAAGCCTCTGGAGTAGGACTTGAACCCACAGCCTTCTGACGCAGAACCAGGAGCGCTTACATTGAGCCACAGCTGTTACCTGTCTTGATGCAGATTATACTCATTACATTCATTACATTATTGAGGGATAAACATTGGCCAGGACTTCCCTGCTCTGCTTTGAAATAGTGTCATGGGATCCTTTATGTCCACATGAGAGAACATACAAGGGGGAGAGAGTTGATACAGTTTGATTCAGCTCTGCTCACACCTCAGAACCAATGCATGGGGGAGAGTGAATGCAGTTTGATTCAGCGCTACACACATTTCATTAAAATACATGGGGAGAGAGTTGATACAGTGTGATTCGGCACAAATCACACTTTGAGTGGCTAGCACTCTCTAGGTGGGAGGGGCCAAGAGTGAGCAGGTGCTGCTGGGTGCTTGATTACTGCAGGGAGTTGGAGTGAGTTTGTAAAAAGTTGGTGGTGGTTTTTTTTTCAGGTTTTATGGCCTTTTTGGTTCTTAAACAGCAGCCAGATGGACAATGTTCCCAAGATCAATTTAATCAGGGGAGAGAATGTTGGAGGAAGGGAGAAAAAAAGGCCCAAAGATTTGGGCCGGAACCCCAGGAGGTTTGGAAAAGAAAACATGGTAGTGGTTCAGTACAAGGATAAGGAGATACGAGCTTGGAATATTATCCATGCAGTACATGAGGACTGCAGTGAGGGAAGCTGCTTTGCCTGCCTACCAAAGCTGAATGTTGGGTTCGAGGTGACGGTAAGTGGCAGAGAGGAGGTGGAAAGACTTATACTGAGTTTGAAGGTTGGAGATAAGTTCTACTATATTCTGAAGAGGTGGTGGTCTCATTCTTAAACCTACCGGTTTATATTGAGGACGATGTGCTAATAAAAAGGTTGGAGTTGTGAGACATTAAAATTTGTTCGGCAATAAAGAGGAGATACTATCCAGGAATGCGGGTAGCAAATGGAACCCATTATGTAAAGGTGCGGTTCCCAGAGGAGGGGGTGAAGTCATTGCCGTATAGCATGAAATTCGAGGCAGTGGAAGGAGTGCAGTATTTCTGGGTACTGCATGATAACCAGGTCAAGGTTTGTTATTATTGTCTTGGACCCGACCATCTTGTAAGAAGCTGTCCAGACATGTACTGTTATAAATGCGGCGAGATTGGAGACATCGCTCGGAGCTGCAAGGCGGAGAACTGTGGGGTGTGTCACAAAGGCCCCATCCACTGTGAGTTTGGGGCAGAAGGAAGCCCCTTGAGTGACGAGCAGATGGGAGAAGGAGCAGAAGCAGGAGGTGTGAGTGGAGCGGCTGGAAGAGTGGAGCAGGCGGAGGACACAACTGGTGAATGGAAGGAGAAAAGAGTACAGGAAGAGGCAGAAAATTGCAGAGCAGAGAACAGGATGGAGATGGTGGAAAACACACCAAGTACGGTGGAAAGGACAAAGACAGCAGCGGGCAGCACAGGTCTGGTGTCCACGGTGGGAGAGGTGGTGGGAGCGGGGTGCAGAGTAAGTGTAAGTACTCCAAAGAAAGACGGGGAGTTGGACATCTCGGGGAGCAGGAGGGGGCAAGACAAGGAGAGGGTGCAAAAGGCAGGAGCCTTAAAGGAGCAGCAGGATGGGAGCGGGGAGACAAAGACACCAGAAGGGAGCAAGATAGGTGCAGATGTGCCATTGTCTCAGAGAGAGAAGAGACGGTGCAACGGTGGAGATGAGGCTGAAGGGGGTGGTACTGTTGGAGAAACAGTGATAGCAGGAAGCCTTTCTAAAAGAGATTATGGCCACGATCTTACCTGAGGAGGCGCATTAGGGGCGGGGCTGCTGGTTTCCGGGTTCTAGTCCCGCCCCCAGCGACGTCTGACGACCTGACGCTATTTTCCCTTGATTGACCTTGTTAAGCCCGTCCTGCGGGCTTGCCGACCAATTAAGGGAAAGCCGGTGTCAGATGACGTCAGTGCATGATGCTTCATCTGCCGGTTTTGTTAAAGTGACAGGTGTGGCGGAGCCACTAAGGGACTCCAATCAATCAATTGTATATAATTCCCTTTAATAATATGTTGGCTACAGCCTGAGTCTGTAGCTTTGTTTTCACTGTTTACATGTACAGAGCGCGATCACTTTAATAGCGCGGGTAAACGCGGTGACGTCACGCCGTTCATCACGTGATCCCCCACCGGCGGGAAAAACGTGATGACGTCATGACATCAGCCATGGGACCAACCTAGCAGTCCTCGTGGAGCCTCCGAACTGACTAGACCTATATTCGATGTTCTTCTGTAGTTATCCGTTAAACTCTGTTACTTTTCATTAAACCTCGTTTATTTGATCACCTGAGTGGACCTCAGTCTTTTGGATAGGAACTAAACATTCCTACATTGGTGACCCCGACTTTTGCGAACGGTTTTCGCAGAAGTTACTGAACATGGAATCGAACGCCGTTGCTTTGAAGCTACCACAGTTCTGGGAGCAACAGCCAGCCGCGTGGTTCATTCAGGCTGAAGCCCAGTTCGCAATCAGGAACGTCGTTGTGGATCAGACCCGTTACTATCACGTGGTCTCCGCCCTCGACAGCGCCACAGCCTCGTGGATCGTCAGCCTGCTTGGTAATCCACCAGAAGATCGCAAGTATGATACGATAAAGGCGCAGTTGTTACAGGTCTTCGGGCTCATGAAGTCGGAGCGCGCCCGCAGGCTGCTCAAAATGCCCAGCCTCGGGGACTCCAAGCCGTCCGAGCTCATGAGCCAAATGCTCACGCTCCTGGGCTCCGAACCGGAATGCTTCCTCTTCAGGGAGCTATTCCTCAGCCAGCTACCGGAGCAAGTTCAGGCTGCCCTAGCCAGGTCGGAAGTCACCGACTGCGCAGAGCTGGCTGCCGATGCGGACAAGATCTTCGCAGTGACACAGCAGTACTGTGCTGCCACGAGGCGCCCATCCCCCACAGACACTGCTCCAGCCCCTCAACCTGCGGGGTTGTGCTTCTACCACGCCCGTTTTGGCGCAAAAGCAAGATGCTGCCGCCCTCCCTGCAGCTTTATGCTAAAAAAGAAACAGCAGCCGCCCTGTCGAAAGAGGACCGGTTATAACGAGCGCCCCGCGGCTGCGATGGCAATCGGTAATTCGGGAAAACTCCTCTTCATCAACGACTCCCTATCTGGTCGACGTTTCCTTTGCGACACCGGGGCGCAGTGTAGCATCCTACCCGCGTCAAATCTTGATCTACAAGTTTGGGGGCACGGCCCCTCCCTCCAGGCGACTAATGGTGGGGCCATTCGGACCTTCGGAAGCCGGCGGTTCCAGGTGTGCTTCAGCGGCCAGCGGTTTTACTGGGAGTTCATCATGGCCAAGGTCTCTCAAGCCATCCTCGGGGCGGATTTTTTGTGCGCCAACGGCCTCCTGGTGGATGTACGGCACCGCCGGTTGATCAATGCGGCCACTTTTCACTCCATCCCGTGCTACCGCGGTAACACCGTGGCGCGCACTGTCTCCTGCATGTCCCCACCTCCAGATGACTTCACTCGCCTCCTCGGAGATTTCCCAGACCTGACCAGACCCACTTTCTCTTCCACGGCCACGAAACATGGTGTCGAACATCACATCATCACTACTGGCTCCCCGGTCTACGCACGGGCCCGGCACCTCGAACCTGGCAAGCTCGCGGCTGCGAAAGCGTAGTTCGCCACGATGGAGCGGCTAGGGATTATTCGCCGGTCGAATAGTCCCTGGTCTTCGCCTCTCCACATTGTTCCGAAACCTGGCGGCGGATGGCGGCCTTGCGGCAACTACCGACGCCTGAACGACGCCACTACTCCCGATCCCTCATATTCAGGATTTCTCTGCACATTTGGCGGGAAATACCATTTTTTCAAAAGTCGACCTTGTCCGTGGCTACCACCAGGTCCCCGTACACCCGCAAGACGTCCCGAAAACTGCAGTCATCACCCCATTCGGCCTATTTGAATTTCTGCGGATGCCGTTTGGATTGAAGAACGCTGCACAGGCTTTCCAGCGCTTGATGGACTCTGTGCTTCGGGACCTCATGTTTCTATTTGTCTACCTCGATGACATCTTCATCGCCAGCCCTAATAAAGAGGAGCACATCTGCCATTTACGCACCCTCTTTAGACGCCTCAGTCAACACGGCTTGATCATCAACCCGGCCAAGTGCCAGTTCGGCCTGCAGCAGATTGATTTTTTAGGCCATCGCATCACATCAGACGGCGCAATTCCCCTGCAAATGAAGGTGGAGGCAGTTACTTCGTTCCCGCGCCCGCAGACTGTCAAGGCCCTGCAGGAGTTCCTCAGGATGGTAAATTGTTATCACCGGTTCGTCCCTAATGCAGCTCTGCTCATGCAGCCCCTGTACGAGGCCCTCAAGGGCAAGTCCGGCAAGTATCCGATCAGCTGGACGGTCGACATGGACCAGGCATTCGTCGACACAAAAGGCGCTTTAGCCAACGCAACCATGCTGGCACACCCGCTGTCAGGTGCCACCATCGCCCTTACCACCGACGCGTCAGACTACGCCATCGGCGCAGTGCAGGAACAGTGGGTGCATGGGACGTGGCAACCGCTGGTGTTTTTCAGCCGTCAACTACGGCGAAACGAACAAAAGTACAGCACGTTCGACCGGGAGTTGCTGGCCCTTTTTCTGGCCATCCGCCATTTCCGGTTCTTGCTAGAGGGACATCCGTTCACGGCTTTTGTGGACCATAAGCCACTAACGTTCGCTATGGCCAAGACCGCCGAACCGTGGTCAGCTCGGCAACAATGTCAGTTGACGTTTATCTCACAATTCACCACTGACATTCAGCATGTGTCCGGTAAGGACAACCTGGTGGCGGATTGCCTCTCCCGCGCGACCGTTCATGCAGCCCAGCTCGGCATCGACTATGTCCTCATGACTGCGGATCAAGCCTCGGATCCGGAGGTCCAATCTTACAGAACCAACCCCTCTAGCCTCCAAGCGGCCGACGTCAAATTCCATGCCGCGGGCACAACGCTACTCTGCGATGTCTCCGTAGGAGATCCTCGCCCTATCGTCCCGGTCGCCTGGCGCCAAAAAGTTTTTGACGCCATCCACGGGTTGTCGTGCCCTGGCGTGAAGGCCTCGCAATGGTTGATGTCGTCCAAATTCGTGTGGCAGGACATGCACATGGATGTTCGCGACTGGGCCAACACCTGCGTGGTCTGCCAAAAGGCCAAGGTGCAGCATCACGTCAAGGCTCCATTGGCCACTTTCGCCGTTCCGGAACATAGGTTTGATCATGTGCATGTGGACCTGGTGGTGCCACTTCCTCCTTCGCATGGGTTTACTCATCTTCTTACAATGGTGGACCGCACCACTCGATGGCTGGAGGCGGTTCCTCTGTCTTCCACCACTTCCACAGATGTCGCCAGGGCATTCATCTCCTCTTGGGTCGCCCGCTTCGGGGTACCGGCGGACATCTCGTCCGATCGTGGGCCGCAGTTTTCTTCGGAGCCCTGGAACGCTGTGGCTCAGGGGCTCGGCATCAAGCTACATCACACCACTGCCTACCATCCACAGGTGAACGGCCTGTGCGAACGATTCCACAGGTCACTCAAAGCCGCACTGCGAGCCCGCCTTCAAGGCGCGAGCTGGGTGGACAGGCTTCCATGGGTCCTTTTGGGTCTTCGTACGGCACCTAAAGAAGATCTTCAATCGTCCTCGGTGGAGCTCGTATATGGCCAGCCGCTACGCGTACCAGGGGATTTCCTTCCATCTCCAACAGAGCCATGGTCCGCGTCCCAGCAGCTCATCAGCCACCAGGAGGCAGCCAGCAGTTTCGTTCCAGTGCCTATGTCGCATCACGGCTTGCAGAGCTCACACATCCCAGCTGAGCTGAAGAACGCTGACTATGTGTTTATCCGCCATGACGCTCATCGGGACCCGCTCAAACCCCCTTACACTGGTCCTTTCCATGTGATAGAGCCGGGAGACAAATCTTTTTCGGTTGATGTCGGAGGTAAACTGGATCACATTTCGGTTGACCGGTTGAAGCCGGCTCACTTGGACCTTGACCGCCCAGTCGAGATCGCACAACCGCCGAAACCTGGCCGACCGCCCACAGTCGCCGTGCCCGATCAAACGCAACCGCCCGCCAGCTCGCCCGCCGTCCATCCGCTTCCACTTCAAGGCTACAGAAGTCGATCTGACAGGCTTGTCAGGCCTCCTCGCCGTTTTACTTTTGCTATTAAAGACAATTCTGGGGGGCGCATGTGGCGGAGCCACTAAGGGACTCCAATCAATTGTATATAATTCCCTTTAATAATATGTTAGCTACAGCCTGAGTCTGTAGCTTTGTTTTCACTGTTTACATGTACAGAGCGCGATCACTTTAATAGCGCAGGTAAACGCGATGACGTCACGCCGTTCATCACGTGATTCCCCACCGGCGGGAAAAACGTCATGATGTCATGACGTCAGCCACGGGACCAACCTAGCAGTCCTCGTGGAGCCTCCGAACTGACTAGACCTATATTCGATGTTCTCCTGTAGTTATCCATTAAACTCTGTTACTTTTCATTAAACCTCATTTATTTGATCGCCTGAGTGGACCTCAGTCTTTTGGATAGGAACTAGACATTCCTACACAGGCACCATAATTTTTTGACAGATGAATTGTCAGTGTTTGACAGCACTGAGGTGCTGTCAAACACTGACATTCACTGTCCAAAGGTGAGCCCTTGTACCCAGGCTCACCAATGACTCTCTCCTTATGAGAAAACAGATGGCAGTTGCATGTGAGTTGCAGAAGTCATCTGTCAATTCTCCCGATCAGATGAGGCTTCACAGAAACATCAAATCTTGTCACCTGCAGATATGTATAAACAGAATAAAAATATTTCTCACTACATTCTCTCACCTGTCATACTTACCTGTGCACCATTGCATCCATCACACTACCTCTGTAGCTGTCATTTGCACACTTACACTGCAGAAGACCCACAGCTCGCCTCGCTGACCCTGGCGGGGTTTCCCGCCATCGGGAAGCCCGCATCAGCAGGCGGAAAATGATGATAAGCCTAACTACCTGTTAACAAGCAGTTAATTGGCTCTAATCCCCTTCCCACCACTAGGAGACGGGTCCCTGCGTAAGTTGACCCGCTCCCAATTTTTCCCATTTTCCCAGCAGTCCCGCCTCCAAACCCGCCTCCTTAGGGCTGGGAAAATCCAGCCCTATGTACCTGATGGGGAGCAGGGATGGGAGGTTACAGAAGAACTCGAGAGTGAGAAGTCAGAGGAGGACAGAGACATGGAAGTGGGGGGTGGGGTGGCATCATGTGGAAAGGGAAAGGTTAGTGAGGGGCAGAAGGAGGGAGAAGGGGCAGCTCCTTGGTAAGGAAGAGGCTGAAACTGCAGGGAAGGTTCAAACAGGAGGTAAAAAAGAGCCGGAGACTGCAGGAGAAAGCAACAGCTGCCCGAAAAGTTGGGAAGGAGCATGAGAGGAGGGAAAGGCTGGAGATTAAATGATGGGCGGAATATCAGGTGCACTTCCCTTATTTGGAAACATGATTACTGATCAGTTTTTAAAGTACAATAGATTAGTATATGTTATGGGAGACAAATTAAACTTCAGGATTTGATGTTAATATGTGGTGGAGGAATGGCTATGCAGAGCGGTGGAATGGATGATACAATGGAATGATTACGATGTTGTAAATGTTTTTAATGTTCAATAAATAATATATTAAGAAAAAATGGGTAGCACTCTAGCCTCTGAGTCAGTAGATTGTGGGTTCAAGTACCACTTCAGAGCCTTGAGCACAAAAATCTAAGCTGACACTCCAGTGCAGCACTGAGGGAGTGCTGTACTGTCGGAGGTGCCATCTTTCAGATGAGATGTTAAACTGAGGCCCCGTCTGCTCTCTCAGGTGGACGTAAAAGATCGCTTGGCACTATTTCTTCAAAAGTGCACTTCAAAAGTACTTCATTGGCTGTAAAGTGCTTTTGGACATCCTGAGGTTGTGAAAGGCACTATATAAATGCAAGTCTTTCTTTCTTTCTATGGGAGAGAGTTGATACAGTGTGATTCAGCACTACTCATATCTCATTCCCAATATGGGAGCAAGTTCATATAGTGTGACTAGGTAGTCCTTGCATCTCAGTATTATAGCCATCATCAGTGTAAAGTCTTTGCATAAACCTTTTACTTGATTTCCTTTGACAACCTTTTCACCAATTGGGCACATTAAGTTAGAAGTTTTCATTTCCAGTCCATTTACCTAAATATGTATTTAAAACATTGCAAGCACCACTGAGATCCACACGGGTGTGTTGCGGCTTAAAATATTATATGAAGACAGTACTGTAATCAGAAATGCATGCATGTGCTCTTCAATGCCATTCAGGATCGTGCACTGACATTACCTTGCCTCGAAGCTGGTACCAGTTGTATGACTGAGTTGCGTTCTCCTCAAATCTCCAGTCCTCAAAAGGAATTTGCACCTCTCCCAGAAACACTTTCCGTTTGAGTGTCGTACAGTGCCATACGGAGACTTGAAGTGTCCTCATCTCCAACTGCGACCGTTCAATGTTGTACTGCGGAATGCAAAGTAGAATACGGAATTTGAAAAATTATTAACCCAGAAAACTCCTGTGTAACCACCCTTAGGTTTCCTTAGATCTGCCTTACTGGTGACACTAAAGTTAGGTGGCACAGTAAGTAGTGTAGATGGGAGCAGTAAATTGCAAAGAGACATTGATTGATTAAGTGAGTGGGCGAAGCTGTGGCAGGTAGAGTTTAATGTTGGGAAGTGTGAGGTCATCCATTTGGTCTTAAGAAAGATAGATCAGAGTATTTTCTAAATGGCAAGAAGCTAGGAACTGTGGAGAAGCAGAGAGATTTGGATACCAAGTTGGATACTGTTGAGGGGGATGACTTACCAGGGGAAGGCAGCAGCAGCCAGCTTCCTGGCACCAGGGACGCTTCTGCTGCTCAGAAAGGGAGGAAAAAGAGTGGGAGAGCAATAGTGGTAGGGGATTCTACCGTAAGGGGAACAGATAGGCGTTTCTGTGGCCGCAAACGTGACTCCAGGATGGTTTGTTGCCTCCCTGGGGCCAGGGTCATGGATGTCACTGAGCGGCTACAGGGCATTCTTAAGGGGGAGGGTGAGCAGGCAGAGGTCGTGGGCCACATTGGGACCAACGACATAGGTAGGAAGGGGGATGAGGTCCTGCATCAAGAATTTAGGGAGCTAGGTAACAGATTAAAGAGCAGGACCTCAAAGGTTGTAATCTCTGGATTACTCCCAGTGCCACGTGCTAGTGAGTATAGGAATAGGAGGATAGAGCAGATGAATGCGTGGCTAAAGAGTTGGTGTAGGGGGGAGGGTTTTACTTTCCTGGATCACTGGGCCTGCTTCTGGGAAAGGTGGGACTTGTACAAGTCGGACGGGTTGCACCTGAACCAGAGCGGGACAAATATCCTTGCGGGGAGGTTTGCTAGCACTGTTGGGGGGGGTTTAAACTAACTTGGCAGGGGGATGGGATACAGAGGGGAGCTGAAATAGGGGGTGATGTGCTGCCAATTATAGAGAAAAAAACAAGTCAGCTTGGTAGACAGGGCAAATATATAAGGGCAAGGCTGGATGGCATCTATTTTAATGCAAGGAGTCTTGCAAATAAGGTGGATGAACTGAAGGTGTTGATAAACACATGGGAGTATGATATTGTTGCTATCACGGAGACATGGTTGAGGGAGGGGCAAGACTGGCAGCTCAATATTCCGGGGTACAGAATCTTCAGGCGAGACAGAGGAGGAGGTATAAGAGGAGGGGGTGTCGCAATATTAATTAAGGAGTCAATTACTGCAGTAAGGAGGGATGATATATTAGCAGGTTCCTCTAATGAGGCCATATGGGTGGAGCTTAAAAACAAAAAGGGGGCAAGCACTTTGCTGGGAGTGTACTATAGGCCTCCAAACAGTCAGGGGGAGATAGAGGAACAGATATGTAGGCAAATCTCAGAGAAATGTGCAAATAATAGGGTAATAATAATGGGGGATTTCAACTTCCCCAATATTAACTGGGACAGTCAGAGTGTGAAAGGCTCAGAGGGTGTAGAATTCTTAAAGTGCATCCAGGAGAGCTTTTTGAGCCAGCATGTAGAAAGTCCTACAAGAGAGGGGGCGGTACTGGACCTAATTCTAGGGAATGTGGCCGGCCAAGTGGAAAAAGTGCTAGTAGGTGAGCACTTTGGTGACAGTGACCATAATATGGTGAGATTTAAGGTGGTCATGGAAAAGGACAGGGATGGGCCGGAAATAAAGGTTCTAAATTGGGGGAAGGCCGATTTTAATAGGATAAGGCAGGATCTGGCCAAAATGGACTGGGATCAGCTACTTGTAGGAAAATCCGCATCGGAGCAATGGGAGGCTTTCAGAAGGGAGATTGAGATCATACAATGGCAACATGTTCCCGTAAAGGTCAAGGGTGGTTCCAAAAACCACAGGAAACCTTGGATGTCAGGGGATATACGAGAATGGATTAGGAAAAAAAGGAGGGCTTTTGGCAGATACAAAAGGCTAAAGACGGAGGAAGCCCTAGAGGAGTACAAAAAGTGCAGGGGGATACTTAAAAAAGAAATTAGGAGATCAAGGAGGGGCCATGAAATAACACTGGCGAGCAAAATAAAGGAAAATCCTAAGATGTTTTATAAGTATATTAAGGGTAAGAGGATAACTAGGGAAAAAATAGGGCCCATTAGGGACAAAAGTGGCAATCTGTGTGTGGAGCCGGAAGATGTAGGAAGGGTTCTAAATGATTTTTTTGCATCTGTTTTCACTATGGAGAAGGACGATGTAGACATAGAAATAGGGCGGGGGGACTGTGATATGCTCGAACATATTAACATCGAGAGGGAGGAGGAATTGGCGGTTTTAGCAGGCCTAAAAATGGATAAATCCCCAGGCCCGGACGAAATATATCCCAGGCTGCTGTGTGAGGCAAAGGAAGAGATTGCGGGGGCTCTAACACATATATTCAGGACCTCTCTGGCCACAGGGGATGTGCCAGAGGACTGGAGAACCGCTAATGTAGTACCATTATTCAAGAAGGGAAGTAGGGAAAAACCGGGGAACTACAGGCCAGTGAGCCTAACATCAGTGGTAGGAAAATTATTGGAAAAAATTCTGAGGGACAAAATTTGTCTCCACTTGGAGAGGCAAGGATTAATCAGGGATAGTCAACATGGCTTTGTCAAGGGAAGATCATGTCTGACTAATTTGATTGAATTTTTTGAGGGGGTGACTAGGTGTGTGGATGAGGGTAACGCAGTGGATGTGGTATACATGGATTTCAGTAAGGCCTTCGATAAAGTCCCGCACAGGAGACTGGTCAAGAAGGTAAGAGCCCATGGAATCCAGGGTGCCTTGGCACATTGGATACAAAACTGGCTTAGTGGCAGAAGGCAGAGGGTGATGGTCGAAGGTTGTTTTTGTGACTGGAAGCCTGTGGCCAGTGGGGTACCACAGGGATCGGTGCTGGGTCCCTTGCTGTTTGTGGTCTACATTAATGACTTGGATATGAATGTAAAAGGTATGATCAGTAAGTTCGCGGATGATACAAAAATTGGTAGGGTGGTAAATAGCGAGGAGGGTAGCCTCAGTCTGCAGGACGATATAGATGGGTTGGTCAGATGGGCGGAACAGTGGCAAATGGAATTTAACCCGGAAAAGTGCGAGGTGATGCACTTTGGGGGGACTAGCAAGGCAAGGGAATACACAATGAATGGTAAGACCCTAGGCAAGACGGAGGGTCAGAGGGATCTGGGTGTGCAAGTACACAGATCCCTGAAGGCGGCGGAACAGGTGGATAAGGTGGTAAAAAAGGCATATGGGATACTTGCCTTCATTAGCCGAGGCATAGAATATAAGAGCAAGGAGGTTATGATGGAGCTGTATAAAACACTGGTTAGGCCACAGCTGGAATACTGTGTGCAGTTCTGGTCGCCACACTACAGGAAGGATGTGAACGCTTTGGAGAGGGTGCAGAGGAGATTCACCAGGATGTTACCAGGGCTGGAGCGCTTCAGCTATGAAGAGAGACTGGGCAGATTGGGTTTGTTTTCCTTGGAGCAGAGGAGGCTGAGGGGGGACATGATTGAGGTGTACAAAATTATGAGGGGCATAGATAGGATGGATACTGAGGAGCTTTTTCCCTTAGTAGAAGGGTCAATAACTAGGGGGCATAGATTCAAGGTAAAGGGCGGGAGGTTTAGAGGGGATTTGAGAAAGAACTTTTTCACCCAGAGGGTGGTTGGAGTCTGGAACTCACTGCCTGAAAGGGTTGTGGAGGCAGAAACCCTCACAACATTTAAGAAGCATTTGGATGAGCACTTGAAATGCCATAGCATACAAGGCTACGGACCAAATGCTGGAATATGGGATTAGATTAGACAGGGCTTGATGGCCGGCGCGGACACGATGGGCCGAAGGGCCTCTATCCGTGCTGTATAACTCTATGACTCTATTTATGGGTCCATGAACAGAAATCATTAAAAGCTGGTCAGAAGGCTGGAATATAAAGGGATAGAAGTTATACTACAGTTGTATAGAGCTCTGGTTAGACTGTGTCTGGAGTATTGCGTTCAGTTCTGTACACCTCACCTCAGGAAGGATATATTGGCCTTTGAGTGGGTGCAGCGCAGATTCACCAGAATGATACCGGGGCTAAAAGTGTTAAATTATGAGGACAGGTTGTATGCCCTTGTATATAGAAGTTTAAGGGCTGATCTAATTGAGGTGTTTAAGATGATTAAAGGATTTGATAGGGTAGGTAGAGAGAAACTATTCCCTCTGGTGGGAAGTCCAGAAGAAGGGGGCATAACATTAAAATTAGAATATAACAACAAAATACTGCGGATGCTGGAAATCTGAAATAACAACAGAAAATGCTGGAAATACTCAGCAGGCCAAGCAGCATCCGTGGAGAGAGAAACAGAGGATTCCTCTCTACTGTGGCTGACACCGCCCTTGACCGTGTCCGTTCTATTTCCCGCACTTCTGCTCTCACCCCTTCCCCTCCCTCCCAGAACCACGATAGGGTTCCCCTTGTCCTCACCTTTCACCCCACCAGCCTCCACATTCAATGGATCATCCTCCGCCATTTCCGCCACCCTCAACGTGATCCCACCACCAAACACATCTTCCCCTCACCTCCCCTTTCAGCATTCCGAAGGGACCGCCCCCTCCGCGACACCCTGGTCCACTCCTCAATCACCCCCAACAGCCCTGCTCCTTCACCTGGCACCTTCCCGTGCAAGCGCAGGAGATGCAACACATTCCCTTTTACCTCCTCCCTTCCCACTGTCCAGGGCCCCAAACACCCCTTCCAGGTGAAACAGTGATTTACTTGTACTTCTTACAATTTAATATATTGTATTCGCTGCTCACGATGCGGTCTCCTCTACACTGGGGAGACCAAACGCAGATTGGGCGACCGTTTTGCGGAACATCTCCGTTCAGTCCATAAGGGTGACCCTGAGCTTCCGGTCGCCTGTCACTTTAATTCTCCACTTCACTCCCACTCTGACCTCTCTGTCCTCGGCCTATTACACTGTTCCAATGAAGCTCAACGTAAGCTCGAGGAACAGCACCTCATCTTTCGATTAGGCACTTTACAGCCTTCCGGACTCAATGTCGAGTTCAACAATTTCAGATAATAATCCCTGCCCCCATTTTTCATGCAGTATGATTTTGCCATTCCCATTTGCAACATTTTCACAGTATGTTCTTTCAATTCCTTCCTCCCCTCCTAAACCACACCCCACCCCCCCGTCTCTGCACCTGCTTAATATCTGTTACATTTCCAGCTTTTTCCAGTTCTGATGAAGGGTCCCAGACCTGAAACGTTAACTCTGTTTCTCTCTCCACGGATGCTGCCTGGCCTGCTGAGTATTTCCAGCATTTTCTGTTGTTATTTCACATTAAAATTAGAGCTTGGCCATTCAGGAGTAATGTCAGGAAGCACTTCTTCACACAAAGGGTATTGAAAATCTGGAACTCCCTCCCCCAAAAAGTTGTTGAGTCTAGGTCAATTTAAATTTCAAAACTGAGATAGACAGATTTTTGTGAGGTAAGGCTATTAAGGTATATGCGCCAAGGTGGGTAAAGAAGTTGAGGTACAGATCAGCCATGATCTAATTGAATGGCGGAATAGGTTTGAGGGGCTGAATGGCCTACTTCTGTTCCTATGTACCTATATAAAAGAATACTCATTCTGTGAGCCTGCAGCAGACAGCAGGGCTCTGCTCAGTATCATTTTTTGTGAAATTGAAATAAAATTAAAAAACAAATTATAATGATCCCACATTAAGAGAAATTTAAATCTTACAAAAGTGATATAAATAAAGGATAATGAAACATAAACAAGCCTCTTTCTATTTCTATCTATGTAGTTGTTTTGTGTGTCTAGAATCTGTTGTTTTTGATTTCTTTTAATACATTTTCAAATCTTTTCTGCTTTGCTATTGTGACTCATTATCACACCAATAACATTGCTTGAAAATTCATTCTGATCGATGTGATAGACATCTACGAAAACCAATGATATTCCCCCAAAAATGTACATAGCCACCATGACAGCTTTGCTCTATTTAATCCCTATAATAAAACTAATCATAAATAGGTGTAAAAAAATCATAAATTACTGCTCCGTCCATCACTCTGCTCCATCCCACCTTCCATGCAATTCCTGATGCATCCTGAAAGGCTTCATCTACAGCCTCAATCCCAGGGGAACGCTGCCCCACTAGCTGACATCAGCAGACCTGCCTACACCCCTATACTCCACAACTTGGCCTAGCTGTTAGACCTGATATGAGGAATGCATGCTGATAAACAGACTAATGTTATATAGCATTGCGTTGTATGTTATGGGGTCTTAATCTGGGAGCAATGCAAAGGGTGATGAATTAGTACCTTCTGTTTTCCATTTTGAGTGACTCTGAGTCAGAGGGTCACGGTTTCCAGCACTAGCACACACTAGGATTTTATTTTATACCACATACCATTCCCCATACAAGAGCAGAGGTAGCATGCTCCAAGGTCAGGTCAGCGCCTCCCTCTCCTGTGACCTCTACCACCAAGAAGGACAAAAGCAGCATTGATGTGAAACGCCATCACCTGCAAGTTCCCCTCCAAGTTACACACCATCTCAACTATACATAGTGATGTTCTTTCATCATTGTTGGGTAAATATCCCGGAATTCTCTACCTAACACCATTGTGGGAGCACCATCAGCAGAACGACTACCTCCACCTTCTCAGGCAAATAGGGATGGTTAATAAATGGGGCCTTGACAACGCACCCAAATCTTAAGAAGAAATAAGAAAAAAAAGCAAACATGTTGATAGGAGGCACAGCACAGCAAAGAGGCTTGTCCTCCAATTTTTCCTTCCCTGAGATGGACCTAACATCAGCATCTCTTCCTTGATGCCACATTTGAGTTTGGGAAGCCAGGGCGTGAGGAATCATAGGTTCACACTTGTTCTAGTTGGTGCTCTATGCACCAACTAGCTTTGCCACTAATGAGTGATATTTAAATTTTCCTGGATGCCTTCGTGAATGACATTAATTCTCAAACCTCCACAGGGATATCCAGAGAAGGAAAGATTGGCCAAATCTGTTCCATTCCATGGAAACTCACTTCCTATTATTTTATCGGAATGGCAGTGCAGAACTGGCAACAGCCCAGCCAATCCCACCCTTCAAGGGGAAGAAGGAGCAGAAAAGGAGTGACATCACCCTCACAAATAGTTTAGTGGGCAAGGCCTGTCAAATACAATGGAGAGCTGACATTTTAAAGTGAGCTGTGTAAGAAATCGTGGATTAAAAGAAATAATAGTCTGTTACGGGTTCTCTAGATCAGCAATTTGCCTAAGTTAATGACACAGAAAGATTCCAGTCATATCAGAAACTTTCAAAACCTGAAACGAAACCTAACATGCATGGATCTGTCAAAGACTTTGTGAAGCCAGATAGCTAGGTAAACACAGAATATGCATTCTTCATCTTGGAACAGATCAAGTCAGGATGGGCCTAATCTTGAGGCCATTAACGTTCTGCATACATAATCGGTAACAACTCACAGTAGCTACCAAGCCAGGAAAAGGACAATTAAATTTCATAAATAACAAACAGCCAGGATATCAAAGCCATTAAACCAGGAGACAACCACCCCAAAAGCCGTTAAAGTGGATGACCGTAATCACTTTGGATGTGTTAGATCCGTGTATCTTAATGTTGTGTCCTTCAATAATCAGACAAAAGACTGCAGGGAACGATCAACAGGTGTTTACTGAATGAGGGTTACTCTAGAACAAACTGTACAGATCACTGCTCAGGGTTTATATACAGGTGTGGTCACTGCCGGTACTACAGTATACAGGAGCTGTAAAAAGTAGTTCTCCCCTTAAAGGTACATACATTACAATTCCTCCCCTTTTAGATTAACAGTACCATAACACTCATTTAACAATTAAATATCAAACTAATTACAATTAACACTTTTAACATGCAACATTAGCTGAAAATAGTCTATTTATAAATTCAGTCTTTGGGGAGGCTTCCTGATCCTTTCTGGATAGCGCCTTTCCCGAGTGTCTTGCTCTTGGTGCGGAGGCGATTCTGGCCCCCTGTCGTCGGTTGGTTCATCAGCTTCCGATGCTACTGTTTCTGAGGTAGATGCGACCTGTACGTCAGGTTCCTCACCAGGTACGTATGGCCGAGACATGGGGTTGACTCGTTCCTGTGACTCTAGGGTCTGGTCAGCATGGCGTCTCACAATGTTCTCCCCAACATCCACTGTGTACATTAGTGGCCCCTGCCGCGTGCATATCGTTCCTGGTTGCCATTTCTCTGTTCGGTAGTCGCGGGCCAAGACTGGTTGCCCTACATTGAAGCTCCTTGTCGGCTTCTCATTGATGTGCTGGAATTGCTTACTCTCAACATCTCTTCGTACATTTGGTCTGAGCAAATCCAGACGAGATCTCAACCTTCGGTTAAAGAACATCATGGCCGGGGCCTGGTTGGTGACTGCATGTGTCGCATTTCTGTAGGCTAACAGGAAATTGTCCACCTTATGCTGCAGTGGAATGTCGTCATCGCACATGGCCTTTACTGCTTTTTTAAAGGTTTGTACGAACCTCTCAGCCAATCCATTTGTGGCTGGATGAGCCGGGGCGGATGTGTAATGCCTTACCCCATTCCTTTTCATAAATCTTCGAAACTTTTCGGACACAAACTGTGGTCCGTTATCAGAGCAAATCTGCTCTGGCAAGCCGTTCCTGGCAAAAATGGTCCGTAGGACTGCAATAGTTTTCTCCGTGGTGGTGGAGGATATTTTGATCACCTCAGGCCATTTCGAGTGCGTATCCATGGCTATTAAAAACATTGAGTCCATGAATGGACCAGCAAAATCAATATGCACCCGTTGCCATGGAGATGAGGGCCACTCCCATGGGTGTAGAGGGGCATGTGGTGGTGCATTTTGGACCTTCTGGCATCCTGAGCAGCTCTTTGTCAGGTCCTCAATTTGCTGATCGATCCCCGGCCACCACACATAAGCCCTAGCAAGGCTTTTCATTTTCACCCCTCCCAGATGACCTTCGTGAAGCTCATTGAGCACTCTCTCTCTTAACTTGGGTGGAATTACCACTCGGGATCCACACATCAAGGTCCCCTGGCATACTGACAGCTGTTCTCTTCTGGATGAGAATGCTGGCAACAGTGAGTCGCCATGTGCTGGCCATCCCTTCACCGTCAAATCATATACCCGAGACAGCGTCGGGTCATTTCGGGTCTCCTTCTCTATACCAGCGTTAGTTACTGGCAAGCATTCAATTATAGTCGAATGAAATATTTCGACAGGATCCACTGCTGGTGCTTCCTCCGCAGTAGGCAGTGGCAGGCATGATAGCCCATCAGCGTTTCCATGCTGTTTCATGCCCTTATACTCGATTTCATATTGGTGCGCCCCTAGAAAAAGGGACCATCTTTGTAGCCGTTGCGCAGTCATCACCGGAACGCCCTTCTTTGGATTAAAGATGGAGACAAGTGGTTGGTGGTCAGTCAGCAAGGTGAACTTCTGCCCGTGCAGATAGTGATTGAACTTTTTCACTCCCCACACTAGGCTGAGGGCCTCCCTGTCAATCTGGGCGTAGTTACGCTCGGCTGAGGTTAGTGACCGAGACGCAAAGGCTACTGGCCTCTCCGAGCTGTCCGGGAATTTGTGCGACAGCACCGCTCCAATGCCATAGGGTGATGCATCACACGCCAACCGAATTGGTAGTGCTGGGTTGAAATGAGCCAACACCTCTTTTGATGTGATCAATGCTTTGCTCTTCTGGAAAGCTCGTTTACATTCGTCACTCCACTTCCATGGTACCCCGGTTTGCAGTAGGGTGTTCAGTGGGTGTAGTACGGTAGACAGATTCGACAAGAACTTATGGTAGTAGTTCACCAGCCTGAGGAACGACCTCAGTTGTGACACATTTTCCGGTTCTGGAGCCTTGACTACTGCCTCAATCTTTTCAGGGGACTTATGTAACCCCTCTTTATCAATAACGTGGCCACAATACGAGATCTGCTTCTGGAAAAACTCGCATTCGTGGCGATTAGCTCGGAGCCCATATTTCTTCAATCTAGTGAGCACCTGATCCAGGTTGGCGAGGTGATCACTGTCATTTTCGCCCGTGACCAGGATGTCGTCCAAATAACACTGGGTCCCTGGAATCCCTTGCAGGACTTGTTCCATTGCCCTTTGCCAAATAGCCGGAGCTGATGCTACCCCGAACACCAGCCGGTTGTATTGTTAGAGACCTTTATGAGTGTTGATCGTGAGGTACTGTTTCGAGGCTTCTTCTACCTCCATTTGCAGGTACGCCTGGGCCAGATCAATCTTAGTGAAGCGTTTCCCTCCAGATAGCGAGGCAAAAATATCTCCAATCCGCGGAAGCGGATATTGTACAGTGTGAAGGATTGGGTTCACTGTCACCTTAAAGACCCCACAGATGCGAACCTTCTTTGGTTCCCCAGGTGTATTACTCAACGACCTCTTCATTACAGGAACAATGGGTGTAGCCTACTCGCTCCAGTCCACTTTGGACAGAACTCCTGAACGTTCCAAACCTTCCAGCTCTGCTTCGACAGCTGGGCGGATCGCATATGGTCTGGCCTTAAAAAACTTTGGGCTTGCCTTTTCCTCTATTTTGATCGTCACTGTTATGCCTTTTAGTGTTCCGAGTCCCTGCTGGAACACTTCTTGTGCGTCAGTTAGCATTTTTGACAGTCGTCCCGGTGTGACGTCGTCATCCTTTTTGGCATCTACAGTCAGTGCTTGTATGGAATGCCAATCTAGCTGTATCTTCCGGATCCATTCACGTCCTAGTAGTGGTGGTCCTCCATCTGGCAATACTTATAGGTCCATTTTTGGTGTTTCCTTGCCGTTATATATAACGTTCACCCTTATTTTTCCTTTGGGGTAGACTTTTTGCCCCGTGTACGTCTTCAAGACAATCTTTGTATCTCTCAAGGGTATATGTGAGAATAGCCGCTTGTAGTCCCTTCGGTTTATGACTGTTTTCACTTGGACTCCTGCCATCTTGAGCGTGACCCAGATAGTTTGGTGATCCTCCATTTTGATCACATTATGTAGTTTCAGACAACCCAGCTCCTTGCTTCCGGAGTCTGTATCACTTATCTGTTCATCTGGACTACTCGCCGTCACCTTATGTATCTTCTTGTACTTCTCCTGTGGAGATTTCTTGCTGCTGGTTTTCTTTCCTGACCTGCAGACTCTTGCTATGTGTCCTACATTTCCACACTGTCTGCACACTTTGTCCTTGAACCAGCAATCATTATGGTCGTGTGTTGTTCTGCCGCAGCGATAGCACTTCACTGTTCCGTATGACATTTCATTTGTGCCATATTCTTGCGGTCTCCGTTGTATCTCTGCAGCGCCCCGTGCGGCTGCTTCGTGTGATACTGCAATGCTGAAAGCCTTGTCCAGCGTAAGATCCTTTTCTGATAGAAGCCGTTTCTGGGTTCCTTCACTTTGAAGCCCACACACAAACTTGCCCCATAAAGTATCTGCTAGTCCCGTTCCAAACTGGCAGTGTTTCGATAGCTTGCACAGTTCCGTTAAATACTCAGCATTACTTTCATCTTTATGCTGGTTCCTTTTGTGAAACTTAAATCTTTCTGCTATCAGCAGCGGTGTGGGGTTTAAGTGGTCCTGTAGGATTGACACTATGTTTTCAAAATCCTTTTCTACTGGCTTCTCTGGGGTTACTAGGTTTCGTAGTAAGCCATACGTTTTTGCACCCATTGAATTCAACAATACCAGCGCTTTCTTGTCATCTGGCACTTCATTCACCTTGCAGTATACTTCTACGCGTTCGACATATGTTGTCCAATCTTCGACTTCATTGTCGAACGCTGTGATACTGCCACTCTTCGGCATTTTTGGGTGTGGTTAGACTGGCTTAAAATGGCGTCTCCCGCGCTTTCCTTTCTTCCCCGCTGCGGTTTAAAATGGCATCTCCCGCGCTGCTGCCAACGCCGCTCTCGGCGGTCCTCGTGGCAAATGGCGACGCCCTGTGGGTTTCGTGTGCTGCTCCTGCGCTGCTGCCAATGCCGCTCTCTGCGGTCCTCGTGGCAATGGCAGCGCCTCGCGTTTTCCTGCGCGCCTTTCTCCCCCGTTGACGCTGCTCGGCCCTTGAACACCGGCTGCGCTCTGCTCTCTCTCGCCTCTCTCCCCCGTTGACGCTGCTCGGCCCTTGAACACCGGCTGCGCCCTCTGCTCTCTCTCGTCTCTCTCCCCGTTGATGCCGCTTGGTCCTGAACACCGGCTGCGCCCTGTGCGCTCTGCCCTCTCTCTCTCCCCCATCGACGCTGCTCGGCCTTTTTCTGTGCCGCTCGGTCGGGCTCTAGCCGCCGCTGTCCGGGAAGGGTCTGCGCAGTACCTGTTGCCAGCCCGTTTCGCTGGACCACCGTGACTGGAAAGCCAAGCCTGGCTCTCGACAGCCTCCCCTGCGATGCTCAAATCTCCGCTGGATGACTGGGCGGTTGCCCGTGGTCGATGCCCGTGCTTCTGGACTTGACCTCCTTCCACTGTTCTCCAGGAGCGAATCCCTGGGAGGTGATGCAGAGTTGCAGGTAGGTTCGAATCTGCATCGTCGCCAATGTTAGATCCGTGTATCTTAATGTTGTGTCCTTCAATAATCAGACAAAAGACTGCAGGGAACGATCAACAGATGTTTACTGAATGAGGGTTACTCTAGAACTAACTGTTCAGATCACTACTCAGGGTTTATATACAGGTGTGGTCACTGCCGGTACTACAGTATACAGGAGCTGTAAAAAGTAGTTCTCCCCTTAAAGGTACATACATTACAGGATGAGCCTGCCAAAAGTTAGACAAAGGACTGACCTGATTTGGCACGCAGATAAGGGATGAAGAACCGGGTATAATTGTAGGCCCACCGGTAGCCAAGCTGTCTTGCCTCTTGCCTCTCGCTCTTGCTTCGTGCCTTGTTGCGGGCTCTCTTCTCCCTCCCCGCACCGCTCGACACCAAGGACGCCCATTACTACACCGGGGGCCAAACGCGGGAGGAGAACGAGACCCGATTCAAAAACGCACAGGACACACGGGGCCACGAACGGGCAGATGAGACAAGACGAGACAAGATGAGATGAGAAAAATGGTAAAACCGATAAAGGCAGAGAAGGGCAGCGGAAAAGACGCGTTGGGGACGAGCGGGTACACACCCCGGCCTAGTTATAAGCTGGCATTCGAAGCATGGGTAGGAAGATCAATTGACAATATAAACCACCAACCGAGCCCCGACCGCAACAAAACCGTCGGCAACCAAACCGCCACCAGAAGAAGAAAACCCATGGCTGCAAAGTACCCAACGAAGACGTTAACGGAGGAAAAGGAGGGTACTTCGCACAAACAACTCCATCGCCGCGCCCTATGACCACGTAACGACAACGGACCCCAAAGGACAACAAGAGCGAACCCCAAAAATCACAACCGGTTTAATCAACAGGTTTTGAATTGGTGAGCATAAATCCCTGGCCCCTCATAGCTTAATCTAGTTAGGTATTGGGGGTGGGACAAGGGTAGGGGGATTTTAATATGTTTGTTCCCTCGATGTGCCGTGTGTTCCTCATTCCCAAATAAGTGTATTGTTTTTATATGCCTGTAATTATCCTAGTAATTCTCACTATTGTGACTTTGTTTTGCCTTTAATAAAAATTACGTTTTTCTTGCACCTAACCAGTTGTCTACTCTATTTTCTGTATCGCCGCCTGTACCTAAGTCTGGTGTCTAGAACCCAGGGGTGTGGGAGCAATTCAAACCGCTCAGGGACAGTCAGGGGCAGAGCTGACTGGGCACACACCATCCCCTACAGAAATGGCGACCGCGGCAGGGCATCGGCAACAGGGGTGCGATACAATAGACAATGGTTCGGAAGAGCAAACCATGATGGAGGAAAGGATTTCTGATTATGCATTTAGTAAGGTGAATATCACAAAGAAGTGGATCACCAATCTGTTAAAGGCTGGGCGTCCGGTAGATGCCGCAGCCAAGTGGACATAAGGGAAGGAGCACAAGAAATCCCTAGAGAAGGCAGTCTGGCTGATGTGCTTCAAAAAGCAGGTCCAGCTTTTGGACAGGCTCGTTGCAGCACAGGCAGCCGAGATAAGGGAGTCAGTCCTGGAGGTCCAGGACAAGGCTCTAGCAGGGGAGAAGTTACTGGTAGCACTGCAGGCCCTGAATCAGGAAAGAGTGCAATTAATGGGAGAACATAAGGCCAGGTTGGAATACCTACAGTGCCAGGTCACCGAAGCCAAGGATAACGAGTTGAGGTTGCGGGAAAAGAACACCCACCTAGCGAGACAAGGGAGCAGGAGGAGAAGGTAAAAGAAGTAAAGGCAGCCTATAAGTTGGCAAGTGTACAGGGGTTTGACGATGCAGATCATGGCCCCTGCAAGGAACAGATAGAAAATCTGAGCCTGGCCCTAAGGAAGGCAAAGGGCATGGTGTGCCTTATAAGCCCGAAGGCAGGCCAGGCAGATTTCACAGGGAACGAGGGGAGAACGGTTCAGACACCACAGGTAGTGCAAAGGGGCGACCCAGTTGAGGAACAGGAGGTCCCGCGACTGTTATGTCTGACATTGGTGATAGGTACTCGATTGCCTTGGCCTGAGCACATGGAGTTTGACAGTGCTGTTATCGTATTGTGTCTGACATTCGATGTAGGTATTCGATTGCTTTTGCCTGTAAGTGTGTGTTTGGATCAGCCATTAAAAGCAACCTGAACTGAGCTCTGCATACGGCCTCTGGATTATCTTTGCAAACGCAACATTTGGCGACGAGGTTGGCTGAAATCTCTCTTCCACCACCTCCTCCCATCCTTGCACTACCCGGTGAGCCCCCAATCCCATGGGTTCGCTGGTTACAGTCCTTTGAAACCTACCTCATTGCTCTTGGACTAGAAAATGTGAGTACAGCATGGAAATTGTAGTGTATGTGCCTTTAAGAGCCCCAGGTGTGCTGTAATGCCAGTAATTGCCACTCGGGCTATATAAGCCTGTATATTGTGTATATCCGTTAGAACCCCCCCCCCAGACTTTGCTTAGTAAACACCTATGAACCAACTTCTGTCTTCAGTGTCTTTATCAACACACGGACACTACAGTGGCGACGAAGTGGAAACGGACTTACCTGCAATTCGGCAGCACCTCCAGGACATCGATTCCTCGGGCGTCCAGAAGACTCAAGAAAGTGAGAGAAGCTGTGGTTTCACCAGCTGGCCAAGCTGGTGGCAGGTACTGCGCTAATCCTTCCTGGGCGTCAGGTTGGGGCTCCAGCGGCTGGCTCTACAGCTGAGACAGGCAGCGAAATCGGAGGCAAGCAATAACGGACTGGGAGGGAGCACTCGGGAGACGGCCGACGCGGCAAGCAGGTCAGCGTTCAGACCTGCAGAGGAAGTCTGGCGGGAACGAGTCTCCAACTGTAAACAAATAAAAAAACAAAAAACGGAAACCGCGGGAAACAGCGTTGTCATCGGCAGCAGGGGCGGGAAAGCACGGGAAGCACCATATCTTTTCTGAAATGCCTAAGTCTGGCAATATTGATGCTTTTGATAGCGAAATAGAGGATTGGACCACATACGTGGAAAGAGTAGAGGTATATTGCACTGCAAATGGAAGAGAAGATGAAAAAAAAGCTTCAGTACTGCTGAACCTAATGGGCGCAAAGGCATACGGGCTGTTACAAAATGTAATCACTCCAGCCAAACCAAAGGACAAGAATTTTAAAGAAATTGTTGATACCCTGCAGGAGCACTTAAACCCAACACCGCTGCTGATAGCGGAACGATTCAAATTCTTCAAGAGAAATCAACACAAGAATGAAAGTAACGCTGATTACCTAACCGAATTAAGAAAGCTATCAAAGTACTGCCAATTCGGGGCAGGACTAGCAGATTATCTTCGAGACAAATTCGTTTGCGGCCTCTTAAGTGAAGGAACACAAAAAAGGCTGCTTTCTGAAAAAGATTTAACATTGGACAAAGCTTTCAGTATGGCTGTATCATACGAAGCAGCAACAAGAGGAGCTGCAGAGATACAACAAAAGACACAGGACTTCGGCACCCATGAAATGACACAGGGTTTCGAGAGATGTTATCGCTGCGGCAGATCCACCCATAACCAGAGGGACTGCTGGTTCAAGGACAAAGCATGCAGGCAATGCGGAAAGATTGGACACATTGCACGAGTATGCCGATCTGGACAAAATAAATCCACAGACAGAAAACAAAATCAACAAAGAAAAGTACAGGAAGGTACAAATGATGACGGACAGTAGCTCCGAAGACCAGAAGAGCGATAGTGACTTCGAAAACAAGAGACTAAGCTGTCTCAAATTACATAATGTACTTGCCAAAGATGATTACCAAACCATTTGGGTTACCCTCACGATAGCAGGGTCCCTAGTTAAAATGGAGCTAGATACAGGATCAGCTCTAACCGTAATAAATCGACGGGATTACGAGAGGCTATTTTCGCATATACCTCTAAAAGACACATCCATTATCTTAAAACATATACGGGGCAGAAAGTATACCCCAAAGGAAAAATAAGGGTGCCTGTTGTATACAACAGCAAAGAAATACAAAAGTTGTATTTATACATTCTACAAGATGGTGGTCCACCGTTGTTGGGACGTGAATGGATCAGAAAGATACGTTTAGACTGGCACTCCATTCAGGCACTGACGGTGACCAGTAAGAAAAAAAACAATGATGACATCATACCTGAACGATTAAAAGACATCTTGGCCAACGCCAAAGAAGTGTTTCAAGAGAAACTAGGAACCTTGAAAGGCATCACCGCCTCAATAAAAGTGGAAGATGCAGCAATTCCCAAATTTTTTAAGGCAAGACCGGTGCCATACGCAATACGTCCAGCAGTCGAGGCAGAGCTGGAGAATTTGGAAAAAGCAGGCGTATTATCCAAAATAGATTGGAGCGAGTGGGCAACACCCATCGTTCCAGTCATGAAAAAAGCATTGAATAATGATAAATCTGAAGAACAGAGAAAAATTTGCATCTGTGGAGACTTCAAGGTGACTGTAAACCCAGTCCTTCACACAGTACAGTATCCTCTTCCGAGGATAGAAGATATTTTCGCCTCACTATCTGGAGGGAAACGTTTCACCAAAATTGACTTGGCACAGGCATATCTACAGATGGAGGTTGAGGAGGCCTCTAAAAAGTATCTCACGATAAACACACACAAAGGCCTGTACCAGTACAATCGACTGGTTTTTGGAGCAACATCAGCTCCAGCTATCTGGCAAAGAGCTATGGAGCAAGTCCTGCAAGGGATTCCGGGGACTCAATGCTACATAGACGACATCCTTGTAACAGGAGAAAACGACAACGAGCACCTTGCTAATTTGGAGCAGGTGCTCACTAGGCTGAAAGAACGGGGCCTACGAGCAAATCACCCCAAGTGCGAATTTTTCCAAAATCAGATATCATATTGTGGCCACATAATTAATAATGAAGGGTTGCATAAGTCACCTGAAAAAATTGAAGCGGTCATAAAAGCCCCAGCATCTGAAAATGTTTCACAATTAAGGTCGTTCCTGGGATTAATAAATTACTATCATAAATTTTTACCGAACTTATCAACTCTTCTACACCCTCTTAATGAACTTCTACAAACAGGAGTGATTTGGAAATGGAACGAAGACTGTAAACGTGCCTTCCATAAATGCAAAGACTTAATCACATCCGAAGAAGTTTTGGCTCATTACAACCCATCACTGCCAATCAGACTGGCGTGCGATGCATCCCCTTACGGCATAGGAGCAGTATTATCCCATAAATTCCCTGATGGCTCAGAACGGCCGATAGCTTTTGCGTCACGCTCATTGAACTCAGCTGAGCGTAACTATGCCCAAATCGACAGGGAAGCACTCAGCCTGGTATGGGGAGTGAAGAAATTCAACCATTACCTACACGGACAAAAATTTACCTTGTTGACTGACCATCAACCCCTCATCTCCATATTCAACCCTAAAAAGGGTGTTCCCATTATGACAGCGCAAAGGCTACAGAGGTGGTCCCTTTTTCTAGGGGCACACCAATACAACATAGAATACAAAGGATCAAAACAGCATGGGAATGCTGACGGTTTATCGCGCCTACCGTTGCCAACGGTAGAAGAGGCACCTACAGTAGACCCAGTAGAGATGTTCCACTCTACCATAGTGGAATGTCTACCAGTAACAAATTCTGCCATTGAAAGGGAGACGAGAAATGACCCGACTCTCTCACGGGTCTACGATTTAACAGTGAAGGGATGGCCAGCACATGGCGAACCACTGTTGCTAGCATTCTCGCAAAGAAGAGAACAGCTGTCAGTGTGCCGAGGAACCGTGATGTGTGGATCCAGAGTGGTGATTCCACCCAAACTCCAGGATAAAGTGCTAAAGGAGCTTCACGAGGGGCATCTGGGTTGAGTGAAAATGAAGAACCTAGCTAGGGCGTTTGTATGGTGGCCAGGTATCGATGGAGACATCGAAGAAATGACCAAGAGCTGCCTAGGATGCCAGAAGGTCCAAAACGCTCCACCACAAGCCCCTCTACATCCATGGGAGTGGCCCTCATCTCCCTGGCAAAGGGTGCGCATCGACTTTGCTGGTCCATTTATGGACTCAATGTTCTTAATCGCGGTTGATGCACACTCCAAGTGGCCAGAGGTAATAAAGATGTCCTCCACCACCACGGAAAAAACCATCACAGTATTAAGGACCATATTTGCCAGGAATGGGCTGCCGGAACAGATATGTTCTGATAATGGACCGCAATTTGTGTCCGAAGAATTCAGAAAGTTCTTAAAAAACAATGGGGTTAAACACTACACATCCGCCCCATACCATCCCGCCGCCAATGGATTGGCTGAAAGGTTTGTCCAGACCTTCAAGAAGGCCATAAAGGCCATGGGTAATGAAGACATAAAACTTCAGCACAAGGTGGATAACTTCTTATTCGCATACAGGAATGCAACACATATGGTTACCAACCAAACTCCCGCCATGATGTTCTTCAATAGAAACCTAAGATGCCGGCTGGATTTGGTCAAGCCCAACATCAGAAGGGACGTGGAGAACCGGCAGTTTCAAGGCATGAATGAAAGGCCAACTAGAACCTTCCAGATAGGTCAACAAGTTTTGGCCCGGGACTACCGTACCGAGAAATGGCAGCCTGGAACTATCTGCACACGACTAGGACCACTGATGTATACCGTGGACATCGGAGAAAGCATAATAAGGTGCCATGCTGACCAAATCATAAAGTCATCCGAAAAGGGACAACCTACACCACAACTCTATACGTCTAACGATGAAGTAGAGATACCCATATCTACCTCCGATCCGGTGATACTGGAACCTGATGAACCCGACACTGGCATTCAAGCCGAATCAGCCTTGCCAGAAGAACCTACTACACCACCAGAAACTACTACACCCCTGAGGCGTTATCCGGACCGAGTCAGGAAGCCTCCTGATAGACTGACTTATAATTAATTAACTACAGCAATGTGTATATTATTTTGCTTATAACATGTAATTAATAATTACTTAAAATATGATGTACTGGTTAGCTAAAAGGGGAGGAATTGTAGTGTATGTGCCTTTAAGAGCCCCAGGTGTGCTGTAATGCCGGTAATTGCCACTCGGGCTATATAAGCCTGTATATTGTGTATATCCGTTAGAACCCCCCCCCCCAGACTTTGCTTAGTAAACACCTATGAACCAACTCCTGTCTTCAGTGTCTTTATCAACACACGGACACTACAGAAAAAGGCACTGTTATCCCAGTGCTTGGGAGCGGAGGGCCAGCATGTTCTTGGGACATTATGCGCAGCAGACTCAATTCAAATGTATGATGTGGCTGTGGCTCTGTTAAGCATACACTTCCCTGCCCCACAAAGTGCCCTCCTGCAGCGATTCATTTTTAGACAGCGTCACCAACTTCCCGGCGAGTCGGTGCATCAATACATGGCTAATTTGAGGGGGTTAGCTAGCTTGTGCAAGTTCGGTGCACTACAAGACGAGATGGTGCGTGATCAACTAATAGAGCACACCAACAACGTGAGAGTGCGTGAAAGACTGTTACTCGAGTCCGACGATCTGTCGTTGTCACAGGCAGTCAACATTGCCTTTCAAGTGGAGTCTGCAGCCGAATGTGCAGCGAAACTAGCGCACACACCCAGTGAAAGCGCCCTCGGCCCCGACAGCTCTGACACGGTAGTGCTCGCGTGACGGCAGCAACGCGCGCTACCGCAGCAACAGTGTGGAAACTGCGGATCTCGTTCACATGCTACCAGAGCGCAGAATTGCCACGCGCGCGGCCAAGCCTGTCGCAATTGTGGAAAACAAAATCACTTTGCCAATGTCTGCCGCTCTGCCCCTGTTGCTACAAATGAACACTCTCAGTCCTCAAGCAGTTGGCCTATAATTCAGAACGTGAGCTCTGGGCCAGTAGTGGCTTTCAAGTCATGCACAATTAACCTGAATGATGTGTGCATCCCTCTGTTGTTGGATACCGGTGCCAGCGTCTCACTGCTGAATGTGGGCACATTCAAACGCTTTTTCAGCTCCCTGCCACTCTCTGCACCCTCCACTGCCCTTTGCAGGTATGGTAATTCGAAAATTGGACTAGTGGGCTCAGTCAACCTCACTGCTATGGAACAAAAGTTTTGCCAGATTTTTGTTTTCATGTGGCACGCCAAGGAGCTAACCTGATGTGACTGGATCTTTTCACTGACCTGGGTTTTTCTCTCTTGGACACCGGGTCTGCGATTCTGCACGTTGCCTCACCGTGGCGCCAAACATGGCCAGCACTCTTCGAGGGTCTGGGCTGCCTGACTGCCTTCACCCACCAGCCCATGGTTGACTCCACTGTTACCCCTGTCATTCAGCCACTGCGCCGCATCCTGCTTGCTCTCCGTGATGGGGTCACAGCTAAACTAATGCAGCTACTGGAAGCTGGCATCATCGAACCAGTTGATGCCTCCCCATGGGTCTCCAACCTGGTGGTCGCAACAAAAAAGTCAGGTGGTCTACGTGTCTGTGTCGATCTTTGAGCAGTGAATAAGGTCGTAGTCCCTGACAAATATCCACTGCCCACGTCAGAGGAACTCACAGCGCAGTTCTATGGTTCCATCCTGTTCTCGAAACTGGACCTTCGACAGGGCTATCTACAGGTTCCCCTCCACCCCAGCAGCAGGGACCTTACTGCTTTTGTGACACATGCTGGCGTCTTTCGGTACACCAGGATGCCATTTGGACTTAGCTCTGCACCCAGCTGCTTCCAAAAGGTGATGTCCTCTGTGCTCGCGGGCATTCCTGGGGTGGCCATCTACCTGGATGACATCGTCGTGCATGGGCCCTCGACCTCCACTCACGACGAACGCCTTCACAGAGTTTTCACAGCTCTAGCAAAACACAAGCTCACACTGAATGGCGAAAAGTGTGTCTTTGCTGTTTCAGAGATCGAATTTGTGGGGTTTCGGTTGTCGGCTGACGGTATATCCCCACTCCAGTCAAACGTGGATGCCATTCACAGCATCCCAGAACCCAGCTCTGCAGCACAGGTTGCCTCCTTCCTTGGCATGACTGGGTACTACCTGAAGTTTTTGCCCCAGTACTCAGCCACCACAGCCCCACTGCGCCAGCTCCTGCGAAAGGATGAGCCCTGGGTGTGGTCACAAGCCTGTACGGAAGCTGTTCGCCTCCTCAAATCGCAGCTCACGTCGCCTCCAGTGTTGGCTCACTTTGATGTCACCAACCCCACCCTCGTCACCTGCGATGCGTCCGCTGCAGCTGTGGGGGCGGTGTTATCGCAGATACAGAATGGAGTGGAGAAACCAATTGCCTTTGCCTCCCGAGCCCTTAGCCCCACTGAACAGAAGTACTCAGTAGGCGAGCGTGAGGCGCTGGCGTGCATCTGGGCATGTGAGCGGTGGCACCTGTACATGTATGGCCGTGCCTTCACCCTGCAAACCGATCACCAGGCTCTCACTGCCCTGCTGTCGACATCCAGCACGGGCCACAGACCACTGCGTCTATACCGCTGGTCTGACCGCCTCCGCCAATACAATTTCAGTCTCCAGTTCACACCAGGATGTGACAATGTTGTTGCAGATCTGCTCTCCCACACTGTCTCTGCCCCAGCCCCACTCGTCGGGTCTGAACATGTGGAACAGGATATCATCCAGATGCTGCACACGCCTCTCCAAACCACAGTCTCTCTCCAGGAGCTCAAAGAGGCCTCTGAACAGGATCCGGCCCTCTCCCAGCTGTGCACCTTCATCAGAGATGGCTGGCCTCGCAAGGTGCCTGAGGAACTGTCTGCCTACTCCAGAGTTAAAGAGGAGCTCTCCTGCTGGAATGACTCCTGTGTTGCACGTGGGCTCTGCACTGTGGTCCCAAGTGCCCTTCGTGCGCGTGTTTTATCCATGGCGCACGAGGGCCACTTGGGCATAGTGAAGCTCAAACAACGATACCGAGACCTAGTGTGGTGGCTGGGTATCGACAGGGAAATCGAGGCCCTGGTCAAGGACTGTGCAGCCTGCCTTGTAAGTGGCAAGACTGGCCACCAAGCTCCTCCACCCCTGCAACCCCTTGCCTGGCCCTCTCAGCCCTGGGAGCACCTGCAGCTGGACGTCTGCGGGGAGATCCATGGTGTCCCCCAGCATCAACGGTTCCTAGTGGTGACCTATGACCTGCACTCAAAATGGCCAGAGGTCACTGCCGTGGGCTCCGTCACCTCTCGGGTCATCATCGATATCCTTGAGTCCCTCTTCTCCCGCTGGGGGCATCCAAAGGCCATCACCACAGACAATGGCCCCCAAATGGTCTCTTCGGAACTCTCCTCTTACCTTGAAAGCAAGGGCATCCGTCACCCCGAGTCAAATCGGGGGGTGGAGCGTTTTAACCAGACACTGAAAAATGGCCTCAGAGCACACCTATCCCAGGGGTGTGCATTTGACAAGGCCCTCCTCCACACACTGCTGCCTCCCAGTATTCCACTGCAGGGGTCTCACCCGCATCCCTCATGCTAGGCCCTTGGCAGGCTCCACCCCTCGCTAGCTCAGAGCCCTGCTCCACGGGCTCAAGCCACAGTCGCTAGACAGCAGGAGCAGATGAAACTCCGCTTCGACCAGTCGAAGAGGGCCAAGGCGCCCAACATCTCAGTCTTCGATTGGGTCAGAGTCCGCAGGCCTCACCGCAACAATAAGATGGCCTCATTCTGGTCCTCCCCTCTCCAAATCAGCCACCAACTTGGACCAGCCACTTTCTGCCTCACTGACGGCTCTCGGTGGCATGCCAGCCGCCTTTGGAAGGTGCCAGCACCTACTGATGCGGGATTATACGGATCTAATCCCCAAGCCTTACCCCCAGAGTGGCGGGATGCACATGTGGCTCAGCCAGCCAACCCTCAAGCAGGTATTGTGCCTCAGCCTGCTCCTCACCAGTCCCCACCTCGGCCTGCTCTTCACCAGTCCGCACCTCGGCCTGTTCGTACACGTTCTCGCCCTGGCCACCTACAGGACTTTGTCACTACATTTCATGTTTGAAATTCTGTGAGGGAGGAGGAAATGTTATGTCTGACATTGGTGATAGGTACTCGATTGCCTTGGCCTGAGCACATGGAGTTTGATAGTGCTGTTATCGTTGTATTGTGTCTGACATTGGATATAGGTATTCGATTGCTTTTGCCTGTAAGTGTGTGTTTGGATCAGCCATTAAAAGCAACACGAACTGAGCTCTGCATACGACCTCTGGATTATCTTTGCAAACGCAACAGTGACCACCACCCGTAGTGCCAGGTTTTAGCGAGGTCTGGCAACAAGGGGGGGCGCAGTCAGGGGTCGAAGCGGAGGTGGAACAACCCCCGCAGGAGAGGCTAGAACCAGGACCGATGTGCCCAGCCTGGCATCAGAAGTTCGGCCCACCCGTTAATGGTGAGGAAGAGGGACCCCTCCAAAACCGGTTCGTATTACACTACAGCACCCAACAGCTTAGGGCTATGGTGAGCCATATCCCAAGGCTCACTGAGAAAGGGGACCCCTCGGTCCACTTCAGGGAAGTGGAACAGGCTGCCAGCATCAACGAATGCGATGCTGCTGAGCAGGCTAAAATGCTGCTGTTCTCTTTGGAGAGTAGGCTCCTCCAGCCCCTCTCTGACGAGTGTAAGAGGGGGCAGGTCGGGTATGAGGCGCTCAGGGATGAAGTTCTGGAGGCCATGGGGATGAATGAGGGAAGTCCTTTCTCCCGTGTGGAGAAGACAGTGCAGCTCGCAGGGGAAATACCGCAGGCTTTCGCGGACAGATTATGGCTGGTGTACAGGAGTGCCTGTCCTGGGGCACCTAACCGGGCATTCCTGAACGGGGATCAGCTGACCCACTGGCTCCGTTGCTTGGTGGCGAACAGCTTGTCACAGGTCCGGGCCAAGGCGGAAGTCTAATTCGACCCCAAGAATCCCCTGACCACCGAACTTACGGTGATCAGACAGTTGACCCTAGCCTATAAGAACGGTAGGGGAACCGATGCACACCCACCTAAGGGGAAGGTGCATGAGGTAAAACCTGGACCGGGTAGGAAAGAGTGGCATCAGGAAGGGAATAACCCCCCACCACAAAGCTCAATTGCTACGGGTGTGGGAAGGATGGACACTGGAGGAAGAAGTGCAAAAACCCTTGGAAAGACAACAAGGGAAAGAATTCCACAGCCCCAGCCCAAAAGATAGAGGCAGGGATCCCTCCCGCCGCGGTCAAGTCATTTTTGGACACCATGAGGTTCTTATTGACTGGCCAGGGGAGAGTAGCCGCTGCTACCGGTGCTCTGGCCCCGTCAGCCCCATCCAACCCACAGCCCTGACTAGAGCCAGCGCAGCCTGTTTACCTGTGTTCCCTTCAGTACAATGTATGGAAGAGACCCCTCGTGGAGATGGAGGTAGAAAAGGTGAAGGGGACCTATCTGTTGGATACGGGGGCATCATGCACCGTGGTCCATTCAGCTAACCCCACCACCTCACCTCTATCTAGCGGGGTCCCATACAGTCTGGCAGGATTCACAGGCAGAAAACAGGCCGGCTCATTTTCTATCCCGCTCTCCATTCGTTTGGGTACACTCCCCTCTAAGTGGACTTGTATCCTAATGAAGTGGGAACAGGAGGGTGGAAAGGGGATCCTGGGAGCCGACTTTATTGTAGGCCACGAGATCCTGGTGGATTTAAGAAACCATTGCCTATGGGGGGCAAGTACAGGAAAGGACGGCGAGGTAGTAGTCATCCCAGGGAAAGAAGGGAAGGGGACCCTGTGCACCATGAAGCCTAAAGAGGGTTATAACCTCGAGCTCATGGTCAGTAACACCCCAAAGGAGTTCCAGGCATTTGTGCGAGCCCACCTAGCCACATTTGCCACACATAAACACGACTGTGGGAGGGTCAACGGGTTTGAGGTCAGCATAGATGGGGACCCCATGGCCCGACCACAGAAATAGTATAACTTCCCCAGGGAAGCGGAGCCAGACATGGAAGCAGCCATGTCCTCCTTAGTACAGCAGGGAGTCCTGAGACCGATAGCCACCCACGTAAACTCTCCACTGTGGCCGGTTAGAAAGCCAGACAATTCCTGGAGGGCCACGGTGGACTATCGGGTGCTCAACAGCAACATCCCAGCCTGTGCACCCACGGTAGCAGCAGTTGCCGACCTGATAGGAAGTATCCCAGCATCCGCGACCACTTTCACGGTGCTGGATATTTCCAATGGGTTTTGGTCCATCCCTTTAAGGAGGGAGGATAAGTACAAGTTTGCCTTTACGTTTAAAGGGCAACAGTACACCTGGAACTGTTTGCCTCAGGGCTTCCACAACAGCCCCAGCATTTTCCACCAGTGCATGGGAAACAGTTTAAAGGGTTTCAGCCAGCCCCGGCAGCTGGTACAATATGTGGATGACCTGCTCCTCTTCACCGATTTGAGAGAGGAGCATGGCCCACTACTGGCCGAACTGCTGGAGTTGCTCAGGCAGGAGGGTTTTAAAGTAAACCCGAAGAAAGCGCAGATCGGCCAGCAGGTGGTGATATTCCTGGGCCTGACCGTACGCGCTGGGGAAAGGGCCATAGATAAGGCTAGGAGGGAAGTGATACAGGAGTTACCAGTCCCCAACACAGTCACGGGTGTGAGGTCATTTCTAGGGCTAACCGGGTACTGCAGAGACTTCATTGAGGACTATGCAGCCACAGCAGCCCCTCTGCTCTGACTCCTACACAAGGGAGTGGAGTGGGCGTGGGATGAGGGTTGCCAGGCAGCATTTGTCAGACTCAAGGAGGATCTGCAGACCGCGCCAGCTCTAGGGGCCATACATGGGGGGAAAGAGTTCTTCCTGGAGGTAGCAGCCAGCGGGGAAAGCCTGAGTGCTGTGCTGCTCCAAGAGCGGCATGGTAGGCTGAGGCCGGTGGTTTACTCCTCCAGGATATTCACGGATGTGGAGAGGAGCTACTCCAATTGTGAGCGGCACCTTTTGGCCACACATTGGGCTGTGAAAAGATCACTGATCTTCACAGGCACCTCTCCCATCACCCTCCTCACCCATCACACACCCACCCAGATGCTCCTGGATGGGAGAATCAAGGATGGAACGGTGAGCAGTGCCCGCATTGCTCGTTGGACCTTGCTCCTCTCACAGATGGAACTAAAGGTGAAAGGTCTCTGCGAGCCAAAGCTCGCAGCCAACCTGGTATATCCTGGAACAGCCCACCGGTGTTCCATAGAAGGGGTTTGGGAAGTGGACATAGGTTTACGGGTCGGGATACACCCCACGGGCCGCAAGATCTATGTGGATGGCTCCAGCACGGTATCTGCTGGCGAGCGACTCACGGGGTGCGGAGTTTATGACCCAGCGGCAAACATTGCCCTAGCAATTAAGCTCCCCAGCACCATGAGCGCCCAGCAGGCTGAACTGTCCGTGGTAGTGTACGTCGTTACACACCCCGAAATCTTCCCAACCCCGCACACGATTTGCTCAGACAGCATGTTTACATGCAATTTGTGTACGGAGTATCTGGCCATCTGGTCCTGCCGCGGATACACCTCCGCCGACGGGAGACCCCTCACAGTGAAACCCCTGCTGGAGAAAATCCTAGCAGCAGTGGGGGAGGAAGGGGAGGTTTTCATCCATAAGGTGAAAGCCCATTCCTCCACAGAACCCCGTAGTCAGGGCAACCAGCAGGCTGACATACTCGCTAAGGAGGGTGCCCGCACCGGCACTTTCTGGGACCCATATGGGTCCAGACCCGTAACAGCAGTCAGGGGTAGGGATGGGACACAAGGGAGTGCAGGGGTAGCTAGCCCCGGACCTCAAGACGGTCCAAACCCAAGATCCCGTCCTTAAGGCAGTCCTCAGCGCAGTGACTGAGGGAAAAAGGGTAGAGGGCCCTTACGGCACAGCAGCCCTCTCCGTGAAAGAAGGCATGCTGTTTAGGGGAGAACAGTGTGTTGTGCCACAGCAGCACCGGAGGGAATTCCTTCAACTGGCCCATGAGGGTCCAGAAGCAGGGCAACCCGGGCCTGAGACCACCTGGCAGCGGGTGGAACAGGCGGGATGGTGGCCAGGACTCAGGGAAGATGTCCGCGAGTTCTGCGCCGGCTGTCTGGTGTGCGCTACTAATAACCCTGACCCCCATAAAAGGAAGGTACCTATGGGACACATCAGGAGGGTAGAGGGACCATGACAGTCGATACAGATCGACTACATCGTGCCCCTGCCCACCGCCCAGGAAGGCTATAAGTACTGCCTAGCCCTGGTAGATGTGTTCACGAAATGGGTAGAAGCCTTCCCCTGCAGAACAGCCACAGCTCTGGGTACGGCCAGGATCCTGGTCCGGGAAGTGTTCTCGCGATGGGGGCTACTACAGTATGTGGAATCCGACCAAGGGAGTCACTTTACCAGGCGGGTAATGCAGAATACCCTTATGCTGCTCAGCATCGAGGGGAAGTGGCACGTGGCCCACAACCCACAGTCATCAGGGATTGTGGAGAGGATGAACAGGACCTTAAAGGAAAGGTTGAGGAAAGAGACGGTAGACTCGCCTCGAAAATGGGCAGAGGTCCTACCGTTGGTCCTGATGGGGATCCGGGCCAGCCAGTCAAAAAGCACGGGGTACTCCCTGCACGAGCTGATGACTGGCAGGGTTATGCGGACCCCCACCCATGTACTAGCCCCGGTGCTCACCGAGGGTCAGCTCAGGAGCTAAACCGGGACAGGTTCGCCCGAAACCTCTTCGAGCACCTCAAGCAGGTCCACGGGCAGGCGGCTGGGAACATGGGAAAGCAGCATCGGAGTAACCGATTGCTGTTAGAACCTGAAAAACACCACGAGTGGGAGGTAGGGGATCAGGTTATGGTGAGGAATATTGCCCAGGTAGGAAGTCTAGAACCGTTATACATGGGGCCCTACAGCATTGTAGACAAGGCCAGCCCCATGGTATACACCATTAAGATGCCTCGGCGCACCAAATGGTTCCATATTAATCAGTGTAAACTGTTTAAGCCCGAGAAGAGAGAACAGCCAGTTGGGGTAAGGTCTGAGGATAGAAATCCTCAGCCTGCAGCAGGAACAAGTTCACAGACTGCACAGGCAGGCGCTGTGGCTTGTTTAAGGGGAGGGGCCATCCCGCCCATCGCTTGGGACACTCCCCCACTCTTCTGGGATTCAGATGAGGAGGGACCTGAGGGCAAAGACCCCGCCCCTGACCCAGGTTTAAAGGAGGAGGGACCTGAGGGCGAAGACCCCGCCCCTGACCCAGATTTGGGACCTGAGGGCGAGGACCCTCAGCCTGCAGCACCAGGCTGCGAAGAGTTACCTGCCCCTAGCCCAGGTTCAGGAGAGGTAAAGCCTGAGGATGAAGATCCCCAGCCAGCGGTAGTGGTAAGTCCATAGACCGCACCGGAGGGGGCAGTGGCTCGGGTTAAAGAACCACCAGCCAGGAAAACCCCACCCGCCAAAGTCCCTAGAAGGTCCCCACGGACGCCCCAGCCAAGGAAACCATGGTCACCGGCTCCCCATTTAAAAAGGGCAGCCTCTCATGTGAGGGATCGGTCTGAGGGCAGAGATCCCCAGCCAGCAGCCACAGGCTGTGAGGGACCGAAAGTACAGGACAGTGCGGCCACACCGAAGGGAGCGGTGTGCCGCAGCCCGAACAGGAATTAGGCTGGCCGCCCGGAGACAGGCGGCAGATGTACATAGCTTAGGTAATTTAAGTTTGATATTGTTAAGTTTGGGTGTTTGGTTTAAGTTTAAACGAGGTGATGGGTAGTTTTAAATAAGTAGTAGTATTGTTAAGAGTGTTTATATTGAGTCGAGGTCGCAAGACTCGACTATGCTTCACCCAAGCCAGAGAATCTCCTCGGGACCTGGCTGTATGCTCTTGTGTCTCTTTGCAGGAGAGGATTTCAGGATGAAGGGGGGCGTACTCCTACTCACCCTGATAGGAATGAGCATTGGAAAGCGAGGTGACGTGGAGGAATCCCACATCTATGGGTGCTCAGGAGAAAGAGCACCGATAGTGACCGACGGAAGCGGCGAACGGGATGTGGAGGAGCTCGCCGTCTACTCCCACGAAGGAAGGTGGCCAGGGTGGCTAGGGTCCAATTCGACTCAGTACTCCAGCCAGACCGGGTTCACGTATGGGGAGGCCTCCCTCCTGTGCCCCAGGGTACAGGTCGTTGCCACGAGGGTAAGCGTCACCGTAGGGAAACGAGTATGTTTAACATGCAAGGGACAGATTCCTTTGGATAGGTGGTGGTGGCTCAGAAAACTGAGCAAGGATATGGGAAACCCCGCAGTCAGGTGGGAACGGTTGAGGAACAATACCCATCGGTATTCACGTCTTCACTCAGAGGGTGGTAGGTTTGTGGAATTTGCTGCCCCAGAAAGCTGTGGAAGCTACATCATTAAATAAATTTAAAACAGAAATAGATAGTTTCCTAGAAGTAAAGGGAATTAAGGGTTACGGGGAGCGGGCAGGAAATTGGACATGAGCCTAGGTTCGGAATGGTCGTGGCCCTGTGGGTAGTGGAGTGGGCCCAGGGGCCGTGTAGCCTGGTTCTGCTCCTACTTCTTGTGTTCTAATTCTGTGTTAGATTTCAGGAGATGGTTTTATTCCTGTTCCTGGCTGGGGTGGAGATCGCCTTTACAGAAGGTAAGTACTACAGAAAATATAGGGACAGAGTGATCTCCTGGAAGAGTTTCGATCGTCTAGATGGGTCGGAGAGGAATTTCCCAGATTTTTTCTCCCAAATTGGCCATTGGGTTTTTAATCTGGTTTTTCGCCTCTCCCGGGAGATCACATGGGTTCGGGTGGGATGGAGAGTGATAGGAGATTTGAGGTTAGGATCAGATCAGCCATGATCTTATTGAATGGTGGAGCAGGCTCGAGGGGCCGATTGGCCTACTCCTGCTCCTATTTCTTATGTTCTTATGTTCTTATGGACGATTACAGGGACTCATGGGGGATTGAGTGTGTGCTGGGACAAGTGGTAGGAACCGGATCAGGGGATTTATGTCTGTATGTGGGAGTCAGAGAAGGTCTGCCCCACAGGCATATCCATCATTTTCCACCGGCAGTGGCAAGATGCCGGGGAGGGGGTGAAGTGGGATTCCAGCCTGAAGGCGTGCGCGGTCCCATACTCCCCGATCCCAGTGAATGCCACTGAACTTGTAACCCGGCCCCGAAAGTCCCTGCCCACGACCCAGGCAGCAAGGACACACAGGGAGGGGTGCCCCACCACCACCAAGGGACCAGGGAATGGGCTGGTACTAGTGCCTACGGATCAGGTGCTGTACCAGGGGGTACACTACGCGGTAGCCTCCGTGATTTTAAACCTCACCGAGGTACATTTACCGGAGTGGTGCCCCAAAGAGACAGAGCAGCTATACCAGGCCCTGTTAAAAGAGATGTTTAGGAAATTCTACAAGTTCGATTTTGCCAATGTAGACAAAACAGAACTGTACACCACACACAATGAGTATTTTGGTAATACGGGGAGGCAAAGAAGGGGAGCATGGAATTATGTTTTTACTTCGTTTAGCACAGGGTCCTCTGTCATCGACAGCTTGGATGACATAGAATTGCAGACACAGATAAACGGTTTAAAAACACAATTAAAGAATATCCTAATGGATGAAAACAAGGTAGTGGGCTCAGAGTTACATGAGGACCAGGCCATGACGGTCCATTTAAAAGAAATTATAGCCGAGCTGGAGAAGCACGCAAAGACCGTAAATGCCCTTATAAGAGAGGACAGAAATGCTTCGGATCAGGCTGCACAGAACGAGGTGTGCATACTGTACAGGGCATGGTTGCTGGGTGAGGGCCGCAGTAACTTGGAGGATTTAAAACAGGGTTTAGTCCCCTCCTGGATCAGCAACAAACACCTCGCAGCCCTCCATCCATTTGAGAATGCATTAAGCCCGTGTCAACTCCGGCTAGCTTCTGAGGCCTACCCAGTCCCAGTAGATTGTGGACGTTCAAATCATACTATCATGGGTATAGTAGTAAGGATGCCGGTCATGGGTGGGACAGCCCGACCTGCGCCGGTATACAGGGCAGAGAACATTGGAGTCATTCAAGGGGGTGCACACATCCGTTTCACAGCGGTCCCACCTTATGTCATAAAGTGGGAGCACGCTATGACAGGTACTGACCTCTTGGGGTGCTGGAGCCGGGGAGCACACATAATACTGTGTCCCCAGCACTTGAACGCCTATTCAAGACCACAGTGCGGGTTTAGAGCTGCTGGCGCAAAACCTATAAACTGTACCATGGAGGTAATGGCACAAGACCATGTTCCCCCACAGGTAGCATATATAGGAGGTGGGACATATTGGCCTAGAAATTCAGTGCCCTTAGCACCGATTTTGCGGCGCTAGAGGGCCTAGCGCTGCAATTGGCGCCGGTTCCTAAATTGCCTGGGGCCCTTCCGCAGCGGTAGACCGGTAGTGCTGCGCCGGCACCGATGATGTCATCGGTGTGCGCAGCGTCCCGGTTGCCGTGGTAACCCGGCCCCAAGCCGAAATTCAGTTGCGGCCGCCTCGCCAGTGGCAGCCGCAACTAAGACTCCGGCAAACGAGTGTTGCCGGAGTCTGCGCCGGCGCTTTAAGGAGGCGCGGCGGCCGGCCGCTTTCCCGCCGGCCGCCTGCCCACAGCTCCCTCCCCGGACTTCTTCCCCCACCCCCCCCCGGAACAGATGCAAGCCCGGCACTTGTCCGAGGTGCCGGGCTCATTTTTGCAGAGATTTGCGCGGGCCGCGGCCGGGTGCAGGCAGCTCCTCCTTAACGGAAGGAGGAGGCCTGCACTTCCCGAGCCTGCCGCACCGCATCGGGCGCCGCAGCGCCGGAATAGCGCCAGTTTTCAGGCGCAAACAGCCTTCAGTAGCGCCGGCAGCCGTTTGGGCGCGGCGCTACTGAATTTTTGGCGCGCACAGCGCGACTTAGCACCGGCGCTAAATTTCCGGCGTTAAGCCCCGGCGCAGCGCAACCTCAATTTCTAGGCCATTGTGTCACCACAGGTGCGCCCCACTACCAGCATGGACAGCATAGCTGGCAGCAGTAAGTGACAGCAGTTTCTGCTTTAAACCCGAGGCAGAAGTTCAAGTGGCCCAGGAACGAATTGTCCCCATTCCTGAACCCTCCACTGTTCACCTCACTGTAAAAGAGAATTTCACCAACCTGCAAAAATATGTAGCACATTTCGGCTACGAAATCCCCCCTCTCCCAGAACATCTGACCAAAATACTCAAAGCAGTAATAGTCTCACAGAAACATTTCTACACTCTGGAGCAGAAGACAGTAGAGATAGGGGCCAAGATATTGGGCATTGTAGTTCCACCCTGGTGGGACATTTTTGAAAACATAGAGGTCCCTTCGTGGATTAGACTGGCTTCCCACATCCTCGTGGTTTGCCAGCTGGGAATAGTATTGTACCTAGTGTGCACTCAGTGCAAGGGAAAAGGCCAAATACTAGAATTCCAAAACTAAAGGACCTGGAAGGAACATTATGTTCAGGTGGAGGGAGATACACCTGTTTGAATTTTTTTTGTTTGTGTTTCTGAATAAAGATTGTTGTTTTTTTGTGTTCTTTTTGTTATTTTAATAAAGACTTTTCGATTTATTATTTTTAATAAAGATGCATGTGTACCAAGTGGTGCAGGGGTGTTGGACGCCTGTAATCTGTCTATGTATGCTTATGTACACTACATTCTTTACAGAATGGGAAATGCATGTGTCGTGGGATCATAGAGAGGTAATTACAGGGGAAGATTGACTATGGAGGGTCGGGAATTTTGCTCACCTTGTCAGGATGATACTTAAAGCGAGTTTAGTATCAACAGGGGGGAGTGTAGGGTTCTCAAAATTCCCACATTCCCCAAAAGTTATGGATAAAGGGACCTTGTATGGACAAGTTATTAAAAAGGGTACCCAAAATGGCTTCTGAAACCTCATGATCAAAACGTACAGGATTTTAAAAGCAAGGCCCTGCAAAAGGCAGGCACTTTCAAAACCTGAAACGAAACCTAACATGCATGGATCTGTGAAAGACTTTGTGAAGCCAGACAGCTAGGTAAACACGGAATATGCATTCTTCATCTTGGAACAGATCAAGTCAGGATGGGCCTAAACTTGAGGCCATTAACATTCTGCATACATAATCGGTAACAGCTCACAGTAGCTACCAAGCCAGGAAAAGGACAATTAAATTGCATAAATAACAAACAGCCAGGATATCGAAGCCATTAAACCAGGAGACAACCGCCCCAAAAGCCGTTAAAGAGGATTACCATAATCACTTTGGACGAGCCCGCCAAAAGTTAGACAAAGGACTGACCTGATTTGGTGCGCAGTTAAGGGATGAAGAACCGGGTATAATTGTAGGCCCACTGGTAGCCAAGCTCTCTTGCCTCTCGCTCTTGCTTCGTGCCTCGTTGCGGGCTCTCTTCTCCCTCCCCGCGCTGCTCGACACCAAGGACGCCCATTACTACACCGGGGGCCAAATGCGGGAGGAGAACGAGACCCAATTCGAAAACACACAGGACACACAGGGCCACGAACGGGCAGACGAGACAAGACGAGACGAAACGAGACGAGAAAAACGGTAAAACCGATAAAGGCAGAGAAGGGCAGCGGAAAAGACGCGTTGGGGATGAGCGGGTACACACCCCGGCCTAGTTATAAGCTGGTGTTCGAAGCATAGGTAGGAAAATCAATTGACAATATAAACCACCAACCGAGCCCCAACCGCAACAAAACCGTCGGCGACCAAACTGCCACCAGAAGAAGAAAACCCATCGCTGCAAAGTACCCAACGAAGATGTTAACAGAGGAAAAGGAGGGTACTTCGCACAAACGACTCCATCGCCGCGCCCTGTGACCATGTGACGACAACGGACCCCAAAGGACAACAAGAGTGAACCCCAAAAACCACAACCGGTTTAATCAAGAGGTTTCGAATTGGTGAGCATAAATCCCTGGCCCCTCATAGCTTAATCTAGTTAGGTATTGGGGGTGGGACAAGGGTAGGGGGATTTTAATATGTTTGTTCCCTCGATGTGCCGTGTGTTCCTCATTCCCAAATAAGTGTATTGTTTTTATATGCCTGTAATTATCCTAGTAATTCTCACTATTGTGACTTTGTTTTGCCTTTAATAAAAATTACGGTTTTCTTGCACCAAACCAGTTGTCTACTCTATATTCTGTATCGCCGCCTGTACCTAAGCCCGGTGTTTAGAACCCAGGGGTGTGGGAGCGATTCAAACCACTCAGAGACAGTCAGGGTCGGAGCTGACTGGGCACACGCGCCACGCGCCACACGCCACCCCCTACATTTGGAAACAGGACCAAAAATTTGCCAACTGTAAAATGTTTAAAAGAAGCAATATCCTCTCATCAGCCAAAGAGCCATGAATTACCCTTAATGTTTCATTAAAAACTGGATCCACCGAGTTCTTCTTCACCGTGCTCTTCAACTTATTCTGAGGAGATTTGTCAGGAAGCAAATAGGTCTTCACATACCTAAAAAATACAAACCAAGAGTCATAAGTTCTGTGGTTACAGTGGAACCTTCTCCTGCAGTAGCTAGTAAAAGAACTGTCGATTTCATTACAGATTAATAGTAGTAGAAGGATGAAGGAAATTTCATTTCTATAGCGCTTTTCGTGTCCTCAGGATGTCCCAAAGTGTTTCACAGCCAATGAGGTACTTTTGAAGTGTAGTCACGGTTGTTATGTAAACAATCACAGTAGCTACTTTCAAAAGCAAAATACTGCGGATGCTGGAAATCTGAAATAAAAACCGAAAATGCTGGGAATGCTCAGCAGGTCAGGCAGCATCTGTGGAGAGAGAAACAGAGTTAATGTTTCAGGTCGATGACCTTTCATCGGGACTGGAAAATGTTAGAGATGTAACAGATTTTAAGCAAGTGCAGGGGGAGGAAAAGCGGGGTTGGAGGAAAGAACAAAAGGGAAGGTTCGTGATAGGGTGGAAGGAGCCATTTTGTTCACAGGGAGGTCCTGCAACAATGAGATGAATGACCAGTTAATCTGATTTTGGTGTTGTTGGTTGAAGGATAAATGTTGGCCAGGAAATCTCCCTTGTTATTCTTCGAACGGCAACATGGGACATTCTATGTCCACCTGAAGAGGCAGACAGAATCTCTCTTCCAGGAGATAGCACTCTGACAATGCAGTACTGCATTGAAGTGTCAGAGTAGATTATGCAGTTAAGTCCCTGGTTTGAACCTACACACTTTTGGCTCAGAGGGAAGAGCACTACCCACTGAACCAAGGTCATTTTCACATCCTCAGGAGCCAGGCAATTACTGTAGGCGCTCACCAAATATTGACACCTTCAGCTCCAATAAGACGTTTCAGAAGTCTTTGTAAACTCAGGCAGCATATACATTGCAACATATCATAGGCATGAGGCATCCTAAACCAAATCAAGGTGCCATCAAGTACGGTGTGGACTCCTGAAGGAATACAATGGTCAACTCTTGCACTCCTGTATCCTCATTGGATACAGGAGTAGCCAGAGGACTGGAAACTTGCTAATGTTATACCATAATTCAAGAAAGGGGAGGGGGATAAACCAGGAAACTACAGGCCAGTCGGCCTAACATCAGTGTTGGGGAAGTTATTGGAAACCATTACCAGGGACAAAATAAACTTTCATTTGGAAAGGCATAGGTTAATCAAGGAGAGCCAGCATGGATTTATTAAAGGTAAATCGTGTCTGACTAACTTGATTGAATTATTTGATGAGGTAAGAGGGAAGGTTGATCAAGGTAGTATAGAAGATGTTGTATATATGGACTTTCGGAAGGCATTCAAAAAATGCCACACAGGAGGCTTATTGAGAAGATGGAAGCCCATGGAATTAAGGGGAAAGTGGCGGTATGGATGCAAAATTGCTCAGTGACAGGAAGCAAAGGGTGGTGGTGGATGAATGTTTTTCAGACTGGGAGGGCATTTGCAGTGGTGTCCCTCAAGGGTCAGTTTTGGGTCAAATTACTCTTTGCAGTTTTAATAAACGACCTAGACTCGGGGGTAGGGAGCAGCATTATAAAGTTTGCAGATGATACGAAACTTGGCAAAGTAGCAGATCATGATGAGGATAGTTATAGGCTTCAGGATGACATAGACAGGATGGTGAAGTGGGCGGAAGCATGGCAAATGGAGTTCAAAGTGTGAAGTGACGCACTTTGGGAGGACTAACATGGAAAGACAGTGTACTATAAATGGCACATTTTTGAAAAGTGTAGATGAGCAGAGAGACCTTGGTGACCATATACACAAATCCTTAAAGGTGGCATAGCAATTTGAGAAGGTGGTTAAAAAATAATATGGGTTACTTGGGTTTATAAATAGAGGAATAGAATATAAAAGCAAAGAGATCATGCTAGAACTTTATAAATCACTGGTTAGGCCTCAGCTGGAGTATTGTGGACAACCCTGGGCACCACACTTCAGGAAAGATGTAAAGGCCTTAGAAAGGGTACAGAGGAGGTTTACCAGGATGTTACCAGGGATGAGGGACTTCAGTTATGAGGAGAGGTTGGAAACGTTAGGACTGTTCTCCTTGGAACTGAGAAGATTAAGAGGTGAACTAATAGAGGTTTTCAAGATGATGAGAGGTTTTGATAGAGTAAATAGGGAACAAGTATTCCCTCTGGCAAGTGGGTCAATAACTAGAGGTCATAGATTTAAAATCATTTACAAAAGATCTAGAGGGGAGATCAGGAAAAATTTGTTCACTCGAGTTGTTGGGATTTGGAACGCACTTCCTGAAAAGGTGGTGAAAGCTGATTCCATCAATAATTTTAAAAGGGAGTTGGGTGGGTACTTGAGGATGAGGAACTTACAGGGTTACGGACAAAAAGCAGAGGTGTGGGACTAAGCTCGACTGCTCTTTCTAAGAGCCAGCGCAGGCTTGACAGGCCGAATGGCTCCTTCTGTGCTGTAAGTTTCTATGATTCTATGGAAACAGATTATCTGGTCATTATCACCTTGCTGTTTGTGGGATCTTGCTTTCCACAAATTGGCTGCTGTGTTTCCTACATTACAATAATGTCTACACTTCAAAAGTACTTCACCAGCTGTGAAGCGGTTTGGGCTATCCTGAGGTCACAAAAGGTGCTGTATAAATGTAAGTCTTTCCTTTATAACGAAGAGATTCATGTAGAAACAGACACATACGGGTTACACTTTTTCTTTTTCTCATCTCCATAAGCCAGGTTTTTGCACGCTTTGATGTGGATTTCCAGCGCCAAAGCTTTAAAGTTGTACCGGATCGCCAGCTCGATTTCACCAGTAACATTAGCATTGTCCAAGGTCCCTGGCTCTGTGCAGGTGCTAGTGATGCTGTATATACTGCCCTATGGAGACAAGGGAGAAACAACATTACAATTCATGGATTGCGACTGTGAGGAAAACGCGTTTGCCTTGCACAGGCCCTCAGTTTGTTTCTGATCATTTGATTTTTTTGAACCAGTGAGTTGTCTCTTCACTTTAATTAAAACAATTGCATTTTTGCCAACTTCAGTAATTCTGAAAATTCTGCATGCATCACTTCCACAGAATTACCTAAAAATTACAGTCATTGAGCCCAACTAGTCCATGTTGGTGCTCATCCCCCACATGAGCAGGAGACCTAATCCCAGATTCTTGCTCTATCCCCATATCCCTTTATTTCCCTCTCCTTCAAACATCTATTAACCAATTCTGAAATGTTGACATGGTCTCTGCTTCAATCACCAACTTGGGTAGTGCATTCCGCAACCTCACAACCTCGGTGTAAAAATGTTGTCTTGCTCTCTGTCCAATATCTCTTACAGTCAATCTTATATCTATGTCCCCTCGTTCTGGATCCCTCAATTACTGGAAACAGTCTCTTTCTATCTAACCCGTCCCGGCCATTCACAATCTTAAGCACCTTATACCAAGCCCTAGGAGCCCTAGTAAAACTGAAGTCAAAGGGAATCGGCGGGGGGAGGGTAGGGGGTGGGGGGAAGCTCCACTGGCTGGAGTCATACCTAGCACAAAGGAAGATGGTTATGGTGGTAGAAGGTCAATCATCACAGCCCCAGGACATCGCTGCAGGAGTTCCTCAGGGCAGTGTCCTAGGCCCAGCCATCTTCAGATGCTTCATCAATGACCTTCCCTCCAACATAGGGTCAGAAATGGGGATGTTCGCTGATGATTGCACAGTGTTCAGCGCCATTCACAACTCCTCAGATAATGAAGCAGTCCATGCCCGCATTCAACAAGACCTGGACAATGCTCAGGCTTGGGCTGATAAGTGGCAGGTAACATTCGTGCCACAGAAGTGCCAGGCAATGACTATCTCCAACAAGCGAGAGGCAATGGTAACACCCTTGACATTCAACGGTGTTACCATCGCCGAATCCCCCACCATTAACATCCTGGGGGGTCACCATTGACCAGAAACTTAACTGGACCAGCCACATAAATACTGTGGCAACAAGAGCAGATCAAAGGCTAGGTATTCTGTAGCGAGTGTCTCACCTCCTGACTCCCCAAAGCCTTTCCACCATCTACAAGGCACAAGTAAGGAGTGTGGTGGAATACTCTCCACTTGCCTGGATAAGTGCAGCTCCAACAACACTCAAGAAGCTCGACACCATCCAGGACAAAGCAGCCCCCTTGATTGGCACTCCATCCACCACCTTAAACATTCACTCCCTCCACCACCGGCGTACCGTGGCTGCAGTGTGTACCATCTACAAGATGCACTGCAGCAACTTGCCAAGGCTTCTTCGGCAGCACCTCCCAAACCCACGAGCTTTTCCACCAAAAGGACAAGGGCAGCAGGCGCATAGGAACATCACCACCTCCAAGTTCCCCTCCAACTCACACACCATCCTGACTTAGAAGTATATCGCCGATCCTTCATCGTCGCTGGGTCAAAATCTTGGAACTCCCTACCTAACAGCACTGTGGGAGTACCTTCACCACACGGACTGCAGCGGTTCAGGAAGGCGGCTCACCACCACCTTCTTAAGGGCAATTAGGGATGGGCAATAAATGCTGGCCTTGCCAGCGACGCCTACATCCCATAAACGAATAAAAAAGCATTTTTTTTTAAAATCACTCCTTAATCTCCTCCATTCTGATGAAAACAGCCCCAGTTTCTCAAATCTTACTTTGTATTTGTATTTCCTCATATCTGGCAGCATCCTAGTAAATCAACACTGTACCATCGTTATTGCCTAAACATCCTTACTATAGTGTGAAGCCCAAAACTGTGCCTAGCACTCCAACTATGGTCTTACTATTAGTTTCTAAGTGCCCAGTTATTGCATCCTTTATAATAGATTCCAGCATTTTTCCAACTACTGATGTGAGGCTAACAGGTCTGTAGTTCCCCATTTTCTGTCCCTCCTTTCTTAAATAGTGGGGTTACATTTGCTATCCTCCAATCTGCAGGAACTGTTCCAGAATCTATAGAGTTTTGGAAGATGACAACCAATGCATCCACTATCCCAATGGCCACCTCTTTCAAAACCCTAGGATATAGGTCATCCGGTCCTTGGGATTTATCGACTTTTAGTTCCATTAATTTTGCTAGTACTATTTTTTTACTAATGATAATTTCTTTATGTTCCTCATTCTCGCCACACCCTTGGTTTTCTCGTATTTCTGAGAGGTTTTTTGTGTCTTCCTCCGTGAAGACAGAAACAAAGTATTTATTTAATTTCTCTGCCATTTCCTCATTCCCCATAATAAATTCTCCCGTCTCTGACTGTAAAGGACCTACATTTACCTTTGCCAGTCTTTTCCTTTTCACATACCTATAGAAGCTTTTACAATCTGTTTTTATATTTTTCGCTAGTTTGTGCTCATATTCCGTTTTCCCTTTCTTTATCAATTTCTTGGTTCCCCTTTGCTGATTTCTAAAAAGATCCCAATCCTCAGGCTGGCCACTTTTTCTGGCAACTTTATAAGCTTCCTCCTTTGACGTAATACTAGCTTTAATTTCTTTTGTTAGCCATGGTTGGATCACTTTTCCTTTTGGGTTTTTATGCCCTAGAAGAATATATGTTTGTTGCAAATTATGCATTATTTCCTTGAATGTTAGTCATTGTATGTCCACCTTCATACCATTTAGTGTAGTCTCCCAATCTACCATGGCTAACTTGTCCCTCATAACCTTGTAGTTTCCTCTGTTTAGATTGAACAACAGGCCAGAGTTGGAGGAACACAGAGTTCTTGGAAAGTTGTAGGGCTGGAAGAGGCTACAGAGATAGGGCTGGGTAAGGATTTGAAGAACATAAGAAATAGGAGCAGGATTAGGCCACTTGTCCCCTCGAGCCTGCTCCGCCATTCAATAAGATCATGGCTGATCTTGGGCTCAAAGCCACTTCCCTGCCCGCTCCCCATAACCCGTCACTCCCTTATCTTGCAAAAATCTGTCTATCAAGAACACAAGGATAAGAATTTTAAAAACAAGGTGTTGGTGGGTCGGGAGCCAATGTAGGTCAGTGAGGACGGGGTGATGGGTGAATGGGACTTGGTGCCAGTTAGGATACGGGCAGCAGAGTTTTGGATGAGCTCAAGTTCATGAAGGGTGGAATATGGGAGGCCGGCCAGGAGAGCATTGGAATAATACTCAGAAGGCATAAGTGCTTTCAGTGGTCACCTCCAAGTACCAACCCACTGGAATATTTCGTGCTTCGTACTCACCGAGCTTCTTCCTCTTGCGTAGAGCTGGCTTGGCGTGGAACTGACCTCCTCTTTCTGCTGCAAATTCACTTCCTGGAAAGTTCCTCCATCCTTGTCATCAGGCTTGCTGACGCTGGGGAGACTGGCTGAGACTGACAGCTGACATATAATTGGAAACATTGTTCAGTAATGAGCTGACTAAAAAGTGTCAGCATGGCAAAGATTCTAAGATGTTTGAATTCATCGGCTAGATGACATCACCCTTTTTTTTTTACATGTACAGTATCTTTGCCTTATGTGGGGGTACTGTTCTCCATGAGCCAACTGTAGTGAAATCATAAGCTTCTTTATAAAGGGGGGTTGTGAGGGTTTATGATTTTGCTGCACTTAATGCTTAGAGGAACTCTCTCTCCCCCACCCCGCCCACGAGAATTCAGCCAGATTCAGAAGAGTTAAAAGTCAGGAAACTTCACACATCTATGGCACTCAGAGTCATGGGAGTAGTAAAAGGAAATTCCTTGTCACTCCATTCATTGTCAATTGGAGAACTATGGTCTAGTCTTCTTTTAAAATACCCAGCATGCTCTGTGGTTTAATAACACCAGGGAGTTGGTGGCCTATAATGCTGCTTTAACTGATGATGTGCTACAGGGAGACAGTCCTGCTTAAGGTCAGTTTGCCTCATTGATAGCACTTTTGCCTCCCAGTCAACAACAATAGTAACAACAACTTGCATTTATATAGCGCCTTTAATGTATTAAAACGGCCCAAGATGCTTCACAGGAGCGTTATCAAATAAAGTTTGACACCGAGCCGCATAAGGGGATATTAGGACAGCTCGGTCAAAGATGTAGGTTTTAGGGAGCTTCATAAAGGCGGAGAGAGAGATAGAGAAGCACAGAGGTTTAGGGAGGGAATTCCAGAACTTATGGCCTTGGCAGCTGAAGGCACGGCTTCAAATGGTGGTGCGATTAAAATCGGGGATGCTCAAGAGGCCAGAATTGGACGAACGCAGAGATCTCAGAGTGTTGTAGGGTTGGTGTTAAGGGTACAGTATGAGCTTGGAAATGGCGGCGGGTTATTTACTGCTCCATTCACACTGGCGCTCTGGGCACTGACACTGTGGTAGGACAGCCAAAGCGGCTGACTGTTTCAGGTGGAAGGCCACTCTTAATATTAAAAATGAGTTCTTTTACCAGGGGATCCCAATTGCAATTTTGAGATGTGCCACATATGTTCCACCCAATAGTATCAGTATTGTGCAGCCCCTTAAGGGACCACAAGAGGCACAGCAAAAAAGGACTAAAAACTATTTCCCAGGAACTCTGGAGTCCCACCACCCTACCCCCATCCCCCTGCATACTTCAAGCCCAGATTGTCGACCAGACCCAGCCGATATCTTGCCATCACAACTGGTGAGCGCCATCTGGTGCACCGCTCTCTGCTTGCCAGATCCATGCAAATGAGACTTGGGTCTCGAAATGGCTCGGGCCTCACGGCAGCAACAATGAGCAACAGGCGAGCACCGAATATTAAAGCCGGCCCCCAGGACTTTCCTGGTCTGTGCGGTTCAGTTAGAAAAGGCACAAACTCGGTGACCCATTGGGGGCTGCCCCTTTACAGCCAGAAAGTAAACTAAAAAATCTTTATTACAGTTGGACTACTGGAACAAATCCACATGCCTCGGAGCCTCTGTCTTTCACAGCTTTATTAGCTGTCACCTCTGTGACCCCATGGTTTAACTGCCTGTCAGTCAGGACAGCAGAGCTTTCAAAGATGTATAACTTCTTCAAAATATGTGATAGATAAATCAGGAGTCATTTTATGGAATTATGCTCATGGCCAGGAATTCAGGCGTACAACAGTAAGTTGCATTTATATTGCGCCTTCAACGTAGAGTGACATCCCAAGTCACTTCACAGAGGAGTAAGTTAAAAAGTGGACGTCAAACCAAAGAAGGAGATATTCGCGTATGTTCATTCGCGGGCTCGATTTGGCTGCCGCTCCGAACCTGAGCCCATCTCTTATATTTCTACCTTTTTCTCCCCCATTTTTACTTCTTTTCTCTTTACCCCTCCACGACCCCTCTCTCCTGTTGTCATACCTCCTTTAATTTCTCCCCTCTCGGGTACTCTGCCCTCCCAAATCCCTACCCTAACCCTTCAACACTCCTCGAAATTCCACTCTCCTGCCACCATCCCAGGCTTCACTCCCTCTGTGCCTCTCTTGGCATCCTCCGAAGGACCCATCGAGGCACTCATCGCTGCCGCCTCACGAGCAGCAACCCCAACTGTCCCATCCTACTTTCTCACTGACCTTCCCACCCAGTGCGCCCATTGGCCGCTAATCTTGCCAATCTCCTTACCGTCCAATTCACCCCTCCCAGTGCTGACCCTGTGGACTCTGCCAGTGGATCAGCCATCACCTCCCCTCTCTACATCTCCATCCAGAATGTCCATTCACTTATGAACAAGGCCCTTGCCATCCATGAGCTTATTGTGGATGATTGCATCGACATCATGGCCTTGACAGAAACCTGGCTGAGGAGTGATGACACCTTCCCCCTAAATGAAGCCTCCATATCTGGCTATACCTTCTACCACTTGCCACACCCAGACTGTTGTGGTGGTGGTGTGGCTCTTATATCACACCTTGGTCTGTCCCCCTACTCCTCTGGCACTTTTGCCTCCTTTGAGCAACTCACCTTATTCCACCCCTCTCATTTAAAAAACTTGGGGGGAGAAATTCGGTATTGGCCCATTTGGGGCGCAATTATCGGCCGGGCGCAAAGATTAGTGCCCGGCGCAAATTATCGCTGCCGACTGCAAAATTCGCCTCTCTCGCCCCTGGAGGTGATTGGAGCGCTAAATCAGGCGCTTCACATCTGTCTTAAGGCACAAAGGCCAAGGAGCGAGGCGCTACCTCACAGCGCTGACGAAGCTTATGTGATTTCAGTCAGCAATGGAACACAGACACACTGGCACCGGCCAATTCTTAAAGGGGAGTTCTGATGAATGGTCATCGACCTGAAAAGTTAACTCTGTTTCTCTCTTCACAGATGTTGCTTGACCGGCTGAGTTTCTCCAGCATTTTCTGTTTTTATCTTAAAGGGGAGGGTTTATCTTGGTCTCCATCCACATCCTATTCATTGCAGACTTGAATCTCGGCCTGGAGAGACCTGTACATCAAATCTGCTGGAAAGAACAATGGAGAGACCCAGGGAAAGAGCTCAGAGTGCAGCCCCCACAGTCTCTTCTAAATAGATACAAGGAAGGGCAAATCAAAATGAACCTGCAAACTGCTGCTCAGTATGCAAAACTCCTTCACACAGTGTAGAGTCTCTCCAGAAGTCTCTCTCTCTCTCTCTCTCAGAATGCATGGTGCAAAAATGTCACCAACAAAAAAAGGCAGGAAGCGGTCGCCTTTAAATAGCGCTCCCCCAGTCCCTGCCCGACTGCAAAACGCTCCCCTCAACCTGTCGTTGCTGGCGGCAGGCATTAAGGCAGGGGGCACCACTCAGTTTCCAGTCCGGGGCGCTACCGGGGCGTTGCGCACTCGACTGACATCACGATCTGCCGGCGCAGGAGATCGGGCGGTATTGTTTAGTGCCGCCGCAAAATGTCAATTTCGCGAGAGGCGCAGATATCGCCGCGCCCGGGCGCTAGTTGGTTTGCGCCCCACTTAGCGCCCTCTTAAGGCGCTAATGGGTGGCGCTACCAACTGAATTTTCCCCCCTTGTTCACTACCACCCACCCAAGTACCATAAAACTTTTCTCACCGAGATATCTTCACTGCTTTCCTCCCTCTGCCTGTGCACCGAGTGACTTCTGAGCCATGGTGATTTCAAGCTCCATTTCAATTCGTTATGCTCTCTCACTGCCCTCCTATCCTCCCTTAATCTCTCCCTCCATATAAACTCCCCAACCCATATTCACGGCCACCCCCTTGACCTTACGATCTCACGTGACCTCACTATTCCAATCACGTAAATCAAAGATGAGGCCATTTCTGATCACTTCCTTGTATCGCTCTCCATCCACAACCCCCTTCCCCCTCCCAACCCTACTTCCTTCTATGTCCACCCCTGAAAAAAACTCTCTCCCAATTAGCTTACAACTGCACTTCAAAATCCCACTGACTAGCCTTTGGCCCTGCATTCACCATAACATTTCTGCAGCTACCGATCTGCTCAACCCCACCCTCACCTCCACCTTTGATGCCCTAGTCCCCATTAAAACAATTACTCTCTCTCACCCTGGCCATTCCCCCTGGTATGGCCCTCAACTCTGCTCCCTTAAGTCCAAGGGACACAGACTTGAAAGGATATGGCAGACAACTGGGTTAGCCATTCACTGCCAGGTCTGGCTGGACCACATAAAGCACTATCAGGTCCTGGTCTCGTCTGCCAAAACTGCTCACTATTCCAGGATCAACCTGGAACGCAAAGATAACCCCCAGCTTCTTTTCTCTACTGAAAACCATCTTCTTAAACCCCTCTCCCCTATCTCCTCCACCCTCACCTCCAACAACAAACACAAGGAACTCATGGCCTTCTTTGTCACTATGATTGATGCCATCCAATTAGCTACCTAAGCTGCTTCCCTACTTTCCCCTACCCACTGGGCCAAACTTCCTCTAAGGTTGCCCCCACCCTAGCCCTGAACTCACATCTTTCTCTGGTTTCTCTCCTATCTCCTCTCATACCCTCTCCGAACTCATCTTGTCCATGAGACCCACCTCCTGCTCCCTAGACCCTATACCCACTAAACTGCTGACCACCCAACTTTGCTTCCTGGCTCCCATGTTAGCGGATATTATTAACGGTCCTCTCTCCCCCTCTTTCCCCCTCTCCATCAAATCTGCCATCATCACCGCTCTCTGCAAAAAAACAACCCTTGACCCCTCCGTCCTTGCAAAATAACGCCCCATCTCCAACCTCCCTTTCTTCTCCAAAGTCCTTGAACATGTTGTCGCCTCCCAGATCCGTGCCCGTCTTTCTGGGAACTTCATGTTTGAATCTCTCCAATCAGGTTTCCGCCCCTGCCATAGTTCTGAAATAGTTCTTATAAAGTCACAAGTGACATCCTATGTGACTGTGACGAAGGCAAATTATCCCTCCTCGTCCTTCTTGACCTGTCTATAGTCTTTGACACGGTTGACCACTCCATCCTCCTCCAACGCCTCTCCACCGTCATCCAGCTGGGTGGGACTGCACTCGTCTGGTTCCATTCTTATCTATACAGTCAAAGCCAGAGAATCACCTGCAATGGCTTCTCTTCCCACTCCTGCACCATTACCTCTGGTGTCCCCCAAGGATCTATCCTTGGCTCCCTCCTATGCCTCATCTACATGCTGCCCTTGGCGACATGATCCAAAAACGCAGCATCAGATTCCACATGTACGCAGACAACACCCAGCTCTACCTCATCACCACCTCTCTCGACCCCTCCGCAGTCTCTAAATTGTCAGACTGCTTGTCCGACATCCAGTACTGGATGAGCAGAAATTCCCTCCTACTAAATATTGGGAAGACCGGAGCCATTGTCTTCAGTCCCCGCCACAAACTCCGATCCCTAGCCACCGACTCAATCCCTCTCCCTGGCAACTGTCTGAGGATGAACCAGACTGTTCACAACCTTGGTGTCATATTTGACCCCGAGATGAGCTTCTGACCAGATATCCATGGCATCACTAAGACCGCCTATTTCCACCTCCATAACATCGTCCGATTCTGCCCCACCTCACTTCATCTGCTGCTGAAACCCTCAGCCAAGCATTTGTTACCGCTAGACTTGACTATTCCAACGCTCTCCTGGCCAGCCTCCCACTTTCTACCCTCCGTAAACTTGAGCTCATCCAAAACTTTGCTGCCCGTGTCCTAACTCGTACCAAGTCCTGTGTTCGCTAATCTGCATTGGTTCCGATTATGTCCGTGAATGATTGAGACACGGACAGCAGGAGTTGAACAAAACAAGTCTTTACTGGTGGAAGTCAATAGTGAAACTGAAAACACAGAGGCTCACTAGCGCCTTTTATACAGGGGAGGTCACTGCCGGTACTGCAGTCTGAGACCAGTTATTCTCTTAAAGGTACATACACAACAATTCCTCCCCTTTTAGATAAACAGTACATAACATTCATTTAACAACTAAATGATAACTAATTACAATCACAATTACGGTTGTTAGATACATTGGTTAAGTTTAAGCAATTATAAGTTCAGTCTTTGAGGAGGCTTCCTGATTCTGTCTGGATAATGCCTCTTTGGGGTATCAGGTTCTTCTGGCAATGTTGAGTCGGGATCAATGTCGTTGTTTGGTTCATCTGCTTCCAATATCACCGGTTCTGCGGTAGCTGCAATTGGTACGTCGATTTCGTTGCCAGGTGTATCAGATCGTGGTGTGGAGTTGACGTTTTCCAGTGACTCTAGAATCTGGTCAGCATGGCGTCTTACAATGCTCTCTCCAACGTCCACGGTATACATGAGAGGTCCTTGCCGTGTACAAATCGTTCCTGGCTGCCATTTCTCAGTGCGGTAGTCCCGGGCCAAAACTGGTTGACCTATCTTAAAACTCCTGGTCGGCCTTTCATTCATATTCTGAAGCTGCCTGTTCTCCACATCTCTTCGGACGTTTGGCTTACCAAATCCAAGCGGCATCATAGTCTTCGATTGAAGAACATCATGGCTGGAGTTTGGTTGGTAACCGCATGTGTCCACCTTGTGTTGTAGGGGTATATCTTCATTACACATTGCCTTGATAGCTTTCTTGAATGTTTGGACAAACCTCTCGGCCAATCGATTAGTGGCTGGATGATATGGGGCAGATGTGTAATGCTTAACACCATTGTTCTTTAAGAACCTCCGGAACTCTTCAGACACAAACTGTGGTCCATTGTCAGAGCAAATCTGTTCAGGCAGCCCATTCCTGGCGAATATGGTTCGTAAGACTGTGATAGTTCTTTCCGTGGTGGTTGAGGACATTTTTATTACCTCTGGCCACTTTGAATGTGCATCCACCGCAATTAAAAACATCGAGTCCATGAAGGGACCAGCAAAATCAATGTGCACCCTTTGCCATGGAGATGAGGGCCACTCCCATGGATGCAGAGGAGCTTGTGGTGGGGCGTTTTGGACCTTCTGGCATCCTGCACAGCTCTTGGTCATCTCTTCGATTTCTCTATCAATTCCCGGCCACCACACAAACGCTCTGGCTAAGTTCTTCATTTTTACCCCACCCAGATGACCCTCATGAAGCTCATTGAGCACTCTATCCGTCAACTTAGGTGGAATTACTACTCTGGATCCACACATCAAGGTTCCTCTACACACTGACAGCTGTTCTCTTCTCGGCGAGAATGCTGGCAGCAGTGGTTCGCCATGTGCTGGCCATCCCTTCACCGTTAAATCATAGACCCGTGATAGTGTCGGGTCATTCCGTGTTTCCTTTTCTATGTTTGCATTCGTCACAGGGAGACATTCGACTATGGTCGAGTGGAATAACTCCATTGGATCCACTGCAAGGTCTTCTTCTTCCACCGTCGGCAACGGTAGGCGTGACAATCCATCAGCATTGCCATGCTGTTTAGTTCCTTTGTACTCGATGTCATATTGGTGTGCCCCTAGGAAAAGGGACCACCTCTGCAGCCGTTGTGCTGTCATTATCGGTACGCCCTTCTGAGGGTTGAAAATGGAGACAAGAGGTTGATGATCGGTTAGTAGAGTAAATTTTTGATCGTGCAGGTAGTGATTGAACTTCTTCACCCCCCACACTAGGCTGAGGGCCTCTCTGTCAATCTGGGCGTAGTTACGCTCGGCAGAAGTTAACGAGCGTGACGCAAAAGCTATCGGCCTCTCTAAACCATCAAGGAATTTATGTGACAGTACCGCCCCAATGCCGTAGGGAGACGCATCACACGCCAGTCTGATCGGCAGTGCTGGGTTGTAGTGAGCCAATACTTCCCTTGAAGTGATTAAGTCCTTACTCTTCTGAAAGGCCCGCTTACAATCATCGCTCCATTTCCATGCTACCCCCATTCGTAGCAGGGCGTTCAGTGGGTGCAGAATTGTCGACAAATTCGTCAAAAACTTATGGTAGTAATTCACCAATCCGAGGAATGACCTCAGTTGCGACACATTTTCAGGTGCTGGGGCCTTAACAACCGCTTCAATTTTGTCAGGGGACTTATGTAACCCCTCTTCATCAATCACGTGGCCACAATACGATATCTGTTTCTTAAAAAACTCGCACTTGGGGCGGTTGGCTCGTAGCCCATGCTCCCGTAGTCTAGTGAGCACCTGTTCTAGGCTGTTAAGGTGTTCACTGTCGTCTTCACCTGTCACAAGGATGTCGTCCAAGTAACACCGAGTCCCCGGAATCCCTTGCAGGACTTGTTCCATCGCTCTTTGCCATATCGCCGGAGCCGATGCTACTCCGAATACCAATCGATGATACTGGTAAAGACCTTTGTGAGTGTTTATCGTGAGATACTTCCTAGAGGACTCTTCAACCTCCATCTGCAAATATGCTTGTGCTAGGTCAATTTTTGTAAAACGCTTCCCTCCAGACAGTGAGGCGAAGATGTCTTCTATCCTTGGAAGAGGATATTGTACTGTGTGAAGGACTGGGTTCACCGTCACCTTGAAATCCCCACAGATGCGAATCTTCCTTGGCTCCCCGGACTTATTGCTTAACGTTTTCTTCATGACAGGAACGATGGGTGTCGCCCACTCGCTCCAGTCGACCTTAGACAACACGCCTGCCTTCTCCAGATTCTCCAGCTCTGCCTCGACGGCTGGGCGAATTGCATATGGTACCGGTCTTGCTTTGAAAAACTTGGGAACTGCATTCTCTTCTATTTTTATCAAGGCGGTTACGCCTTTAAGCGTGCCCAGTTCTTGTTGAAATACCTCTTTGGCGTTAGCTAAGATTGTTGACAATCGTCCAGGAGTGACGTCTTCATCTTTTTTATTGTCCACCGTCATTGCATGAATGGAGTGCCAATCTAAGTTTATCTTCCTGATCCATTCACGTCCCAATAACGGTGGTCCACCATTTGGCAGTATGTAGAGATACAATTTCTGTATTTTCTTGCCGTTGTATTCGACAGGCACCCTTATTTTTCCTCTGGGGTATACTTTTTGCCCCGTATACGTCGTCAAGACGATGGATGTCTCTCTCAAGGGTATGAGTGAGAATAGCCGCTCGTAGTCTCGTCGATTCATGACGGTTAGCGCTGATCCTGTATCCAATTCCATTTTAACTTGGGACCCTGCTATCGTGAGGGTGACCCAAATGGTTCGGTGATCCTCTTTTGCGATTACGTTGTGAAGTTTGAGACAGCTTAGTCTCCTGTTCCCGGATTCACTATCGCTCATCTGGTCTTCGGAACTACTGTCCGTCATCTTTTGTACTTTCTTGTACGGTCCCTTAGTAGCCTTTTTGTTGTCGCTGGTCTTCTTCCCAGACCTGCAAACTCGTGCAATGTGTCCCATTTTTCCGCATTGCCTGCATATTTTGTCTTTGGACCAGCAGTCCTTCTGGTCATGGTTAGTTCTGCCGCAGCAATAACATTTTGCAAATCCCCGTGTCATTTCGTGGGTGCCGTATTCCTGCGGCTTTTGTTGAATTTCTGCAGCTCCCCTGGCTGCTGCTTCATACGATACTGCCACGCTGAAAGCCTTATCTAGCGTCAGCTCTTTCTCTGATAGTAACTTCTTCTGTGTTCCTTCACTCAGGAGTCCACAGACAAATTTGTCCCGTAGGGTATCTGCCAGTCCTTCTCTGAACTGGCAGTGTTTTGATAGCTTGCGTAGTTCCGTAAGGTACTCAGCATTGCTCTCATCTTTATGCTGAGTTCTCCTGTGGAATTTAAATCTTTCTGCTATCAACAGCGGTGCAGGGTTTAGGTGTTCCTGTAGGACAGCAACAATTTCGTTAAAACTCTTCGCCTTCGGTTTGGCTGGAGTAATCAGGTCCCGCAATAGGCCGTACGTTCTAGCGCCCATTAAGTTTAGCAATATCGATGCCTTTTTCTCCTCAGCTATTTCGTTTGCCTCGAAATATACCTCGACTCTTTCCACATACGTGGTCCAGTCCTCTATTGTATTATCAAAAGCAGTGATACAGCCAGTCTTCGGCATCTTGCAAATCTAAAATGGTGCCTCCGCGCTTTGCCTTCTTCCCCGATTTAACAAAATGGCGCCTCCTGCGCTTTGCCTTCTTCCCCGCTGATTAAGATGGCGCCTCCCGCGCTTTGCCTTCTTCCCCGCTGTTGCTAGCGCTGCTTTCCGCAGTTCCCGTTGCAACCTGCAGCTCCTCGCGGTTTCTTGTGCGTTTAATATTTCTTTTTTTAAATTATTTTCCCGTCGTGGAACAACCCTGTGGGATTCTTGCCTCCCTCTTCTCGGGTCTATACGCAGCCGGGCTTCGTAGCACCGGCCGCGCCCTGTGTGCTCCACCCTCTCTCTCTCTTCTTCCCGACAACGCTGCTCGGCCCCGTTGCAAACCACCCGCTCGAGTTCGCGACCGTCGCAGCCCAGGAAGGATCAGTGCACTACCTGCCACCAGCCCGATTAGCTGAAGCACCGTCGACAGGAACCAGGCCCCGCTTCCGACAGCTTCTCCAGCAATCTTCAACTCTGCTAACACAGGGGCGGATGCCCACGGTCGACGCCTGTTTCTACTGCCTCTTACTTTCTTTTCTTTCTGGCCTCGACCTCTGCTCACTTCACTGTAGGAATGGATCCCAGGAGGTGGTGCAGACTGTAGGTAGGTTCGCATCTGCTCGTTGCCAGTATTATGTCCGTGAATGATTGAGACACGGACAGCGGGAGTTGAACAAAACAAGTCTTTACTGGTGGAAGTCAATAGTGAAACTGAAAACACAGAGGCTCACTAGCGCCTTTTATACAGGGGTGGTCACTGCCAGTACTGCAGTCTGAGACCAGTTATTCTCTTAAAGGTACATACACAACAGTTCCCGATTAAGCAAAGCCTCAATTTTAAAATTCCCATCCTTGTTTTCAAATCCCTCCATGGTCCCGCCCCTCCCTATCTCTGTAATCTCCTCCAGCCCCACAACCCCCCAAGATCTCTGCGCTTCGCCAATTCTGGCCTCTTGAGCATCCCCAATTTTAATTGCCCCACCATCGGTGGCTGTGCCTTCAGCTGCCTAGGCCCTAAGCTCTGGAATTTCCTCTCTGAACCCTCCGCCTCTCTACCTCTCTTTCCTCCTTTAAGACGCTCTTTAAAACCTACCTCTTTGACTAAGCTTTTGGTCACCTGTCCTGATATCTCCTTATGTGGCTCGGTGTCAAATTTTGTTTGATAACGCTTCAGTGAAGCGCCTTGGGATGTTTTACTTCATTAAAGGTGCTGTATAAATACAAGTTATTGTTGTTGATGATATTAGGAAGGGTGAACAAAAGTTTGGTCAAAGAGATGGGTTTTAAGGAGACTTTTTAAGGAGGTGAGGGAGATAGAGGAACTTCGAGAGGTAATTCCAGAGAATGAGACCTAAGCGGCTGAAGGCATGGCTGCCAATAGTGGTGTGAAGGGAGGGAGGACGTACAAGAGGCCAGAATTGGAGGAACGGGGAGGTTTGAGAGAGGTTTGTGGGGTTGGAGGAGGTTACAACGATGGGGAGGGGTGAGGTCAAGGAGGGATTTAAACACGTAATGAGAATTTTAAATTAGAGGATGCTGGGGGACTGAGAGCCGACTTAGGTCAATGAGCACAGGAGTGATGGGTGAGTGGGACTTAGTGCAAGTTAGGATAGGGACAGCAGAGTTTGCTAGAAGTAAAATCATGGGGCCTGCAGCCTAAATTCCCAATGCAATTTTGTAAAATTATCCCTGTTCGGTACAGGAAAGGGGATAGCAGATATCTGGCCAAGAGTTTAAAGCTGTAATTCAGACTCCACTTCATTCCAAACCTGCTCAAACATTATTTATGTACTTTACCACACAAACTGACCTTTTGTTTAAACCACTACCTGGTAAACTCGCTGCCACCACCTCTCATCCCATCACCTGTACTAGACTCCAGATGCCAGTTACTTCTAGAAAACAGTGCTATCCCACCCTCCAGAACAGGGCCGAATGTCCAAATCCCAGCTCACCGCCCCTCCCCCGCAATATTGGGACACTGTGGGCGTAAAGTTACTGGAGGGAAATCGCGAGCAGCGACGGATGAGGCTCCCTGTCAGGATCAGAGATTTGAAAAACTGTCCCTTATGTGCTTCGCGGGCCTGGTACAATTAGAAGGGTTCATTCCGTGGGGCTCCGGTATTGGTGGGGACCCTCACGGGCGGTGAGCACGGGTCCCAGTAACTGAGCTATAGTGTTACAGCCCCAGAAAACTGGCAGAGCCTCACAAATTCAACATTTGCATTGTATAGGGAGCTTGAGGAGTTCCTGCAAGTGGCAAACAATCTACCTGCAGAGGCTTGGTGGATCATTTGAGGCTGTGTCGTCCCATCTACATGGTCTCCTAGAGTTTTGCTTGATCGCCTTTAGGGGTTGGAGAGGAATTTCGCAGAGTTTTTTTTCCTAAATTGGCCTCAGGTTTTCTTCTCTGTTTTCCTGCCTCTTGCAGGAGATCGCTTGGCTTTGTGAAGTGATGGGGGTGATGGCATGCTGAAGTTATACGGGACAGGCTCGTTGGACCAGCTAGTCTTTCCCTGTCCATTCTCGTATGTTCCTATAGGCATCCTGTTAGGATCTGACTTGACTCTGGAGCGAACTGTCGTGAGACTCTCCCTGGAGGGGGTTTCACTTCAGGCCTTACCTCCAGATTTACACCAGGAAGTAAAGAAAGAAAGACTTGCATTTATATAGCGCCTTTCACGACCACAGGACATCCCAAAGTGCTTTACAGCCAATGAAGTACTTTTGAAGTGGAGTCACTGTTGTAATGTAGGAAACGCAGCAGCCAATTTACGCACAGCAAGCTCCCACAAACAGCAATGTGATAATGACCAGATAATCTGTTTTAGTGATGTTGATTGAGGGATAAATATTGGCCAGGACACCGGTGATAACTCACCTGCTCTTCTTTGAAATAGTGCCATGGGATCTTTTACGTCCACCCGAGAGGCCTCGGTTTAACGTCTCATCCGAAAGACGGGACCTCCGACAGTGCGGCATTCCCTCAGCACTGCTGTGTGCAAATTGGCTACCACGTTTCCCACATTACAACAGTGACTCCACTTCAAAAGTACTTCATTGGCTGTAAAGCACTTGAGACATCCGGTGGTCATGAAAGGCGCTATAGAAATGCAAGTCTTTCTTTCTTTCTTTTGCACTGGAATGTCAGCCTAGATTTTTGTGCTCAAGTCTCTGGAGTGGGACTTAAACCCACGACCTTTGGACTAAACTTGTAGTGGAAATGCTCCGTAAATCATCACGCTAACTTTCCTAAAAGTATTGTGCAGACCATACCTTGCTCGTGTTGGCTATGGCTGTGTCCGACTGACTTCTCCTCTCTTTTTTCAGCTCATGGTCTTCTGTCCCATAATTGGCTGTGAGAAATTTGCCGTCCTTCATCACATCTTCATGGGACTTGGAGATTTCTAGAGAGATCCAAATGTTAAAGACAAGTTAGAATACTTTAGCACAAAAAGCATTTTGTTCGGCAACTTTTTCAATACTAATTTACTTCAGACGAGAACACAGAGCTAGATTTATTAGTGGAACAGAGAACCCTCATAAAGTACTTGAAAATGTACCAAATACACATTTCTTCATGACTAGAAGAACCGATTTTAACCTGGGCTGTGTTCTCTGTGAGTTGGCGGGATGGAGGGGTGGTGTGGGCACGGACTCATTGGCGTGAGGCCTGGGCTTTTTTAAGGTCCTGGCCTCAGTTTAAAATTTAATGATGTCAAGGCCAGCAAGCAGGAGTGGATTAGGGTGAGAAATGGATGCTGCTGGGAAGCCAAGGGAACAGTCCTCAGCATGGGATTAGGGGTGGGGGGGGGGTGGTGTTGCAGAGCCGATGCCGGACAGGGGCGGGAAAGGCGAGATTGTGGCAAGAGAGGCCCAATGATTCTTTGTGGGGCTCTGAGAGCACTTCTGCTCTTCTGAAAACCCCAAGGAATCCTTCCAAAAATAAAAAAAATTAACTTACCTTGGCCTGCACCAGGTTTCACAGAATCACACAGAATCACAGAAACCCCACAGTGCAGATAGAGGCCATTTCGGCCCATCGAGCCTGCACCGACACATATCCCACCCGATCCCCGTAACCCCTACACCAACACATATCCCACCCTATCCCCGTAACCCCACGTATTTAATCCCCCTAACACTAAGGGTCAATTTATCATAGCCAATCAACCTAACCCGCACATCTTTGGACTGTGGGAGGAAACCAGAGCACCCGGAGGAAACCCACGCAAACACGCACTGGCAGCTTTGGCGCTGTGCACATCTCCCGCCATTTTAAGTTAAAATTGCGGCACGCCACCGGTGATGTCCTCGAGCCGTGTCTGTGGAGAGTGGCCTCCATGCTGCCGGAATCCCAGCAGTTATAATGGCAGCGGGCGGGGGTGCGAGCGCGTTTGGAGCGCGTCGCAAATCCCCCGACCGGTATTTGAACCACTCGCCTGTCTTGTTTGTGCTGGCGGGCTGGGTAAAAATGGGGCCTGGAAATCCCAAGTCATTTTGGGTTTCGAGCTGCCTACCCTGCTTCAGATATTGTAAAGTTAGTTGTAGTTTGTCTCATTAAAATGGAGAGCAACAGATAATGCTGATTCATCAGTTGAATACACAAGTTGAAAAGTTGTTCTTGCACTTTACTCTGCGACAACTTCAGTTTCTCTCTTCTGCTCACCATGTAGCAAAGGTTCCTCACCCTTTCTAAGTCTTGGCGTAGATGCATGAACATCTTCATTCTGGAATGGACTCGGTCCTCCTTCTGCTGACCCAAGCAATTTTTTTTGTCTTCCTTCGGAGGTAGCAGTGTTTTACTGAAATTGCTCTTCCACTTTAGCTTCCAGTACTCAAATATATAATCTACCACGTGCTCGGAGAGATGCAGTTCACCAGACGTGCGGCAACTTTTACGATGTGCCGTATGGTGCCAAAATCCTTTAGAATTATAGCTTTAAAATGTGACTAGATAGAGATCTTTTGGGTTGAATTATTTTTTTGTGAAGCCATTATGGAAATGTTTTAAATTCAAACTTTTAAAAAATTGGTTTCTGCAACTGAATCTTCCAAATCCAAATTTCACTCTATGTCTGGAAATAAGCATGTCAGCACATCCAGGCAGCACTAGATGTGTGCTACACAGTATCGTGGATATAATCAACATGAAAACAAATTGTTTTCTTCCAACAAATCTACACAGAATTCACTGACCAGTGTCTTAAGTACAGCTTTACACAAAAAACATTAGAACGACTTTGCTCTGACACAAAAGGGGAGATTTTACACTTTGGTGGTCTCGATGCACATCAAGAAATTGTATTTCCCCAGCCCAGGATTCTCCATCTATTAAACATCTCCCCTACAGCCTACAACCAAAACATTAACCCAGGGATGGTGTTAGGACCGTGCAATCGCACAGGGCCCTGGACCAATCAATGGCCCCAAGCGGATCAGTGAGAAGTTTGTCTTGTTTAAGGGAGGGGCCCCAAACCGATCCTTTGCCCTGGGCCCCCACAAGGCAAAAAAACACACCTGCTTTAACCTGGCTTTCTTCTTTACAGGTACTGGTAGGCCTGCTGTGCATTCACAACAACAGGTGTATTTATATAGCGCCTTTAACATCGTAAAACGTCCCAAGGCGCTTCACAGGAACGTTATGAGACAAAAATTGACACTGAGCCTAAGAAGGAGGTCTTAGAGCATCTTACGTTTTTATTTCAGATTTCCAGCATTTGCAGGGTTTTTTTAAATTCTGCTAACTTGCCACAATTTGCTTAGAATTGTGCTTTGAATGTTGGCCATTTCAAGATGGAGTCATGTTTCTCGGTTACAAGGGAACATCAGAATTTGTGTCTTGGAGAAAGACCACTAAATCTCACCGGATGACCTCAAATCAAAGTGCTACAAAGAGCCAAATATTTAACCCCTTGTAAGAAGGGAGTTCAAACAAGACACCAAAAATGGAGAGATGGAGCATAGTTGACTTACGTTTGATGTGGCCAGTGAGAGACCAGAACAAATTCTCCATAGATCTAGTGAATCCTTTCGATTGCCTGCCCTCCTAGGAATCATCAAATCACCTTTGATCAGTTGTGCAGTCCTGAAACAGTCCACTCAGTTTAGCAGTGATTTTTTAAAATCAAACAGAGCAACATAAATAGATGAAATTTATCTTTCAACATGTACAATTATCCATGGTACTCTTCGAACCTGAAGCTCATTAATCCTTTGACCTGTAATTCTGTGCCATCCTGGAGAGATTGTAAATGTTGAAAGTCTAGGCCTAGAAATTGGATATGGCCCGAAAACGGGCGGTGTCATGGCCCAGCGCTCTTTGGCTGTGCCCGTCCAAAGTGGTCCAGGCAGCACGCAAAATGCGAGCTGCCTGCTCATTTACATGGTTGTAGCGCTGATCTCAGTGCTAAATGTGCTGCTGATTGGTTTACCACTCAACAGGTGAGCCAATATCGGGTGCAGTCTAATGCCAATAATGTTTGGCCTAGTCTTTCTCCACTACTTAAAGGGGAGGTGCTTTGATGCAGCAGCACCTCATTGTCATTGGAGTTGGAGTTGGAATTGGAATTGCAGTTGCAGTTGGAACACATAGCGGAGCACCAGCAAAGAGAACGAGCCAGAAGATTCTCCGATGCGGCTCTGGAGGCATTGGTACTGGCAGTAGAGTGGAAGCTGGCTGTCCTGTTCCCACAGGGTCACAAGAAGTCATCAGCCCATACATCGAGAAGGCTGTGGCAAGAGATAGCTGGGTGCGTCATGGCCAACAGTGTCGCACCAAGGACATGAATCCAGTGCCGCAAGAGGTTTAATGACCTCACACAGCAGGTCAAGGTGAGTGAAGGCTTCAGCAAATGCCATATCCCACCATCTGCACCACAAGCCTCACACACTGCTCAATGCACCACACCACCATCACTCACCTACCAAAAATCCCTACCTATAAAAGAAAAAGAAAGACAATTTGCGCACAGCAAGCTCCCACAAACAGCAATGTGATAATGACCAGATAATCTGATTTGTTATGTTGGTCACTACTCGGGCCATCACCACTCGGACCTCACAATCATGGCTTCATTTCACCCTCACAACCTTACCACTACTGCAAAACTCACACCCACATTTCACACCTTGCACACGCTGACAGCTATTCAACAATGGCAGGCACATCACCCAAACACATTGCACCACACTCACTGACACACTTTCCTTTCTCTTGCAGGCCAAGGCAGCTCACAATCGCTGCTAGCAGTCTACTTTACAGACCCTAAGCCAACTGGAGGAGACGGTGCTCGACATCATTGGAAGGGAAGTCACCAAGTCCATGGCAATGGGCGAAGTTGAACCCCTTGGGGACAATAACAGTAAGCTCATTCCTAATCCTTCTTCTCACATCCTACTTCCCCCTCATCCCACAATCTCTTCTCACTTACAAGCTGCTGATGCTGAATGCATGGATATCTTGCTTCCCCCCTCCTCCCCTCACCATAAGCCAACTCTTGTGTCTTTGGGCTTCGCCTGTCCCCGAAGTATTGGAGGAGAGTGGAGATGAAGAAGGCGGCACACCGTCACTGCATCCGACACCTGCAGACACCAGCTCAGAAACTGGCACTGCGCGGAATGTAGAGGGTAGTAAAGATGCGGGATCTGCACATGGTGAGGCACCGGGCATGAGTGGGCCGCAGCCAGGCCAATGGGAAAGGATAGCTCGGGGACCAGCTCCCCGGAGGGTGAGTTCGCGCATGAGCTTTGCTGCACAGGACTCAGATGAGGACCTCGATGGGGCGGCTTTCAGAAGAAGGCTAATGGGCGTGCATACTGAATTGCTAGGTGCAATGGCAAGCCTGCCAGAAAGCCTCTTGTCAGTGTCAAGGAGCTTGGAGGAGTTTGGCTCCAACATTGGGCGGGGCTTTGCGCAGAGCTTGGAGTCCATGATTTACAGGCTGGAAATGATGGACAACCTTGTGGACCAAGCAATGCTGCTGGGTGTGACAGGCGATGTCGCAACCTCCATTGCAGCACAGGCGGAAGCAACCCAACGTCTCACTGCTGCAGTGGAAGCGCAGACTGCTCTCCTGCAGTCTCAGCTTGCTGCCACTCAAGATCAGACTGCTGCCATCGTGGCTGGGTTTACAAGTGTTAAAGGGGGCTTGCAGGGTGTCACAGCAGCCCAGCAATCTGTCCTCCAATAGATTGCTAGGAATGCTGAGGCACCGCCCCGGGGGAGTGGCAGTGTGTCTGTGGAGCAGGAACTGGATGTCCCCTTTCAGGTAAGCAGCATTCCTATTCCCACCACTGCCACTCCACCAGTGCCCTTGCCCTTACCTGTCAGCCAGCCAGCCCAGACTGCTGCCGCCTGTGCTGAGGTGGCACAGTCTACAGCCGGGCCTTCTAGGTAAACAGCCAGTCGAGGTTGTCCTGCAAGGCCATCTGAAGTCTCCCCCACAAAAACTCAGCAGCCTTGCACCAGCCATGGATGCTGCCACTGGGGGAGCACTTTGTAGAAGCAGCAGGGTAGGAATGGGCACACGAATGACAGGCACTAAGGGATTGAACAAGGGTATTTGTTGATAAATAATTTAAATTGAATAGTTATATAGTTATAAATGTATTAATTTTGTTTGGATGTTTGTTTAGTGGTGGCTCTCATTTCAGCTTTGTGTCCAGGAGGACACTGTGATATTCCGTGACTGAGGGATGGTATGATGGGGATGTGGTTGGTGGGGATGTGGTGACCAATGGGGATCTGGGGTTTCATTCACTTGAATCAGAGTCTGATGAGGCGTTCAGGGACAACCCGTGCGGAAGGCAGATTTGCTGCCTGCCTCCTCTCTTCCTCCTCTTTCTCCTCCTCTTCTCTTCCTCCTGAGGTGGTCCCACAATCCCTGCTGGCAAGGGCTGCACCCTCATGATGGCCAATTTGTGGAGCATGCGGCAGACCACCACAAAATGGACACCCGCTGGAGGGCTCCTCCCGAGCGGACAAGGCAACGGAACTGTTGCTTCACCAGCCCGATGGTCTGCTCGATGATGTTCCTCGTGGCACCATGGTTCTCATTATATGAGTGCTGGGCAGGAGTGTTGGGGTTACGGAGGGGAGTCATCAGCCAAGTGCAGAGTGGATAATTGCTGGCACACCGGACTGGCGCAGGATGAAGGCATCAGGATAGCGGGCATTGACCTTCAGAATGCGATGGGCATTGTCGCACAACAATGATCCCTTTAAATAACGCTGCTGGGGGCTCCTTCCTGCTTGTGGACGCTTGGTCAGCTGGTTGTAATTAACACAGGCCGCTAAGTTGAGCGATGAACTCCAAAATGGTAGATCGGGCATCAGGTGAGCGCTGCACACTCACTGACATCACAATCTACATATCCCTAGCGAGCACGGACATCGGCAGCACTGCCACCCAGCTGAAAATGGCAGCTGCCGAGGGACCCACTGGAAGTGGGGCGGAAGTGAGGCGGCCACCATTTTTTTGCTGAATGGGCTTTAACAGCCAGCGCTAACACCTCCAATTTCTAGGCTCTAGTGTTTACTTTCACCAACTTTTTAAAATAATTTTTCAATTAAAAGAAGCACACAGGATGCAACAGGTTATAGCAATAATTAGGCAAATATTAAGGCACAAGGGTAAATGAAACAAAAAAAGACAGAATTCACCAGATAGCATAAAAATTTAGAAGGATATAATGACAGTTAAGGGTTAGCAGTGGAAATTTTCTGAGGCATCAGTCCCAGAAGATAAAGAGAGGCTGGAGTTCAGGGGACTTCATAATTTAAAATAAAGGCATCACCTGGAACTGGTTTTGAGAACACACACCATATATCCAGGGTTCAGTGCCTATCTCGAGTGGGTTACAGAGAGGCAAGATTGCTGTTCAAGCTCTAGACCACCAAATGGTGGGACCACCATTCTATGGTACATGTCTATGCTGAAGGGGGGTGGTGGCATTACACTTGTCCATTTGTTTCATGGTGAGTTGTGCCACTCACCACACTTGTGAGGCGCTCCTGACACCTGTTATTTGCCTCGCGAGGGCTCCAAGCCTGTCAGTTGTGTAATGACCAACTACACTCCCTCGGTGTGGGGAGAAGGTATTGGAGTAAACAAGGGCTTGCTTAGAGTAATGGTGACTCCAAGCCTGGCAATGGCAGTTTGGAACTGAGTCACTCTCTCTGTGGCAGATTCGGTGCACCAATATCTTAACTAAGCAGGTTCACAGTACTGCAGAGCACTATTAATGATTGGCCAGGCAGCTTGACTCATTAAGGGAACCTGGAGGGATAGACTTCTCACTGGGAGTTCCAGATAACCATGCAAACCATTGCCCTAAAGAGTAGGGTGGTCCTAGCTGGACAAACAACAGGAAGCTTATATGTGCTGTTCTGGTTAATTGCAGCAGTCCAGCAGTACTCTTATACACAGTTGGAACTTGCGGAACCTTGGGTGTAACAACCTGTGCCTTAGCTTTCTAGACTTAAACGTCCCCGCAGAGAGAGAGTGTGCACTCCCGATTAGGCAGACATCCTACCTGTATGGATTTTATGGCGATGGGCTTTCCCATGTGTCAGACACTTGGCTGTACCCCTCTGCCTGGAAAGAGGGGTTGGGGGCGGGGGCAAGTGAAAGTCCTCTCGAAGTTGTCTACCATATTTAACAAATGTATGGTACTACAGTTTACAAAGGGTTAAGGTTTAAGGGTTAGGGTTCTTTGAAGGGAAGTCTCAGAGCATAAAGTGCTAAGTGTAACACTTTACATAACAGATTGCGGATTGTGTCTAATAGTGTAATTAGCAATGGATGAGGTGTCGACTGGCATTCCATTTTTGGCACTCTTCTGCCTCAGAATTACCTTCAGTCTGATTTCTCCTTAGACCTTCACCCCAGCAGTTGATTAACAGGGGAGCCTATCTTTGAAAGAAAACAATCTCACAGAATTTGATTGGATTTTGAAAAGCTCCCTCCTCCTCTCTGGACTGGACAATCTGCTCAGAATTTCAGAAGCAACACTTCTCCCAGATTTACAGGTGATGTAGAACCTGTTAACAGCCTAGATCTGCCTGTTCCATATCATTTACTATCTTATACATCTCTACAAAGTCCATCTTCTTTCAACGCTCAATAGCCCTGATACGCTTATCAATTACTTCATAAAAGGTGATGAGTCGAAGAAGAGATGATGAGTCGAAAGAAGAGATGAATAAGGCTTTTATTAGCTAAGAAGAGACCATGCTTCTTCGTGAGTGACTGAACAAGTCTGAACGAAACCCACACAGTGGTGGGTGGAGTCAGCTGAGGCATGCCTCCATACACAGCGCCACCTAGAGGTGGCAATATACAATACAGTGGTTTACCACATTCACCCCTTGTTTAATGTGAAGTCCGGCGGGGTGAAGGGTACTACAAGTTAAGTCTATCAGGAGGCCTTGTCTGACGTCCTGATCGTCGTGGTGGCGGCGGTGGTGTTGCAGCATCCGACGTCGGGTCTGGTGTCTGGGTGGTTGGCGAAGATTCCTGGGGCTTTGGCATGCCGTCTGCAGGGGTTGGGTTGGGAGGGGTGGTGGGGGATAACAGTGGTAAGGGGGATAACGGTGGTAAGGGGGATAACGGTGGTAATTCAGGGGTACCCGAGGGTGCGAGATCTCGTATGGAGACCGTGTCCTCCCGCCCGTCTGGGTATGTCACCCAGGCATACTGGGGGTTGGCGTGTAGGAGGTGCACCCGCTCGACCAGGGGGTCCGTTTTATGCGTCCTCACGTGCCTCCGCAGTAGGACGGGCCCAGGAGAAGTCAACCATGCCGGTAGCGAGGTTCCCGATGTAGACTTCCGGGGGAAAACGAACATTTTCTCATGAGGGGTCGCATTAGTGGCAGTACAAAGCAGTGACCGAATGGAGTGAAGCGCTGCAGGGAGGACCTCCTGCCAGCGGGAGGTCGGAAGGCCCTTAGATTTTAGTGCTAAGAGGACTGCCTTCCAAACCGTCGCGTTCTCCCTTTCCACCTGGCCGTTCCCCCGGGGGTTGTAACTGGTGGTCCTGCTCGTGGCGATACCTCTTGTTAGCAGGTACTGCCGAAGTTCGTCGCTCATGAACGATGAGCCCCTGTCGCTATGTATATAGCTGGGGAACCCGAACAGAGCGAAGATGTCATTCAGACACTTGATGACCGTGGTACTGGTCATGTCTGGGCAAGGGATGGCAAAGGGGAAACGGGAGTACTCATCAACTATGTTGAGGAAGTACACATTGCGGTCAGCGGAGGGGAGGGGCCCTTTAAAATCGACGCTCAGGCGTTCGAAGGGGCGGGTGGCCTTGATCAGGCTTGCTCTGTCCGGCCTATAGAAGTGCGGTTTGCACTCGGCGCAGATTTGGCAGCTCTTGGTCATGGTCCTGACCTCCTCGATGGAGTAGGGCAGGTTACGGGATTTGATAAAATGGAAAAACCTGGTGACCCCCGGGTGGCAGAGGTCATTGTGGAGGGACTGCAGCCTATCACTCTGCGCGTTGGCGCATGTACCACGTGATAGGGCATCTGGGGGCTCATTGAGTTTCCCTGGCCGATACAAGATATCATAATTGTAGGTGGAGAGTTCGATTCTCCACCTCAAGATCTTGTCGTTCTTGATTTTACCCCTCTGCTTATTATTAAACATAAAAGCTACTGAACGCTGGTCAGTGAGCAGGGTAAATCGTTTCCCGGCCAGGTAATGCCTCCAGTGACGCACCGCTTCTACAATAGCCTGGGCCTCCTTTTCGACGGAGGAGTGTCTCGTCTCGGGGCCCTGGAGGGTCCTTGAGAAAAAGGCCACGGGTCTGCCCGCCTGGTTAAGGGTCGCGGCTAGGGCGAAGTCGGAGGCATCGCTCTCCACTTGGAAGGGGATGGACTCATCCACCGCGTGCATTGCGGCCTTCGCGATATCGTTCTTGATAAGAGTGAAGGCTGCACACGCCTCTGGTGTCAGGGGGAAGGAGGTGGCTTTGATGAGGGGCCTGGCTTTGTCTGCATAGAGGGGCACCCACTGGGCGTAGTAGGAGAAAAACCCCAGGCATCTCTTCAGTGCTTTTTGGCAGTGGGGAAGGGGTAGCTCCATTAGGGGGCGCATTCTGTCGGGGTCGGGCCCGATGACTCCGTTCTCCACCACGCAGCCGAGGATGGCCAGGCGCTTGGTGTGAAACATACATTTTTCCTTATTGTACGTTAGGTTCAGCCGTTGGGCCGTACAGAGGAAATTTGCTAGATTAACGTCGTGGTCCTGCTGGTCGTGGCCGCAGATGGTGACGTTATCCAAATAGGGGAAGGTTGCCCGCAGCGCGTTCTGGTCAACCATTCGGTCCATCTCCCTTTGGAAGACCGAAACCCCGTTGGTGACGCCGAAGGGGACCCTAAGGAAGTGGTAGAGGCGGCCGTTTGCCTCGAAGGCAGTATACTGGCGGTCCTCATGGCGGATGGGCAGCTGGTGGTACGCTGACTTAAGGTCGATGGTGGAGAATACTTTGTATTGCGCAATCTGATTGACCATATCAGATATGCGAGGGAGGGGGTACGCGTCCAGCTGGGTGTACCGGTTTATGGTTTGGCTGTAGTCGATTACCATGCGGCGTTTTGCAGTGGTTTTAACGACTACAACCTGGGCTCGCCAGGGGCTAGTGCTACCTTCGATAATGCCCTCCTTCAAGAGCCGCTCCACCTCAGAGCTGATAAAAGCTCTGTCCCCGGCACTGTACCGCCTGCTTTTGGTAGCGATGGGTTTACAGTCGCGGGTGAGGTTAGCGAACAGGGGAGGGGGGGGGACTTTTAATGTGGAAAGGCTGCAGGTGGTTTGCAGCGGGCGATTTAAAAGTTGTTGGTTGCAGACTGTGAGTGGGGGGAGGGGTCCACCGTATGCTGGTGTGACACTCTTAAGGTGGCACTGAAAATCCAACCCTAGCAGGACGGCAGCGCAAAGACGGGGCAGGACTAGCAGTTTAAATTTTTGATATTCAGTGCCCCCTACTGACAGGGTCACCACACAGTAGCCGCTGATGTCCATTGACTGGGACTTGGACGCCATAGAAATGCGATGGTGCGTTGGCAGAATCGTGAGGGAGTGGCTACGTACCGTGTCGGGGTGGACGAAACTCTCTGTGCTCCCGCTGTCGATCAGGCAACTGGTGGCGCGGCCGTTTACCGCGATATCCATCATGGAGCTGGATAGATGGTGAGGGTGGCCTTGATCCAGCGTCACGGAGGCCAGTATGTGGCTTAGTGAGTCACTATAGTCATCCGCCGAGACGGTGGTCGGTTCCGGTGACGAAATGGCGGTTGAGTGCGTTGGATACGATGGCGGCGGATGCCATGCGGCCGGGGGTACACAAAATGGCGGATAAGATGGCTGCTCCCACGGCCCGCACGCTGCGCTGCTGGCTGGCTTCCCCTTGCAGGCGTTAGCATAATGGCCTTTCTTCCCGCAGCCCGAGCAGGTAGCTGTCTTAGCTGGGCAGTGCGCTCTGGGATGTTTTAACTGGCCACAGAAATAGCATTTTTGGGCCTGGTTACTGGGCATCGAAGCAGTTCTTACCGGAGGCTGCTGTCTCGGTTGGGTCGCTGCAGCGGTTGGTGCCGGGGGCGGCGGTCCCGTGTCCCACGGTTTCGATTGCCATGTCTCGGCGCCGTTACGGGGGTATGCCTCGAGGTTTCGGTGGGCCTCCTCTAACGAGAGCGCAAGGGCAATGGCCGTCTTCAGGTCGGGTTCCTTGCTTTCTAGCAGTCTCTGCCGGGTGTGGTCTGACTGGAGGCCCCTGACGAAGGCATCACAGGCGAGTCCCTGCGCGTGCTCCACAGCCGTTACCGCTTTACAATCGCAGTCTCTGCAGAGTGCCAGTAGCGCCCGTGCAAATGCCCCTACCGATTCTCCCGGTTGCTGCCTGCGGGATCCCAAGAGGTGTCGGGCGTAAATTGTGTTCACTGGGCGCGTATATTGCCCTTTTAGTAGCTCGAGGGCCGCCACGTACGTATTAGAGTCCCGGATTAGCATATATACTTGATGGCTCACCTGGGCGGTCAAAATTTTCAGTTTGTGATCCTCCTCTGTAACCTGTGAGATTGCGAGGAAGGATTCAAAGCAGCTCAGCCAGTGTTCAAACTTGGCTGATGCACCCACATCTTGAGGGTCGAGGTCCAGGCGTGGTGGTCTGAGGGCTCTCAGCAATGTCTGCTGTATCCGTTGCTGTTGTTGCTCCTCAGGTGTCGCCATTTAACTTTTAGCTAATAAAATTGATACGCTTATCAATTACTTCATAAAAGGTGATGAGTCGAAGAAGAGATGATGAGTCGAAAGAAGAGATGAATAAGGCTTTTATTAGCTAAGAAGAGACCATGCTTCTTCGTGAGTGACTGAACAAGTCTGAACGAAACCCACACAGTGGTGGGTGGAGTCAGCTGAGGCATGCCTCCATACACAGCGCCACCCAGAGGTGGCAATATACAATACAGTGGTTTACCACAAGCCCAAGCCTTCTTTCTTTTTTCTTAACTCAGTCTTCTGAGGCTAGGCACCAGCCTTGTGGCTCTTTTCTGCACTGACTCCAGAGGGGGTAGAATACCAGAATGAACTGGGGGAGGGGGTAGAATACCAGAATGAACTGGGGGAGGGGGTAGAATACCAGAATGAACTGGGGGAGGAGGTAGAATACCAGAATGAACTGGGGGAGGAGGTAGAATGCCAGAATGAACTGGGGGAGGGGTTAGAATACCAGCGTGAACTGGGGGAGGGGTAGAATACCAGAATGAACTGGGGGAGGGGGTAGAATACCAGCGTGAACTGGGGGAGGGGGTAGAATACCAGAATGAACTGGGGGAGGAGGTAGAATACCAGAATGAACTGGGGGAGGGGGTAGAATACCAGCATAAACTGGGGGAGAGGGTAGAATACCAGAATGAACTGGGGGAGGGGGTAGAATACCAGCATGAACTGGGGGAGGGGGTAGAATACCAGCATGAACTGGGGGAGGGGTAGAATACCAGAATAAACTGGGGGAGAGGGTAGAATACCAGAATGAACTGGGGGAGGGGGTAGAATACCAGCATGAACTGGGGGAGGAGGTAGAATACCAGCATGAACTGGGGGAGGGGTAGAATACCAGAATGAACTGGGGGAGGGGGTAGAATACCAGAATGAACTGGGGGAGGGGGTAGAATACCAGCATGAACTGGGGGAGGGGGTAGAATACCAGCATGAACTGGGGGAGGGGGTAGAATACCAGCATGAACTGGGGGAGGGGGTAGAATACCAGCATGAACTGGGGGAGGGGTAGAATACCAGAATGAACTGGGGGAGGGGGTAGAATACCAGCATGAACTGGGGGAGGGGGTAGAATACCAGCATGAACTGGGGGAGGGGGTAGAATACCAGAATGAACTGGGGGAGGGGTAGAATACCAGAATTAACTGGGGGAGGGGGTAGAATACCAGCATAAACTGGGGGAGAGGGTAGAATACCAGAATGAACTGGGGGAGAGGGTAGAATACCAGCATAAACTGGGGGAGGGGGTAGAATACCAGAATGAACTGGGGGAGCGGGTAGAATACCAGAATGAACTGGGGGAGGGGGTAGAATACCAGCCTCAACTGGGAGTAGAAGAAATGTTCCAGCATGAACTGAGGGGAGAGGGAGAGGAATGCCAATATTTTCTGTATAGTGAGCCCTGTGGCACGGAATATGCTGGGATGAGCATTGTACATTCCTGAGGGCAGATTTACATAAAACTAAAAACAGAACAATCAGAAGGCTTCCATTAGTAAATCATTCAACTTATTAAACAACTCAGCTATTTAAAAAATGAATGCACACCACAGTCGGATTACTGGTTAACAAAATAGAAAATGATAGGACTTTTTCTTCTGAGTATTGGCTGTATTTGGGCCTGGGTTGGGCAAATGACCATTGATGGAACCAAAGCAGGTTTCTGTTTTGGCTTCACAGTGAACTTATCCATTGCATTACTTTGAAGTCAGTCTTACCCAGCAGTTACTTGCAAAGTCAGTTATATTTGAGTCTGTAACTTGCTACAGTGATCAAAGAGAAGAGTTACTGATGTATGCATCCATTCCTCATAATTATAGGGATGGGCAAGTACTTTTGATTTAGTTTGGGATCCAACCCTTTCCTCTGTGAACTCCACAAGGCAAAAATAAATTAAAAGTACAAATCAAAGTTTTTCTTATCAATGGCTGACTGCCATCTCCAACTTCCGATCCCACACCATCCATCCTCACCTCCATGCTAAGTGCAAGGAGCTAACAGACCTATTCATCTAAAAGATCAAGATTATCTGCCTCAGCCACGAACTCCTCCAACACCCAGCCTCTCCCTTGTTCCAGTCTGGATCCATATCTCTTTGCAACTTTTCCCTTTTTTTCCCCAACATCCCCCAGCACAATCAAGATCATCTGGAGCCCTCCTCTTAGAATTGCCTCCCTGAACCTCCTCACCTTGCTACCTCCCTCCGCACTTCTAAAAATCTCATTGAAACCTTTTCTGTCTATTGTCTCATATGCAAAGCATTTAGGAGCACTTTATTATGTGATAGAAGAGCAAGGTGTTAGTATTGAAATCAATGGCAGGGCGCAGTGAGACAAGAGGATAGTGTTCAACTCTACCATGCAAACAGCGAAGGACCATGAAGTGTCTCATATATGACACAAGGACCAAGGGAAAGAGTTGGAAGCTTGCTGGGTGAATGTAAATAATCCCTGGATGAACAGAGATCAATGGACACAAAGCACATTGTCTATGGGTACAAATGATTTGAGTTTATGGGTCTCACGCTGCCAGATTTAGGTCAGTCAGATCAAGAGGGGAATAGATAGGAAGAAGGAAAGAAAATGGAACGGGACAGAGTAAGGAGGAATGGTTTTGTCTAACATGGGTTTCTAGTTGATCAATAATAAATCTGCCAATGTGGCCTTACATTACCAATAGATATCCTGCAGGTGGGGGAGTAGGAGGTACAACGGCAATATTACTGAAAGAAAAAACATATTCAGCGTTTCAGTACTCTGTAACAATATTGGAAAGCTGGCTTAATTAGCATATCACAGACAATAATAGCAACTTTTCAATAGCATCTATGAGTCACACCCCTCAGTCACTAGTCACTGATATTGTGCATTGTGGGAAGGTTTGGAGCCAACCCTGGCATTCACAAACATGGCTGCATGTAATCTTTAGTGTGTATCAATGTGATTTGCACCAGCAAGTATTGAAAAATCGTGGTGCAAAGCTTAGCGCATCAATTAGAGGTTTTGCCAAATGGGAGGATTTTAAAAAAACGAATAGACTGTTAGCTTCAAATATAGTGACAGTCTGAAATATCCCAGCAAAACCGACATTAAAAACAAGTAGGTTTGTTGCTTAGAAATTAATAATTCAGTGTCAGCATTTGAGTGCAGTGTTTAACTTCGCTCACTCATCTGTGTTTTTGTTTTGTTAAATCTCCCCTGAAGCTTCCCTGCTGTTGAAGCTCAATTTTCTCAGCCCTAGCTCATACAAGAAGTGACATTGGAGAGACGATCAAGGATGCTCCAGGTACTAGGCAAACAAAGGGCTCAGCCAGCAGCAAGTCGAGTGAAAACAGAACACAACTCAAAGATCAGCCGACGGACAATATCAAAATGTTGCTGCTTGACATCAACCAACTGATTGCATTACTGGATATCAAAATGGAAAATTATAGGAGTTCTTTTTATTGGTGGTAATTGGGTCTGGGTTGGGCAAATAACCATTGCTGGAGCCTAAGCAGGAACCTGTTAAGGCTTCACATCCATTCCACTACTTTGAAGCCAATCTTATTCAACAATTATTTGCAACGACGGTTATATTTGGGTCAGTGGGGTAGAAATTTGTCTTGGGTGCTAACAAAAAACGGGTGCTATCACATCAATCACTTGATATTCAGTTCCATTTGACATTTTTCTACCTCTGTAACCTTCTATTGTGATTAGAGAAAAGATTGATGGGAGGCAAACCATTTGCAGATTTGGCATTTTATAATAAGAAAAAGTGATGAAGTGGAGGCATTAGAATTTCAGATACCCCACACACCACAACATTGGATACATTGTTGATCTTTGCTCCATCCTAAACCATTAAAGAAAGAAAGAACCTGAATTTATATAGCACCTTTCATGACCTCAGGACATCCCAAAGCGCTTTACAGCCAATTTGAAGTGTATTGACTTGTAACATAAAAAAACTCAGCCGCCAATTTGCGCACAACAAGGTCCCACAAACAACAATGAGATAATTACCAGGTCATCTGATTTAGTGATGATGGTGGAGGGATAAATATTGGTCAGGTCACCAGGTGAATTCCTCTGTTCTACTTTAAATAGTGCCATGGGATCTTTTACCTGAGAAACGACACTTCCGACAGTACAGCACTCCCTCAGTACTGCACTGGAGTGTCAGCCTAGATTTTGTGCACAAGTCTCTGGAGTGGGACTTGAACCCATGACCTTCTGACTCGAGAGTGCTACCACTCTTATGCTGGCACCTTGTGTTGTTCTCTAACATAAAGGGGCAAACGTAGGTCCCTTGCAGTTAGAATCAGGGGAATTTATAATGGGGAACAAAGAAATGGCAAACCAATTAAATACATACTTTGGTTCTGTCTTCACAAAGGAAGACACAAATAACCTCCCAAAGATATCGGGAACATAGGGTCTAATGAAAGGGAGGAACTGATAGAAATCAGTATTTATAGGGAAATGGTGTTAGGGAAATTGATGGGATTGAGGGCCGAGAAATCCCCAGGGCCTGATAATCTACATCCTAGGGTACTTAAGGAAGTGGCCCTAGAAATAGTAGATGCATTGCTGGTCATCTTCCAAAATTCGATAGACTCTGGAACAGTACCCATGGATTGGCGGGTAGCTAATGTTACCCCACTGTTCAAAAAGGGTGGTAGGGAGAAAACGGGGACATCGGCAGTGGGGAAAATGCTAGAGTCCATTATAAAGGATGTAATAGCAGAGTACTTGGAAAAAAGTGACCGGATCGGACAAAGCCAACATGGATTTACAAAAGGTAAATCGTGCTTGACTAATCTACTGGAATTTTTTGAGGATGTAACTGGTAAAATAGATATGGGAGAACCAGTGGATGTGGTATATTTGGATTTTCAAAAGGCGTTTGATAAGGTCCCGCATAAGAGATTAGCGTGTAAAATTAAGGCACATGGGATTGGGGGCAAAGTATTGACTTGGATAGAGAACTGGTTGGCAGACAGAAAGCAAAGAGTTGGAATAAACGGCTCTTTTTCCGAGTGGCAGGCAGTGACTAGTGGGGTACTGCAGGGATCGGTCCTTGGACCCCAGCTATTCACAATATATATTAATGATCTGGACGAGGGAACTAGATGTAATATCTCCAAGTTTGCAGATGACACAAAGCTGGGTGGGCGTGTGTGCTGTGAGGAGGATACCGAGAAACGCCAGTATGATTTGGTCAGGTTGGGTGATTGGGCAGAAGCATGGCAGATGCAAAATAATGTGGATAAATGTAAGGTTATCCACTTTGGTGTCAAAAACAGGAACGCAGATTATTATCTGAATGGCAATAGATTGGGGGAAGGGGAAGTGCAACGAGACCTGGGCGTCCTTGTGCATCAGTCGCTGAAAGTAAGTTTGCAGGTGCAGCAGGCGGTTAAGAAGGCAAATGGTATGTTGGCCTTCATAGCGAGAGGGTTTGAGTACATAGAAACATAGAAACATAGAAGATAGGAGCAGGAGTAGGCCATTCGGCACTTCGAGCCTGCTCCGCCATTCAATGTGATCATGGCTGATCATCCAAATTCAGTACCCTGTCCCTCCTTTTCCCCATATCCCTTGATCCCTTCAGCCTCAAGAAACATATCCAACTCTTTCTTGAATATATTTAATGAACTGGCCTCCACCGCCCTCTGTGGCAGAGAATTCCACAGGTTCACCACTCTCTGGGTGAAGAAATTCCTCCTCATTTCAGTCCTAAATGGCTTACCCCTTATCCTTAGACTATGACCCCTGGTTCTGGACTCCCCGGCCATCAGAAACATCCTTCCTGCATCTAGTCTGTCCAGACCTGACAGAATTTTATAGGTTTCGATGAGATCCCCTCTCAATCTTCTAAACTCCAGTGAGTATAAGCCCAATCGACACAATCTCTCCTCATACGTCATTCCTGCCATCCCAGGTGTCAGCCTGGTGAATCTTCGCTGCACTCCCTCCATGGCAAGAACGTCCTTCCTCAGGTATGGTGACCAAAACTGCACACAATACTCAAGGTGCGGTCTCACCAAGGCCCTGTACAACTGTAGCAAGACATCCTTGTTCCTGTACTCGAACCCTCTTGCTACGAAGACCAACATACCATTTGCCTTCTTAACCGCCTGCTGCACCTGCATGCTTACCTTCAGCGACTGGTGCACAAGGACACCCAGGTCTCTTTGCACTTCCCCTTCTCCCAATCTATTGCCATTCAAATAATAATCTGCCTTCCTGTTTTTGCCACCAAAGTGGATAACCTCACATTTATCCACATTATAGTGCATTTGCCATGTTTCTGCCCAATCACCCAACCTGTCCAAATCGTACTGGAGTTTCCCGACATCCTCCTCGCAGCTTACCCTCCCGCCCAGCTTTGTGTTGTCTGCAAATTTGGAGATATTGCATCCAATTCCCTCGTCCAGATCATTAATATATATTGTGAACAGCTGGGGTCCTAGGACCGATCCTTGCGGTACCCCACTAGTCACTGCCTGCCACTCGGAAATGGCCCGTTTATTCCAACTCTTTGCTTTCTGTCCGCCAACCAATTCTCTATCCAAGTCAATACCTTGCCCCCAATCCCATGTGCCTTAATTTTGCATGCTAATCTCTTGTGTGGGACCTTATCGAAAGCCTTCTGAAAGTCCAAATACACCACATCCACTGGTTCTCCCTTATCTATTTTACCAGTTACACCCTCAAAAAATTCCAGTAGATTAGTCAAACATGATTTACCTTTTGTAAATCCATGTTGACTTTGTCTGATCCTGTCACTGCTTTCCAAGTGCTCTGCTATTACATCTTTTATATAGATTCTAGCATTTTCCCCACTACCGATGTCAGGCTTACCGGTCTATAATTCCCCGCTTTTTCTCTGCCACCTTTTTTGAATAGTGTGGTAACATTAGCTACCCTCCAATCCATGGGTACTGTTCCAGAGTCGATCAAGTTCTGGAAGATGATCAGTAATGCATCTACTATCTCTAGGGCCACTTCCTTAAGTACCCTGGGATGTAGACCATCAGGCCCTGGGGATTTATCGGCCTTCAGTCCCATCAATTTTCCTAACACCATTTTCCTAGAAATACTGATTTCTTTCAGTTCCTCGCTTTCATCAGACCCTATGTTCCCCGGCATCTCTGGGAGGTTATTTGTGTCCTCCTTTGTGAAGACAGAACCAAAGTATGCATTTAGTTGGTCTGCCATTTCCTTGTTTCCCCATTATAAATTCCCCTGATTCTGACTGTAAGGGACCTACGCTTGACTTCACTAATCTTTTTCTCTTCACATATCTATAAAAGCTTTTACAGTCAGTTTTTATGTTTCCTGCTAGCTTACTCTCATATTCCATTTTCCCTTTCTTAATTAACCCCTTTGTCCTCCTTTGTTGACTCCTAAACTGCTCCCAATCCTCAGGATTATTGCTTTTTCTAGCCAATTTATATGTCCGCTCCTTGGATCTTATGCTATTCCTAATTTCCCTTGTTAGCCACGGTTGAGTCACCTTTTTTGTTTTATTTTTACGCCAAACTGGGATGAACAAATTCTGTAGCTCATCCATTCAGTCTTCGAATGTTTGCCATTGCCTATCCACCGTCAACCCTTTGAGCGCCATTCCCCACTCAATCCTACCCAACTCGCTCCTCAGACCATCGTAGTTTCCTTTATTTAAATTGAGGACCCTTGTCTCTGAGTCAACTACTTCATTCTCCATCTTAATGAAGAATTCGATCATATTACGATCGCTCTGACCCAAGGGGCCTCGTACAACAAGATTGCTAATTAATCCTTTCTCGTTGCATAATACCCAGTCTAAGATGGCCTGATCTCTGGTTGGTTCCTCGACATATTGGTCCAGGAAACCATCCCGTAAACACTCCAGGAATTCCTCCTCCACAGTATTGTTACTAATTTGGTTGACCCAATCTATATGTAGGTTAAAGTCACCCATGATGACTGCTGTGCCCTTATTGCACGCTTCTTTAATTTCCCTTTTAATGCCATCCCCAACCTCCACCTTACTGTTTGGAGGTCTATATACCACTCCCACTAATGTTTTTTTCCCCTTAGTATTTCTCAATTCTACCCATACAGATTCCACATCATCAGAGCTAATATCCTTCATTACAATTGTATTAATCCCTTCTTTAACCAGTAATGCTACCCAACCTCCCTTTCCCTTTTGCCTGTCTTTCCTGAATATCGAATACCCCTGGATGTTGAGTTCCCAGTCTTGGCCATCCTTGAGCCACGTTTCTGTAATCCCAACCAAATCGTATTCGTTTACCTCTATTTGTGCAGCCAATTCATCCACCTTATTACAAATGCTCCTCGCATTAAGACACAAAGCCTTCAGGCTTGTTTTTTAACGCTCTTAGACCTATTAGAATTATTATTTACTGTGGCCACGTTTGATTTAAACCGTTGATTTCTCTGACTGCCACTTTTGTTTTTCTCCTTCCTATCTTTTGCTTTTATCCCTGTTTTCCTTTCCTCTGTCTCCCTGCTCAGGTTCCCAACCCCCTGCCATTTTAGTTTAAACCCCCCCGAACAGTGCTAGCAAACCTCCCCGCAAGGATATTTATCCCGCTCTGGTTCAGGTGCAACCCGTCCGACTTGTACAAGTCCCACCTTTCCCAGAAGCAGGCCCAGTGATCCAGGAAACTAAAGCCCTCCCTCCTGCACCAACTCTTTAGCCACGCATTCATCTGCTCTATCCTCCTATTCCTATACTCACTAGCACGTGGCACCGGGAGTAATCCAGAGATTACAACCTTTGAGGTCCTGTTCTTTAATCTGCTACCTAGCTCCCTAAATTCTTGTTGCAGGACCTCATCCCTCTTCCTACCTATGTCGTTGGTCCCAATGTGAACCACAACTTCTGCCTGTTCACCCTTCCCCTTCAGAATGCCCTGCAGCCGTTCAGTGACATCCTTGACCCTGGCACCAGGGAGGCAACAAACCATCCTGGAGTCACGTCTACGGCCATAGAACCATCTATCTGTTCCCCTTACGATAGAATCCCCTACCACTATTGCTCTCCCACTCTTTTTCCTCCCTTCCTGAGCAGCAGCAACACCCCTGGTGCCAGGAAGTTGGCTGCTGCTGCCTTCCTCTGGTGAGTCATCCCCCTCAACAGTATCCAAATTGGTATACCTGTTTGAAAGGGGGATGGCCACAGGGGTCTCCTGCACTACCTGCCTGCTTCTACTGCTCCGCCTGGTGGTCACCCATTTCCCTCCTGCCTGTGCAGCCCTACCCTGCGGCGTGACCAACTCATCAAACGTGTAATCCACGACCCTCTCAGCATCGTGAATGCTCCACAACCCATCCATCCGCAGCTCCAGTGCCTCAATACGGCCCGTTAGTAGCTGCAGCTGGATGCATTTCTGGCACACGTGGTCATCAGGGACATTGGCAGCGTCCCTGAATTCCCACATAGAGCAAGAGGAGCATAACACGGGGCTGGGCTCTCCTGGCATGACTTACTCCTTTAATTAATTTAAATTAATTCAATACCACCAGTTAAAGATATACTCTAGGGCGCTTATTTACCAACTGTCCCCACTACACCACAGAGACCCAAGAAAATATAAACCGCAGAATTTAAGCTTGTAATAAAAGAAATACTCACCAACCAATCACTTACCCGCTTCCTGGTGACATCACACTTGGATTACTTTTTACCTCTCTCCTCTGCTGTTGAATTGGTACGCCTCACCTCGCAACTGCCGCTGCTTTTAAGCTCTGCCGCCGGTCACTGCCCCCTCACAGGTCCGATGCTCTGATCGGGCCTCACCTCGCAACTGCCGCTGCTTTTAAGCTCTGCCGCCGGTCACTGCCCCCTCACAGGTCCGATGCTCTGATCGGGCCTCACCTCGCAACTGCCGCTGCTTTTAAGCTCTGCCGCCGGTCACTGCCCCCTCACAGGTCCGATGCTCTGATCGGGCCTCACCTCGCAACTGCCGCTGCTTTTAAGCTCTGCCGCCGGTCACTGCCCCCTCACAGGTCCGATGCTCTGATCGGGCCTCACCTCGCAACTGCCGCTGCTTTTAAGCTCTGCCGCCGGTCACTGCCCCCTCACAGGTCCGATGCTCTGATCGGGCCTCACCTCGCAACTGCCGCCGCTTATAAGCTCTGCCGCCGGTCACTGCCTCCTCACAGGTCCGATGCTCTGATCGGGCCTCACCTTGCAACTGCCACCGCTTTTAAGCTCTGCCGCCGGTCACTGCCCCCTCACAGGTCCGATGCTCTGATCGGGCCTCACCTCGCAACTGCCGCCGCTTTTAAGCTCTGCCGCCGGTCACTGCCCCCTCACAGGTCCAATGCTCTGATCGGGCCTCACCTCGCAACTGCCGCCACTTTTAAGCTCTGCCGCCGGTCACTGCCCCCTCACAGGTCCGATGCTCTGATCTGTACAGGAACAAGGATGTCTTGCTGCAGTTGTACAGGGCCTTGGTGAGACCACATCTTGAGTATTGTGTGCAGTTTTGGTCGCCTTATCTGAGGAAGGATGTCCTTGCCATGGAAGGAGTGCAGCGAAGATTCACCAGGCTGATACCTGGGATGGCAGGAATGACGTATGAGGAGAGATTGGGTCGATTGGGCTTGTAGTCGCTGAAGTTTAGAAGAATGAGGGGGGATCTCATCGAAACTTATAAAATTCTAACAGGACTAGACAGACTAGATGCTGGAAGGATGTTCCCAATGGTCGGGGAGTCCAGAACCAGGGGTCACAGTCTAAGGATAAGTGGTAAGCCATTTAGGACAGAGATGAGGAGGAATTTCTTCACCCAGAGAGTGGTGAACCTGTGGAATTCTCTGCCAAAGAAGGCAGTAGAGGCCAATTCATTAAATATATTCAAGAAGGAGTTGGATATATTTCTTAAGGCTAAAGGGATCAAGGGATATGGAGAGAAGGCAGGAACAGGGTATTGAATTTGGATGATCAGCCATGATCTTATTGAATGGCGGAGCAGGCTCGAGGGGCCGAATGGCCTACTCCTGCTCCTATCTTCTATGTTTCTATGTTTCTATATTGCAACATGAAGCTGCCAGCGTGAAGCCTCGCTGGACAGGATCATGATTCTGCGACCAGCACTCCCATCTAGAGAGACTCCAACCTGGGAGTAGAACCTCAAAAAATTTTGGTGAAATAGTTAAAAATTGTAAGCTGCCAATTCGATGGTTAGCTTTCCATTTAACTCCAATTTCTCTTCACTAGTCATAGCCTGAACAGTTTGGAATCCATGAAGGAGATTCCATTTTTCAAGTTATACTGACATTGCAAATTTCAGAGGAGGTACTTGAGTTTATGAAAGCAAGAATTGAATTATATTTTCTATTAAGTTAGCTCTTTAGTAAATGATTGGAACAAGATGTCACCCGATACATTTCAAAGGTGAAATAAAAGAAAATAAATGTAAAATTATCATCTGGTACATTTTTTCTAAAATTTGTTTAGTTCACTTTAGTGGGCAGTTCCAATTCTTTTTTTAAAGCTTTGCATGTTTTTGGCCCTGTTCTCCCCCTCTTTAAACATTTCACTGGTATCAGAAACATTCACCAGCAGAAGACACTGACAGGCCTCCTGCTCTCACGATTTAGCAGGCATTTTTTCCCACTAATTGGCTGTAGGATTTTTAATGTTTTTTTTTGCCTCTCCCAGGAGATCACATGGCTGTTGGTGGGTAGGGGGAGTCTAATCCTGATACTTCAGACATCATGACTGTGTGGTGCAGGCCTGCTGAAGCAGCTGGTAAATAAGGTTTCTTCTATACCTACAGTTGCAGAGTGGGAGCAGCTCTGAGGAAATCTCTGGCCCACGTCTCCATTTGGCTGCTTCTCCCAACAGCTCTGCCTAGACTGAGCCATGTGGCAAATCTTGGATACGACTCACATCCTGCAATTCCACAGTACATCACCTTGGGATACCCATTGCCTTGTCTTCCCACCCCCCAACTCCCGCATTCAAATTTAATCAGCTCATGCTCCTTTCACCTTTACTGTAAAGCGCAAGATACACTAATTATGGTAAATGTAAAATGGAGTAGTATTGGGGCATCGTACCATGAACATGGAAGGATATCAAAGCAATGGAAACAGTGCAGCTTAGAGTTACTAGGCTGTTACCAGGGATAAGGACTTACAGCTATAAAGAGAAGTTAGTGCATCTTTCAATAGAGTTCTGAAGGTTAAGGGGAGACCTGACAGCTTTTCATCACTCTGAAGACCAAAATCATATCATACAGCACAGAAGGTGGCCATTCAGCCCATCGAGTCTGTTCTGGCTCTTTGAAAAAGCTATCCAATTTGTCCTACTCCCTTGCTCTATCCCCATAGCCCTGCAAATGTTTCCTTTTCAAGTACATATTCAATTCCCTGTTGAAAATTACTATTGAATCTGCTTCCACCACTTTTTCAGGGAATGCATTACTGATCATAACAACTTGTTGCACAAAAACAGTCTCCTCAGCTTCCCCCTGGTTCTTTTGCTAATTATCTTATATCGGTGTCCTCTAGTTACCAACCCTTGTGCCAGTAGAAACAGTTTCTCCCGATCTACTCTATTAAAAACCCTTCATAATTTTGAACACCTCTATTAATGCTCCCCTTAGTCATCTCTGCTCTAAGGAGAACAATCGTAGCTTCTCTAAGAACATAAGAACTGGGAGCAGGAGTTGGTCATACGACCCCTCGAGCCTGCTCTGCAATTCAATAAGATCATGGCTGAACTTCTACATCAATTACACTTTCCAGCCCTATCGCCATCTCTAGCCCTTTCTCTAGTTTCCCCACATAACTGAAGTCCCTCATCCCTAGTACCATTTTAGCAAATCTCTGCACCCTCTCTAAGAACTACTATAAAGTAAATAGGAATAGTTTTCTTCCACTTGCTGGTGAGATGGTAACAAAAAGGCACAAGTTTAAGATGATCACAAAAAGAACAAAAGGGGAGGTAAGAAACATTTCTTTGCACAGAGGAGGGGTTAGAATGTGGAATTCTTAGCCACAACGCGATGTTGACGCAAAGTCCATAACTTCTTTTAAAAGGGAAGTAGATAATTGTCTGATAATGAGTGAGCAGGAACGTGGGATTAGACTGGGTTAGATCTTAAAGGATATGGGACGTGAGCAGGAGAGTGGGATTAGACTGGGTGGGATATTAAAGGGTATGGGAAGTGAGCAGGAGAGTGGGATTAGACTGGGTGGGATATTAAAGGGTATGGGAAGTGAGCAGGAGAGTGGGATTAGACTGGGTGGGATATTAAAGGGTATGGGAAGTGAGTAGGAGAGTGGGATTAAACTGGATGGGATATTAAAGGGTATGGGACATGAGTAGGAGAATGGGATTAGACTGGGTGGGATATTAAAGGGTATGGGACGTGAGCAGGAGTGTGGGATTAGACTGGGTTGTAGGGCTAGAGGAGGTTACAGAGATGGGGAGGGCCGAGACCATGGAGGGACTTGGTGCAAGTTAGGATATGGGCAGCAGACCTTTGGATGAGCTTATGTTTATGGAGGGTGGAATATGGGAGGCCGGCCAGGAGTGCATTGGAGTAGTCATGTCTAGAGGTAACAAAGGCAAGGATGAGTGTTTCAGCAGCAGATGAGCTGAGGCAGGGGCGAAGTCAGGTGATGTTATGAAGGTGGAAGTAGGCAATCTTAGTGATGGTGCAGATATGTGGTCGGAAGCTCATCTCGGGGTCAAACACAACACCAAGGTCGCGAACAGTCTGGTTCAGCCTCAGACAGTTGCCAGGGAGAAGGATGGAGTCGGTGGCTAGGGAACAGCGTTTGTGACGGGGACTGAAGACAATGGCTTCAGTCTTCCCAATACTTAGTTGGAGAAAATTTCTGCTTATTCGGTACTGAATATCAGAGAAGCAGTCTGACAATTTAGAGACAGTGGCGGGTTCGAGAGAGGTGGTGGTGAAATAGAGCTGAGTGTTGTCTGCGTATATGTGGAAACTGACACTGTGTTTTTGAATGATGTCACCAAGGGGCAGCATGTAGATGAGAAATAGGAGGGGGCTGAGGATAGATCCTTGGGGGACACCAGAGGTAATGATGTGAGAGCAGGAAAAGAAGCCATTGCAGGTGATTCTCTGGCTTTGACTGGATAGAAAAGAATGGAACCAGGTGAGTGCAGCCCCACCCAGCTGGACGACAGTGGAGAGGCATTGGAGGAGGATGGAGTGGTCAACTGTGTCAATGGCTGCAGACAAGTTAAGAAGGACGAGGAGGGATAGTTTACCTTCATCACAGTCACATAGGATGTCATTTGTGACTTTTGATAAGAGCCTTTTTGGTACTGTGATGGAGCGGAAACCTGATTGGAGGGATTCAAACATGGAGTTCCGGAAAAGATGGGTATGGATTTGGGAAGCGACAACACGTTCAAGGACTTTGGAGAGGAAAGGGAGGTTGGAGATGGGGCAGTAGTTTGCCAGGACAGCAGGGTCAAGGGTTGTGTTTTTGAGGAATGGAGTGATAATGGCAGATTTAAAGGGGAGGGGGACAGTACCAGAGGAGAGTAAACTGTTAACAATGTCAGCTAACATGGGAGCCAGGGACCACACTGAAGCTAGAGCAATTACATTCAATTGAAATCATACCCTATTTGCATTCAAGATAGTGCTCTAGCACCTAAGAAAGGGAATCCTTCAATTACAAACATTCTGTGCTTGTAGTTTTATATTTAAATATAAAGGGGAGGCCTGCACACAAACAGTTACACTGGGGCCAGAATTTGTTGCACCATCTTCAACAATCAACAGGAGACTGGATTCCAGATGCTTAGACAAGCAGCTAGAGCTGTCTCCCAGCATTTACAATTCACTGATGAGCGTGGCCAGCGGCCCATCTAAACTCATCCACCTAGAAAGAGCCGACAGTTCCCCATCACAACATCCTGATTCTTAAATGAACCCAGTGGTTTTTTTTGTGTCCACTGCTCTACTCAGAATTCCATTCTACTCTGAAGGACATCCTGTCACAAGACTTTCACTAGTTAGAACCAGAACTCTTGTTCTGGATTAGTATGTAGCGGTGTTCCAGTTTCACATTTTCTAAACCGTTTACTACTTTAAATACCACTCACTACGTGCTTCCTTCTCAATCACCTCATTTCAGGGATGAATACCCCAAAGTTTTGTCATCTTTCCTCATAACTCAGTCTTTGACATGGGAGGAGGCAAGGGGATGTGTCAGCATCCCGGCTCCTTGCTGCATTGTCTCCAGGGCTTGAATATCTTCCACTGCGTCTCAGTGACAAAACTGGATATTATACTCAAAATGGGATCTGTTTAGAGCATGGTACATTTAGACATGACTTGTACGCTACTGTTTTGAGTCATGCAGTTTAACAATCTATTTGTTTTGTTAACTGCTGATGGGCACATGCACATCAAACTCACCCCAGGACACTTTCAACATCACCCTTCACCAACCCAAGACCATTCATAGACCACATCGGGTGAAACTGGTCAAGGCCAGCAATGCAAAATGGGCTGATAGCCAATCGGCAGTCAGTTTTCCCTGGAAAAGAAAATCGGGCACGGCGTAAGACGGGCTGACCATTTTCCAACAGCCCATTTTGTGCTACTGGCCTTGACCAGTTCACCGTTATATGTCAATCATTGGTTCCCCGCTGCACTAAGTTTGTAAATGCAGTAGATGATCTGAACTCTCCTGCAGTTGCCATTATACACAGCTGGCTGAACCCTCACAGATACATGAACAAGAAGGGTTTCAAATGTCACCTCTGTAGAATGCATCACGAGATACCTTACCTCAGTGTTCGAAAGGTCTGCAAGAGCTCCTCACTTATTGTTTCATGTTTACCTGTACAACAAAAAAATGGGAAAATAAACATACCATACAATTAAAGGGATGGCCTTTATTCAGGATGGTTCAGTGATAAATGAAACTTCATGATTGTCTTTTATTGACTTTAAATACTAAAATGGGAGGACACCTTTCAACAGTTATCTTTAGACAGGTAGTTCCCTATAACAAGAAAGAAAAAGGAAAGATTGGCATTTTTATAGCGCCTTTTACAACCTCAGGACATCCCAAAGTGCCTTATGACCAATTAAGTACTTTTGAAGTGTAGTCACTGTTATAATGTAGGAAATGTGACACAGCAACATCCCACAAATAGCAATGTTATAATAACTAGATAATTTGTTTTAATGCTTGACAGAAGCAGATCGATCAAGCATTGGGAATCCATTGGTTTCTCTCTAAAGGTTTCCATGCACTGTGGCAGATTGAGCTCTAATGTATGCAGCTTGTTGAGAGGGTGATGCAAGGCAGTGCATTTGAACTCAGCAGCACTTCTTTTGTAATTTGGTCTACAAACAAACATAATGAAAGGATGGTAGGCAGCCTGCTCTCAGGCCACTACATATCTCAGATCAGTGATCAAAGCGCCTTGGGACATTTTTTTTTCAACATTAAGGGTTCTGTATGACATCAACTGTGGCTCAGTGGGTAGCACTCTCGCCTCTGAGTCAAAAGGTTGTGGGTTTAAGGCCCACTCCAGAGACCTGAGCACAAAATTTAGGCTGGCATTTCTGTGCAGTACTAAGGAAACGTTGCACTGTCAGATGTGCTATATTTCAGATGAGACATTAAGCCAAGGTTCTGTCTGCCCTTTCTGGTGGACATAAAAGAACCCTTGGCACTATAAAGAAGAGCAGAGTTCTCCCGGTGTCCTGGCCAATATTTATCCCTCCACCAACATCACTAAAACAGATTATCTGGTCATTTATCTCACTGCTGTTTGTGGGACCTTGTTGTGAGCAAACCAACTAACGTTTCCCTACAAAACAGTGACTACATTTCAATAGTTAATTGTCTATGAAGCACTTTGGGATGTCCTGAGGACATGAAAGCTGTTGTATAAATGCAAGTTGTTGTTGGGAGTGGGGGCAATCAAACTTCTTGGCTCCGATATTAATCTGAAGGTGGCTTCCGAGCAGGGAGCGTGAGTGAAACCTGAAAGTCAAGTCAGCGGGTCAGAATCTGCAATCGCAACTGAATTGAAGCAATACATTTCAACTTCCAAGTTTCGCATCTACAAGCTGCACCATGGGCTTAATGCATTTCCACATGACGTGATCTCAACTCTCTATTTAAAGGGACAATGTTCCAATCGAAATTGGAGGAGCCAGGAGGTGTTTACGGTGGATGCACACAGATTTAATGATGTATCCCTGGAAATACTGCTGGGTGCAGTCAGGAGCAGGAGGGACATACTTCTCCCCAGCAATGGGAGGAAGAAACCTGCGGCGCTCACCAAGAAGACATGGTTGAGGACGTGAGCAGCAGAAGCATTGTGCCCCGGTCTTGGATGCAGTGCAGGAAACGATTTAATGACCTAACCAGGTCAGGAAAAATGAGTACATTTGCTGATTCACCTGTGCTTTAAGACCCTCCCCTTCACTCTGTCTTGCCAAGCGTACTCCATCACATCACTTCTTACACCCACTAAACTTTCAGCAGTACCCATCCTTCACTTCCCCATTTATCCATCCACCATTGTCACTCACCCCAATCCTTATGCAATGTGATGCATCTGTCTCATAGTCACCCTCACCAAATGCACTGTGTCCATTGAGTAAATACCTAACCTTCAGGTCTGTTTTTTCACCCCATGTAGGAGATAAAAGTGCAAAACACAAGGGAGAGAGACAGGAATAGAGGTGGGCCGCCACAAACAGTCTAGCTAACAGAGCAGAGGAGGATGACCTGGAGATAAATGGCACATCTGCGTTCCTCTCAATCGGAGATCCAGAGGCAGGGAACTCGCAGATAGTTGGTGACAGAATTACAAATATCTCTGACACACATATGCTGACTTTGTTTCATCAATGACTGAATGATGAGAAGACTGAGTATGATGATTGTCAAGATTGTGACTTTGCCATGACTATTTCATATCCCTCTCTTTTGTCTTCCAGGGCCTTCACGCGTGCAGCAAGTGTCACTGGACATCCATGAGGATGATTCCTCAGAGGACCACATTACATCTGAAGCTGCACCGTCACAGGAGGTACAGTCATGCACCAGTATAAATACTTGTCACTTTGGTGGGTTCACTTCGACAGTTTGTTGGCTTTTCGCCTGGTGATTCACACCTCACAAGTGAGCACGAGTAGACACTAGTGGCAGGGACAGATGTGGAGAGTCCCCATCGGCGGCGCAATCCTCTCCAAGCTATGCTCAGCTGGACACAGATGCTGAACCCCAGGGGCTATCGTTGAGAAGGAGAATGCTAGAGGTGCATCAGCAACTTAGCCAGGTACTGACAGATGTGCCACACACACTCTCCAAAATAGTGGAGAGGATGAAGGAGTCCAACTCGATCACTAGGGGACTGGTGGAGCAGGGAATTGCAAGAATTGGCCACCTCCATGAGCTTCAAGCATGGCTCTCAAATGAGTCTATACAAGCCATGACTACGGCCCTGCAGACTTTGGATGCCAACTTGTCTGCTGCTTTAAACAGGGTGACAGTATCTTATCTGTGGTCTTACAACACGTCACTGATCTTCACCAAGCTAGTTTCCAGCAGATTGGTGGGAGTGATGTGGTGCTGGCCCAGGATAGGGATGATGGCGAAAAGGGACATGGAAGAGGGAACTCCACTCAAAGCACTCCCATTTCTTACCCATTGCCTCCCCATCTGTCAGTATCTGAAATGCTGCCTTGTCTCCCGATGGCCGAGTCTGCCCCTGCACAAGTACAGGTGGAGCAGCCTTTGGGGGGGCCATCAGGAGCTCTGAAACCCACAGTGCAGGGTGCCATTGACTTCACAAACATCGGTTTGCGGGCACTGCATGCAACTCTGCCATATACAGGAAACAAAAGGGATTCCACTCCCTCGACATTCAACTGGTGTGCGACAATAGGCAGTGAATCATTCAGCTCAATGTCTGGTATTCTGGCCGCAGTCATGATGGCTTCATTCTGCGGCAATCCGCTGTGCCAGCTGTATTTGAGCCACCATGATGAACCAAAGGGTGGCTACTGGGCGACAAAGGCTTTCCGCTGACAACATGGCTGATGACTCCAGTGCACAACCCACGCACACATACAATGAAAGCCATGCTGCAAAATGCAATAGAGCAGATGATTGGCGTGCTGAAAGAACGCTTCCGCTGCCTGGACTGCTCTGGAGGAGTCCTGCAGTAATTGGCAGAGCCGGTGCCAAGATTCGTGGTAGTCTGTTGCATGCTGCACAACCTCACCATCATGAGGGCACAGCCTTTACCACCAGCTATGCAGTGAGCAGCTGAGAAGGAAGAGGAGCTGGAGGAGGGAGAGGAGGAGGAGGAGGAAGGGGAAGGGAGGAGGCAACCTAAACAGAGACGTTGGGGGCAAAATTCGGTTCCTTTGCATCTGCCATTAGCGCCCCGGGCCGCTGTGGGGAAGGGAGGGGCATTGAAATGCGGCAGTGCTCCGTGGAACCTCCGCAGAGCACTGCCGATCATGCCCCGATATCGCCTCGGTTACCGCCCCACCAGGAAATGGAGCACCCGACATTGCACTCCACTTCCTGGGCGGGGCGGTATGGTGAATTTTGCGGCTGGGGCGGGACTTCCTCGCCGGGTGCAGGATGTCCCGCCTCGCCAGCATTACCGTCCCGAAATGGGCGCTACCGAATTTCATGCCCTTTGTGTCTAGATTGTACATGAAGAACTCATCCGAGTGTGATACCGGTAAAAGTAACTCCAATTCCTCATTCACTCACAGACCCACACCTTACCTTCCTCTGTCACTGACCATCACAGCGTCTGCTTGACCACAATGCAAAAATAAAAGCCAACACAAAATAAACATTCCAAATCAAATTTATAATCAGATCATGCCATATTGCACACAAACGTAAACTAATCACCCATGTACATTCCTTTCATGTCCATCTTCCTTGTGCCTTTGCCTCTCTTAGTGCTCCTACGCAGTGCTACCCCAGTGGCTGCAGCATGGCTGGTGGAAGGCTGCTGACTTTCAGTGGGGGAGACTGCAGACGGCCTTGGAGGATAACCTCGAGCAGCTCTGGGCCTAGAAGGCCCAGCTGCGGATTGCACCATCTCTGCATGGGCTGGGCTGGCTGGCTGACAGGCAACAGTAAGGGCACTGGCAGAGTGGCAGGGGTGGGAGCAGGAATGCTGTCATTCTGAGAGAGGACAGCAGGTTCGTGTTCCATAGAGCCACTGCCACTTCCCTAGGGTGGCGCATCAGCAATCCTACTAATCTGTTGGAGGACAGATTGCTGGACTGCTGTGATACCCTGCAAGCCCCTTTGAACACTGGAATCCCAAGCCACGATGACAGTAGTCTGAGCTTTCACTGCAGCACTCAGACGTTGGATGGCTGCTGCTTGTGCTGCAATGGAAGCTGAGACATTGGCCATCAGACGCTCCATCATGATTGGGTCCACAAGTGTGCTAATGGAGTTGGCATGCTGGAAAGGATGGGCTCCAAGCTCTATGTAAGGCCCTGTGCCAAATTGGTGCCGAACTCCTCCATGCTCCTTGACATTGCACCCAGGCTTTCTGGCAGGCTTCCCAATGCAACAAGCATTTCATTGTACATACCCATCAGCCTTCCTCTGTAGCCTGTCCCATCGAAGTCCTCATCTAAGTCCTTGCGTGCGACCTCGCCCTCCGGCGAGCTGGTACCTGCACTATCCTTGCCTCCTGCTCTGGTTGCAGGCCACGTTTGCTTGGTGTCTCACCATGTGCAGATCCCACCTCTATGCTACACTTTAAATTATGCGCAGTGTCAGTATCTGAGCTGATCGCTGCAAGTGTGAAATTGAGTGATGGTGTTTCTTCATCATCACTGACTTCTTGCTCTTCCACCAATGCCTGGGCAGGTTGCAGTTCTGGGAATCTGAAAGGAGAAAAGCACAAGGGTAAGTCTGTAGTGAGGGGAGGGGGCGGGGGAAGTAGGAGGTCCATGCTTTCACCATCTGCAGCTTGTAAATCAGTAGAGATTGTGGGATGAGGGGGAAATGGGATGTGAGAAGGAGGATTAGGTATGAGGATTCCGTCATCTTTGATGGTTTCAGCCCCGCCGCTGGCCACGGCCTCAGCAATGGTCATTCCCATAATGGCCAGCACTGTCTCCTCCATGGGGGTTAGAACATGCAGGCACACCTTTCCCCCACCGGTTATCTCCTGCTGCCTCCGATTGTGCACTAACTTATCCTGCAAGAGAGAGGGAAGTGTGTCAGTGAGTGTCGTGCAATCTGTTTGGCTGATGTGGCTGTCATGGTTGAATAGCTGGTAGTGTGTTCAAGCTGTGAGATATGGGTGTGAGGCTTGCAGAAGTGCTAAGTGCATGAGGGTGAGGTGAAGCTATGAATGTGAGGTATGAGTCATGATTGAAAGAGATTGTTGGTAGATGAGTGATGGAGTGTGGTGAATTGAGCAGTGGTTGAGGCTAGTGGTGCAGTAGGTAGGTTATGGCATTTGAAGATGCAGTTTCTGAGCTTGACCACTCGTGTTAGATCACTGAACTTCTTGCGGCACTGCGTCCAGGTCCTCGGGGCTTGGCTCCTGGCATTGACCTCCATGCCTATCTGCTCCCACTGTCTTCTGAGCATTTGTCTGGAGAGATTCCTGGCCCCCTGCGGATACAGGACATTTCTCCTCCTTTCCACCTCCTCCACCAAGGCTTCCAGTGCAGCATTCAAAAACCTTGGAGCCCACTCTCTGCCATGTTGTGCCATTCTTCACTGTTTCAAGGGGTATGGGGAGAAAACAGGGACAGGGTACTGGATTTGGATGATCAGCCATGATCTCATTAAATGGCGGAGCAGGCTCGAGGGGCCGAATGCTATGTTTCTATGATAGATTCACTTCCTCAACGACATCCAGCACCTGCTCCAGCCACAATGCACCTCCCCTTTAAGAGATGCAGGCTAGCTTTAAGCAGTGCAGACTAGCTTTAACTGGTGCTAGCAAGAAACGATTTTGGCCCCCCGCTGATATGTGCAGCCAATCAACGGTGCGGTTAGCATTGGCTGCATGCTGAAATCATTGAAATGAGCAGGCAGCATGAAGTTGGCATGCTGCCTGCATGAACGGGCGCGAACAATTGCTCATCGCGATCCCCTCACCCATTTTCGGGGGCTATCGAACTTAGCCCCCAAAGAATTTATTGCTTAGCACCAATTCCACATCTTGTACATTATTGCATCCCAAATGTCAACTTGCCCTTTCACTTGTTTCACGATGAATGTCAATACACGATGGGACCCATTGGACAGACGTGCAATGGATGGTGCATGGGTGACGGGCTGTTTAGTGCAAATGGAGGGGGTGGGGGGATGCTGCTGATGGTGGGAGTGGGCCAGAGGATTTCATTTAAAAGCTTGCGCTGAAACAAGTTGCTTGCAGGCATGGATGTCCCAGTAGGTCTTCCTCTTGGAATTGAGCATGACTGGGAAAACGAAGAGAGGCCACGCAGAGCAGGACGAGCTGCTAGAAGAGGGAGGAGGAGGAAGGGGAGAAGGGCTCTCAGCAGGAGGCCATATCCGCTGAGAGTCTTTAGGGAGCAATTCTCTTACCTCAACTTCACAGAAGACCAATGCTTGAGATGCCTTTGCTTCGCTAAATAGGTTGTGACTGAAATCTGCCAACTGCTGCAGTCACAACTACACCTCAAAGAAGGGCAAGAACCGCATTGCCTAAGGCTGTCAAGGTGACTGTGGCTCTTAACGTTTATGCTTCTGGCTCCTTCCAGGCTGCTTCTGGAGATATAAGCAACATCTCGCAGTTTGTAGTACTCTGCTGCATAAGGAAAGTCACTGAGGCTCTCTATACACAGAGTGATAGCTTCATTTTATTCCCTCTGGCCAGAGACCAACAGTTAGAGCAACTTTGCGGGTTTGCAAGGATTGCAGGCTTCCCCATGATGCAGGGTGCAATTGACTGCATGCACATTGCCTTGCATGCGCCTCATGTGAACTCTGTCATTTTCCTGAAACAAATGCTCTATTTAAGAAAGGAGGGAGAGAGAAAACAGGTAACTGCAGACCAGTTAGCCTGACATCAGTAGCAGGGAAAATGTTAGAATCTATTATTAAGGACCTGGTAACAGGGCACTTAGAAAATAATAATAGGATTGGGCAGAGTCAACACGGAATTATGAAAGGGAAATCATGTTTGGCAAATCTGTTAGTTTTTTCAATTTGTAACTAGCAGAATAGACAAGGGGGCACCAGTGGGTGTGGTGTATTTGGATTCTCAGAAGGCACTCGATAAGGTGCCACACAAGAAGTTATTAAACAAAATTAGGGCTCATGGGATTGGGGGTAATATATTAGCATGGATTGAGGATTGGCTAACGGACAGAAAACAGAGAGTAGCAATAAACGGGTCATTTTTGGATTAGCAGGTTGTGACTAGTGAGGTACCGTGAGGATCAGTGCTTGGGCCTCAGCTATTCACTATCTATATCAATGATTTGGATGAGGGGACCAAATGTAATATATCCACGTTTGCTGATGATACAATGCTAGGTGGGAATGTCTTCTCTTCTTAGGCAGTCCCTCGGAACCGAGGATGACTTGCTTCCACACTAAAAATTAGTTCTCAGGTGATTGACGAGTCCAATGCGGGACCTACAGTCTCTGTCACAGGTGGGGCAGACAGTGGTTGAAGGGGCAGGTGGGTGGGATGCTTGGGTTGACGTGTGCTCCTTGCGCTGTTTGCGCTTGGCTTCCGCTTGCTCCCGGCGAAGAGACTCGAGGTGTTCAGCACCTTCCCGGATCCTTTTCCTCCACTTTGTGCAGTCTTGAGCCAGGGATTCCCAGGTGTCGGTGAGGGTGTTGCACTTTTTTCAAGGAGGCTTTGAGGGTATCCTTGAAGCGTTTCCTCTGCTCACCTGGGGCTGTCTTGCTGTGTCGGAGCTCCGAGTAGAGCGCTTGTTTTGGGAGTCTCGTATCGGGCATGTGGACGACGTGGCCCGTCCATCGGAGCTGATCGAACATGGTCAAAGCTTCGATGCTGGGGATGTTGGCCTGAGCGAGAACACTGACGATGGTGTGCCTATCCTGCCAATGGATTTGCAGGATCTTGCATAGGCAGCATTGGTGGTACCTCTCCAGTGCTTTGAGGTGCCTTCTGTACATGGTCCATGTCTCTGAAGCATACAGGAGGGCGGGTATCACTACTGCTCTGTAGACCATGAGCTTGGTGCTGGGTTTGAGGTCCTGGTCTTCAAACACTCTCTTCCTCAGGTGACTGAAGGCTGCACTGACACACTGAAGGCAGTGCTGGACTTCGTCATTGACATCTGCCCTTGTACACAGTAGGTTCCCGAGGTTTGGAAAGTGGTCCACATTGTCCAAGGCCTCGTCATGGATTTTGATAATCGGGGAGCAGCACTGTGTGTCAGGGGCAGATTGGTAAAAGTCCTTTGTCTTACGGATGTTTAGTGTAAGGCCCATGCTCTCGTGCACTTCGGTGAAGGTGTTGACGATGGTTTGGAGTTCGGCCTCCGAGTGTGCGCAGACACATGCGTCATCTGCATACTGTAATTCGATGACAGAGGATGGGACGACCTTGGATCTGGACTGGAGACGATGGAAGTTGAACAGTTTTCTGTTTGTTCTGTAGATTAGCTCCACTCCAGCGGGGAGCTTACTGAGGGTGAGATGGAGCATTGCAGCAAGGAAGATCGAGAAGAGCGTTGCTACAATGACACAGCCTTGCTAGACCCTGGTCCGTACGTGAATTGGGTCTGTGGTGGAACCATTGGTCAGGATCACGGCTTGCATGTCATCGTGAAGCAGGCGGAGGATGGTAACAAACTTTTGAGGGCAGCCGAATTTGAGGAGGACACTCCATAATCCCTCACAGTTGACGGTGTCAAAGGCCTTTGTGAGGTCAAAGAAGGTCATGTACAGCGGTTGGTGCTGTTCTCTGCCTTTCTCTTGTAGTTGACGCGCGATGAAGATCATTTCCATTGTGCCCCTTAGTGGGCGGAATCCGCATTGCGACTCTGCGAGGAGCTGTTCAGCCACTGGGAGAAGGCGATTGAGGAGGATTCTTGCGATGACTTTCCCTGTGGCTGACAGCAGGGAGACTCCTCGGTAATTAAAACAATCGGACTTGTCACCTTTCTTGAAGATGATCACGATTACGCCGGACTCTAAGATCCCCTGGCATGCTCTCCTCCTTCCAAATAAGAGAAATGAGTTCATGTATTCGTGCCAATAGTGCTTCTCCGCCATGTTTTAGTGCCTCAGCGGGGATTCCATCTGCTCCTGAGGACTTTTGTTCTTCAGTTTTCAGATGGCCTTTTCAACCTCATGCCGGGCTGGGGTTGTGCTGAGATGGTGGTGGGTAGCATGCTGCGGGATGGAGTTGAGGACACTTGCCTCGAAGACAGAGTCTCAGTTAAGGAGATCTTTGAAGTGCTACTTCCAGCGGGCACCAACTGCCTCTCTGTCCTTGATGAGTACCTCTCCGTTCTTGGCCCGCAGTGGGTTAGGACCTTGGGTGCTTGGGCCGTAGGTGGTTTTGACTGCACTAAAGAATCCATGCACGTCGTGGTTGTCGGCTAGCTGCTGGATCTCCTGCACTTTCCACACCCACCATCTGTTCTTTAGGTCGCAAGTTTTTTGTTGGGCCTCGGCCTTCAGGCGTCTGTAGAGCTGTTTTCTTGTTCTCGAGTTCTGTTGCTGTTTCCAGATCAGGAATGCCTTGCGCTTCCGGCTTATTAGCTCCTGGATCTCCTAGTCATTCTCGTCGAACCAGTCTTGGTGTTTCCTGGTCGAGTGACCGAGCGTCTCTTCACAGGTGCTGATTATGGAGGCCTTGAGTGCAGACCAGGCACCATTCTGTGTCTCTGCATCACTGGGAGTCGTCAGGTTGTTTGTGAGGCACAGGCTGAATAGGGCTTTCTTAGCAGGGTCTTTGAGTGCTCCAGCGTTGATTTTCCTACAGTATTGCTTCTGTTGCCACCGCTGTTTTGGGGCTACATTGATGGAGATGACAGAGTGGTTTAGGCAGTGGTCTGTCCAGCAGTTGTCAGCTCCTGTCATGGCGCGGGTGATGCGGACGTCCTTGCGGTCCCTCGCTTAGACAATGACGTAGTCCAGCAGATGCCAGTGCTTGGAGCGAGGGTGCTGCCATGAAGCCTTGTACTTGTCTCTCTGATGGAACAAGGTGTTGGTTATGACAAGGCCATGTTCTAAGCATTTCGTCAGGAACAGGGTACCGTTGGAGTTGGCTTTCCCTAACCCCTCTCTGCCGATCACACCTCCCCAGAGGTCTGTGTCCTTCCCAACTCTGGCGTTAAAGTTGCCAAGGAGTATCAGCTTGTCACTCGTTGGGACTCGGGACAGGGATTGTTCGAGGCTGGAGTAGAATTCCTCTTTGGTCTCATCTGTGGCTTCCGGTGTTGGGGCGTATGCACTGATGACCGTAGCGCAGTGGTTCCGGGCTAGGGTGAGCCGTAGAGTCATGAGGCATTCGTTTATTCCACAAGGGGAGTCTGAGACGTTCAAGTAGCTCATTTTTTATGGCGAAGTCTACCCCATGGAGGCGGCGTTCTTCTTCAGGTTTGCCTTTCCAGAAGAAGGTGCAACCACCGCCTTGCTCCTTGAGCTGGCCTTCCCCTGCTCGCCGGGTCTTGCATAGGGCGGCGATGTCTATGTCGAAACGTCTGAGCCCACAGGCAACGATAGCAGTACGACGTTCCGGTCTGTCACTGTTGGGGTTGTCTATGAGGGTCCTGACGTTCCAGGTCCTGAACTTCATTTTAAAGGGCGGAAGATGCCTGTGCGTGAATTCTTTTAATGTGGGGTGGCCGTTGCACACCAGCTACCACACGGGCTTGACAGAGCAAGGTCTTGGTCCAATGGCAAGGGGATCCAAGACGATTGGAGACCAGGCTCTGCTACATCGGCCTAGCACACACACACAAACATACTCCTACTGACCTCCTCCCTCCTTCCCACAGGTCCTGTGGGAATGTAAGTTGTGAGGAGGATGCAAAGAGGCTTCAAGGGGATATAGACAGGCTAATTGAGTGGGCAAGAACATAGCAAATAGAATATAATGTGGAGAAAAATAGAAAAGCAGAGTATTTTTTAAATGGTGAGAGATTTGGAAATGTTAGTGTTCAGATGGACCTGGGTGTCCTTGTACACGAATCACTGAAAGTTAACAAGCAATTAGGAAAACAAATGGTATGTTGGCCTTTATTATAAGAGGATTTGAGTATAAGAATAAAGACGTCTTACTGCAATTATATAGGGTCCTGGTGAGACTACAGCCGGAGTATTGTGTACAATTTTGGTCTCCGAAGGAAGGATATACTTGCCATAGAGGGAGTGCAATGAAGGTTCACCAGACTGATTTCTGGGATGGGGGGATTGTCCTATGAGGAGAGATTGCGTAGACTAGGCCTACATTCTCTAGAGTTTAGAAGAATGAGAGGTGATCTCATTGAAACAGACAAAATTCTTACAGGGCTTGACAGGGTAGATGCAGGGAGGATGTTTCCCCTGGCTGGGGAGTCTAGAACCAGGGGTCACCATCTCAGAATAAGGGGCCGGCCATTTAGGACTGAGATGAAGAGAAATTTCTTCACTCGGAGGGTGGTGAATCTTTGGAATTCTGTACCCCAGTGGGCTGTGGAGGCTCAATCGTTGGGTATATTCAAGACACAGATCGATAGATTTTTGGATAGTAAGGGAATCAAGGGATATGGGGATAGTGCAGGAAAGTGAAGTTGAGGGCGATGATCAGCCATGATCTTATTGAATAGCAGAGCAGGCTCAAGGGGCCGAATGGCCTACTCCTGCTCCTATTTCTTATGTTCTTAAAAGGGATTCCACTCCCTCCACTTGCAGCTGGTGTGTGACCACAGACAGCGCATAACGCAGGTGAATGCCCGTTATCCTGGCCGTATGTTGGAAAGGATGGGCTCCAAGCTCTGCACAAAGCCCTGTGCCAACTTGGTGCTGGACTCCTCCATGCTCCTTGACATTGAGCGCAGGCTTTCTGGTAGGCTTTCCAGTGCCCCAAGCATTTGGGTGTGTACACCCATCAGCCTTCTTCTGTAGCCTGGCCTATCAAAGTCCTCATTTGAGTCCTCTGCAGCAGAACTCACCCTCCGGCGAGCTGGCACCTGTGCTATCCTTTCCCTCCGCCCTGGCTGCAGCACACTTGTGCCCGGTGTCTCACCATGTACAGATCCCTCCTCTATCCTCGCCATTAAAATACATGCAGTTTCAGTATCTGAGCTGGTGGCTGCGACTGTAAAGATCGAGTGACTGTGTCTGTTCAATTACACTTTCTCCTTCCTCTTCCTCTGCTGACTGGGCAGGTTCCAATTCTCGAGTATCTGAAATGAAAAAGGGACAAGGGTTAGGTTGTGGTGAGGGGAGAGGAGAAAGTAAGAAGTGCTTGCTTATACCATCTGCAGCTTCTTTGTCAGAAGAGATTGAGAAGTGAGGGAGAAGTGGGATGAAAGAAGGAGGATTAGGTATGCAGATACCCTTATCATCAATTGCTTCAGCCCCGCCAGTGGCCACAGCCTCAGTGATGCCCCTTCCTATGGTGGCCAGCAATGTCTCCTCCATGAGGGTTAAAACATGCAGGCGCGCTTGTCCTCCTTCGGTTCGTTCCTGCTGCCTCCTGTTATGCGCCACATTCTCCTGCAAGAAAGAAGGAAGTGTGTCAGTGAGTGGCCTGCAATTTGTTTGGGTGATGTGGCTGACATGGTTGAATAGCTGCCAGTGTAGGCGAGCTGTGAGTTTTTGGTGTGAGGCTTGCAACAGTGCTAAGTGTACGAGGCTGAGGTAAAGCATATGAATGTTAGGGTTGAGTCGTGGTTGATAGAGATTGTTGGTAGATGAGTGATGAGTGTAGTGAATTAAGCAGTGGATGAGACGAGTGGTGCAGTTGGTAGGATATGCCATTTGAAGATGAACTGACTCACCTAGACAACTCTTGTGGGATCATTAAACTTCTTCCTGTACTGCATCCATGTTATTGGAGCAATACTCCTGCTATTGACCTCCGTTGCTATTTCTTCCCACTACCTCCTGAGCATGTGTCTGGAGGGCCTCCTACCCATCTGCAGATACAGAACATCTCTCCCTCTTTCCATCTGTTCCACCAAGGCCTCCAGTGCATTATCGGAAAACCTTGGTGCACGCTCTCTCCCATGCTCATCCATTCTTCAATCTTTTACAAAACAGATTCAGTTCACAAGGGACTCCCACCACTTCTTGCAGCCACAATGCACCTCCCCTTTAAGAGGTGCAGGCTGCCTTTAAGTAACGCTAGCCACCCGCGATATCGGGTCCCCTGCTGATGTGTGCAGCCAATGAACAGTGTGGTAGCACTGACTGCACACGGCAGTCATGTAAAACAGCAGGCAGCATGAATTTACCATGCTGCCTGCAACGCAATGAACGAGCACGGGTTAATCACGTACCGTGATCCAATTTAACCCCTGTTAAGTTTAAAGGTAAGTCAAATTCAATTCAAAAAGACCTCGGCCTAGAAATTGGGTTTTGGCTTAGCCAGGGCTTTAGCGCCGGAAGTTAGTGCCGGCGCTAAGTCCCCCTGCGCGCGCCAAAAATTCAGTAGCGCCGCGCCCAAACGGCTGCCGGCGCTACTGAAGGGTCTTAGCGCCTGGAAAAGGGCGCTAACTGCCGTTTAGCACCGCAATTCCGGCGCTGCGGCACCCGATGCGGTGCGGCAGGCTGGGGAAGTGCAGGCCTCCTCCTTCCGTTAAGGAGGAGCTGCCTGCACCCGGCCGCGGCCCGCGCAAATCTGTTTAAAAATGAGCCCGGCACCTCGGACAAGTGCCGGGCTTGCATCTGTTCCGGGGGGGGGGGGGGGGGAGAAGTCTGGGGAGGGAGCTGCGGGCAGGCGGCCGGCAGGAAAGCGGCCGGCCGCCGCGGGGCCTTTAATGCGCCGGCGCAAACACATGTTGGACTCTGTTGCCAGAGTCTTAGTTGCGGCTGCCACGGGCGAGGCGGCCGCAGCTGAATTTCGGCGCTGGGGCCCGTCGGCATGGCAACTGGGACGCTGCGCACACCGATGACGTCATTGGTGCCGGCGCAGCGCTACCGGTGCAACGCCGCTTTAGGGCCCCAGGGAACTTTTCAACTGGCCATAACTCTGGCGCTAGTCCCTCTAGCGCCTCAAAAGCGGCGCTAAGGCTAGTGAATTTCTAGGCCCTCATTAATGTCTCCTAAGGACTCTTCTAGCAGGGATTATTGGAGCCTGATCAGGAGTGAGAACTAACATGACCAACTGAGATCAGCTAACTCCAGGCATCAAACCTAAAACTTCCTGGGCACTATGGTTCGGAAACAGAGGCCTTGAAATTCCAATGGGGTAGCTCCACCGGAGAGGAGGGAGTGAAATCAGGAGGCGCTTCTTCACACAAAAGGTAATAGAAATCTGGACCTCCCTCCCCCAAAAGCCTATTGATGCTCAGACAATTGGAGCTTTCAAAATTGAGATCACTAGGTTTTTGTTAGGCAAGGGTATCAAGGGATATGAAGCAAAGGCAGGTAAATGGAGTTGAGGTGCAGATCAGCCAGGATCTAATTGAATTGCGGAGCAGACTCGAAGGGCTGAATGGCCTACTCCTGTTCCTATGTTCCTAGATGTGAGGCTCAGAACTCATTCCAAATCACATGGATGGGATCATGTACATCTGCCCCCAAGCACCAGTAGGAAAATCGGAGCAAGGTGATACCATTCTGAGGACAGAGGAGAGGCCAAGGAAGGGCCCAATGGTAAGATGAAAAAAAAAGTAGCATTTCAAATACCTTGCTCCTGGTGAAATTTCTTTGCTCTTTCCTCAATAAACCACTCTCCAGATTTCACCTTCATTTGCCTGAAACACAGAATCAGCATAATTGTTTCAAAAATGGAAATCCAGTTCTTGTGGAGCAGTTCAGTTTGCGTTACATAGGGGGAGCCAGTGAGCTGTGTTCCGCTTAATAGAGTGGTATCACCTTCAAGGAAATGCAGTTGTAAGAAAGTGTTTGTCAAGTGAAAAACACAATGAGATACATCATGTTAAAAGCCTTCATCCTTTTAATATAGGTATCAGCCTATGGGGGTTCAGGATATATTGGCCTTGGAGGGAGTGCAGCGTAGGTTTACCAGATTGATACCTGGACTCCAGGAGTTAAGTTACAAGGAGAGATTACACAAACTAGGGTTGTATTCCCTGGAATTTAGAAGGTTAAGGAGTGATTTGATTGAAGTGTTCAAGATATTAAGGGGAACAGATAGGGTAGATAGAGAGAAGCTACTTCCGCTGGTTGGGGAGTCTAGGACTCGGGGGCATAGTCTAAAAATTAGAGCCAGACCTTTCTGGAGTGAAATTAGGAAACACTTCTACACACAAAGGGTGGTAGAAGTTTGGAACTCTCTTCCGCAAACGGCAATTGATGCTGGATCAATTGTTAATTTTAAATGTGAGATTGATAGATTTTTGTTAACCAAAGGTATTAAGGGATATGGGCCAAAGGCGGGTATATGGAGTTAGGTCGCAGATCGGCCATGATCTCACTGAATGGCGGAACAGGCTCGAGGGGCTAAATGGTCTACTCCTGTTCCTATGTTCCTTCACTCAGTGGGTAGCAAGCTCGCTTCAGAGTTTGAAGGTTGTGGGTTCAAGTTCCATTCCAGAGATTTGAGCACATAATCTAGGTTGACACTGTCGGAGGTGCCGTCGTTTGGGTGGGGTGTTAAACCGAGGCCCCATCTGCTCTCTCAGGTGGACATAAAAGAGCCTATGCCACTATTCGAAGAAGAGAAGGAGAGTCCCCCTGGTGTCCTCGGCCAATATTTATCCCTCAACCAATATCACTAAAGCAGATCATCTGGTCATTATCATATTGCTGTTTGTGGTACCTTGCAACTGTGACTAGATTTCAAAAGTACTTCATTGGCTATGAAGAGTTTTGGGACATCCTGAGGTCATGAATGGCGCTATCTAAATGCAAGTTCTTTCTTTTATCATCACGTTACTTACGAATGATAACCAAATGGTGAAAATGGCTGACAGCTCTTCGAGGAGACACCAGGAGATTGACAAAATGTAGCAAGTGGTGTTCCCCAGGGATCTGTACTGGGGCCCTGGTTTTTCACCATATTTATTAATGACTTGGATGAAGGAATAGAGAGTAGATGGGAGCAGAAAGTTACAAAGGGACACAGACTGCCAAACTGAGTGGGCAAAACTGTGGTAGATAGAGTGAGGTCACCCACTTTGGATCTGAGAAAGACAAACCAGAATATTTTCTTAATGGTGAAAGACTAGGAGCTGTGAAGGAGCAAAGGAACTTAGGTGTCCACGTACATAGATCATTAAAAGCTAGAGCAGAGGTACCTAAAGTAATCAGCAAGGCCAAAGGAATGTTGGCCTTTATCTCAAAGGGAAACACAAAGGGGAAGTTATTTTTCAGTTGTACAGAGCCTTGGTCAGACCCCATCTGGAGAACTGCATTCAGTTCTGGGCACCGGCCCTCAGGAAGGATATATTGGCCTTGGAGAGGGTACTGCGCAAGTTCACCAGAGTTATACCAGGGCTTAAAGGGTTAAATTACCAGGACAGGTAGCATAAACTTGTTTTGTATTCCATTGACTTTAGAAGATTGAAGGGTGATTTAATTGAGGTATTTAAAATGATAAAATGATTAGATAGAGTAGATACAGAGAAGCTATTTCCACTGGGTGAGAATCAGAACAAGGGGGCACAGTCTTAAAATTAGAGCTAGGCCATTCAGGAGTAAAACCAGGAACCATTTTTCATACAAAGGGTAGTGGAATTCTGGAATTTGCTCCACCAAAAGTCTATGGATGTTGCGTCAATTGAAATTTTCAATACTGAGATCGACAAACATTAGGTAAGGGTATCAAAGAATATGAAGCAAAGGCAAGTAAATGGAGTTGAGGTACAGGTCAGCCATGATCTAACTGAATGGTGGAATAGGCGGGGGCTGAATGGCCTCCTCCTGCTCCTGTGTTATAGTCTCTGACTCAGTCGCCACGTGTGCTAAGGCATTCCATGTTCTAATAACACTGTGTGAAAACACTAGTTCTAACTCCTCTCTTTCTTCTTCTAGTGATGATCCTGAGCCCATAGCTCGCTTAATTCCCAGATATTATTATTGATCCCAATATACCTCCTTAATTAGCTCAGCCTCACACATCTACTGGACACGCACCAAGCTCAAGTAGATTGCCATTAAGTTACACGACAGCGACGGTTTTCCGAATCGTGTTCCTGGAGCAAAGCTTCATCTGACAAGGATGCCTGGAGGGCAATCGTGGGATGTGCACTTGTGATTTCCTGATATGTTCCTACCCAATGAAGGGGGCCACAACAGGAGGATGATTCAGACGACCAGACCTTACATCGGAATTCTATTTTTTCTAGTAAATCTACAATTTAAATTATCATCTAGAAACCCCCAAAGTCTCAAAAAATGATGGATCCCTTTGAGCTGTTAATGTATGTGAGGTTTAAAAATTGTAGATATAGGTCTGATCCTGTGAGCTGGTGCTTGTGGAGAGCACGTCTCGGGAAATACCAGGCCTGCAGCCCATGACCTTCCATCCCTTACTGGATCATGGAATCACTCCTATAATTTCACCTCTGTCATTCTAGATGGACCGCTCCACTGACATTCCTCGTATTACCTGCTGAAATCATGACATAAGTCACTGGAATGTTACATATAAAAGACGGCGAAAGGAGCATTATATTCGTGCTAGAATTCAACTGCGAGATGAATAAACTTGCAATTTAATCCGCACATCATTCACTTTCCTTTATGTCACATGTTGACCAATCACAGAGCCAGAATTGCAGAACACGTAGCTGAGGACAATACACATGAACACCTAACATAACTTCACTGTAAATAAAACCAGGAGCTGCCTATATCCCCAACCATCATGTTGAAAGTCCCTTTATTGCTGGTGATAAGACCATATGTAGGATCCAAAGGAGCCAGCTGTGTGAAATATTTTGCTCTTGTTCCTAATTGCTGGCGGTAGTGCATCCAAGTCAGGGGGAAAGTACATTTTGTAGCAACTGTCGGGTTCTGCAGCTTTAAGGCGGAGATTAATGTACTCAACACCTCAACACCATGATTTAATAAGCCATTGTGGCAAAACCACTAAGTGACTTACATAATTGTCTGTAACCAATGTTATTACCTCTAGCATTAATTGTCTGTAACCAATGTTATTACCTCTAGCATTAATTGTCTGTAACCAATGTTATTACCTTTCAAGTTGGCTCTGGTTAAACAGAGCTAGATCGACAACATCGCGATCTGACGCGATGACGTCATCACGTGGGTCACGTGACGTCCCCTTCGGCGGGAAACGTGATGACGTCATGACGTCAGAGGTAGAGGGCGGGACCAGCCAGTCCTCGTGTGGATTGAAAGAGAAAAGACCTGTTTTGAGCTTCTCCTGTAGTTTCTTGTTTTGTAAAGTTCTTAGACAATAAATTCAGTTTGTTAACTTCCAGTAAGTTATAGATTCTTTGTTAGGAGTGCAGAGACTCCTACATTGGTGACCCCGATTCCTCGCGATCGTTTTTCGCGGTGAACGCCGAACACAGGCCAGTGATGGAGGCCAACGCAATGGCCTTGAAGCTCCCCCAATTCTGGGAACAACAGGCAGCCTCTTGGTTTGTGCAAGCCGAGGCACAATTTGAGCTCCGCAACATTGTTCAGGATCAGACCAGATATCTCCACGTGGTCTCCGCCCTCGAGAGCTCAACGGCGTCGAGAATCATCAGCCTGCTGGAGAGTCCTCCAACTGCTGACAAGTATGTCGCCATCAAGACACGATTGCTGCAGGTATTTGGTCTCACCAAAGCGGAGCGCGCTCGCCATTTACTGACTCTACCAGGGTTAGGAGACTCCAAACCCTCGGAAATGATGAGTCATATGCTGACTCTCCTGGGGTCCGAGCCCCAGTGCTTTCTGTTTCACAAACTGTTCCTTACTCAACTTCCTGAGCAAGTACAGGCGTCCCTCGCCCGAGCAGAAACCGCAGACTGCGTCGCGCTCGCCGAAGAGGCAGATAAGATTTACGCAGTCCGGCAACAATACTGCGCCCTTGCGCAACGCCCCGCCACGATGAGCCCAGCCCCGGCTCCGACAAAGGCGCCTCTGACGACCGGTTTCTGCTACTACCACGCTCGTTTCGGCCCAAAGGCCCACTGCTGCCGCTCGACGTGCACTTTCGTTACCAGACCGTCGAATAGACCGCCGCGAGTCATGCACGCCGGTCCCGGTACTTCCCCCGCTGCCGCGATGGCGATCGGTGCTTCCGGGAATCTCACCTACATAGCCGACTCCATCTCCAGCCATCGTTTTCTATGCGACACGGGGGCGCAATGCAGCATACTGCCCACCTCGGTCATAGACCTTCGCTCCGGCAGCCGTGGTCCCCCTATGCAAGCGGCCAATGGGGGTTCGATCCGCACTTGCGGGAAGCGCCTCGTCCGGGTATGTTTCGGTGGACAGTTTTTCAGCTGGAATTTCATCACCGCTCAAATCTCACAGGCCCTGTTGGGTGCTGACTTTTTAGGCGCCAACGGCCTGTTGGTGGACGTGAAATATCGACGCCTCGTTTGCGCTGCCACGCTTGACGATATTTCGGGGACGCGCAGCACGGCTGCGTCACACACGATTTCATGTGCGCGGCCGCAGCCCGACGATTTCGCCCGGCTCCTCGAGGATTTCCCCGAGCTGACGAAGCCAAATTTTTCGGCTCTGACCGTCAAACATAGGGTGGAGCACCATATTTCGACTACCGGCTCACCCGTTTACACCAGGGCGCGACGTTTAGAGCCCAGTAAGCTAGCGGCAGCAAAGGCGGTGTTCGCCGTGATGGAAAAAATGGGGATCATCCGTTGGTCTAGTAGCCCCTGGTCCTCCCCGCTCCACATCGTCCCCAAGCCCGGCGGGGGATGGCGGTCCTGTGGGGATTATCGCCGCCTCAACAACATAACGACGCCCCGACCGCTACCCCATTCCCCATATACAGGACTTCTCAGCACATTTGGCGGGGACGTCCATCTTCTCCAAAATCGACCTCGTTCGTGGTTACCATCAGGTGCTGGTGCACCCTCAGGATGTCAAAAAGACAGCGGTAATTACCCCCTTTGGACTCTTTGAATTCCTGCGAATGCCCTTTGGGCTTAAGAACGCGGCACAGGCATTTCAGCGCCTCATGGATTCAGTCCTGTGGGACCTAGACTTTCTGTTTGTTTATTTGGACGATATTCTGGTTGCCAGCACCTCCAAGGAGGAACACCTCCAGCACCTTCGGGTCCTTTTCAGACGGCTTCAGCAGCACGGCCTCATCGTTAACTCGGACAAATGCCACTTCGGCCTATCGCAACTGGATTTCCTGGATAACCCCCACAGGGGCAACGCCACTTCGGGTCAAGGTGGAGGCAATTGCGGCGTTCCCAAAACCGAAATCCGTGAAAGCTTTACGGGAGTTCCTGGGGATGGTTAACTTCTATCATCGTTTCATCCCCAGGGCTGCACAGCTCATGCGTCCTCTATATGAGGCCCTCAGAGGCTCGACGGGAAAGGACCCTGTGGTATGGTCACAGGACATGCATCGTGCTTTCGAGGAGGCGAAAGCCGCACTCGCCAATGTGACCATGTTAGCACACCCCCTGCCGGGAGCCACCATCGCTCTCACGACGGACGCGTCAGACTACGCGGTGGGGGCCGTCCAGGAGCAGTGGGTCGATGGCGCGTGGCAACCCCTGGCCTTTTTTAGCCGCCAGCTACAACGGCATGAACGCCGGTACAGTACCTTCAACCGAGAGCTGATGGCTTTGTTTTTGGCCATCCACCATTTCCGTTTCCTCCTCGAAGGACGACGCTTCATCGCGTTTGTCGACCACAAGCCATTGCTGTTTGCAATGGCCAAGTCTGCGGAACCATGGTCGGCTCGGCAGCAACGGCAGCTGACGTACATATCGGAGTTCACCACCGACATCCGACATGTGGCCGGTAAGGACACGTCGTCGCCGATTGCCTATCCCGCGCCGCCGTCCAGGCCGTCTAATTGGGCATTGACTACGCACAGATGGCGGTTGACCAAGCAGACGACCCGGAGACCCAGGGTTTTCGTTCGGTTCCAAACAGCCTCCAGCCGAGGGATGTGCCTTTCCATTCCGCAGGTACCACTCTGCTCTGCGACGTTTCGCTGGGTGCACCCCGTCCGATCGTCCCGTCTAAATGGCGTCGTACGATTTTCGATGCCTTACACGGCCTATCGCACCCTGGGGTGCGGGCATCGCAAAAACTGCTGGTCTCCAAATTCGTATGGAGGGGAATACGCAAGGACGTCAGGGACTGGGCGAACACTTGTGTTGTTTGCCAACGGTCCAAGGTGCAGCGCCATGTCAGAGCCCCGCTCGCCACCTTCGAGGTCCCGGAACGGCGATTTGATCATATTCACATCGACTTAGTGGGACCACTCCCACCTTCCCGGGGCTTTACGTACCTTTTGACGATGGTGGATCGCACCACGAGGTGGCCGGAGGCAGTTCCCCTGACGTCCACCACATCTGCAGACGTTGCTTGAGCTTTCGTTTCGTCCTGGGTAGCCCGTTTTGGTGTCCCTGCGGACATTTCGTCGGATCGGGGGCCGCAATTTTCGTCCAAACTGTGGAACGAGGTGATTTCCGTGTTGGGCGTTAAACTCCACCGCACTACGGCCTATCACCCACAGGCGAACGGCTTGTGCGAGCGGTTCCACCGCTCCTTGAAGGCGTCGCTCAGGGCCAGCCTGCTGGATGCATCCTGGGTCGACAAACTACCGTGGGTGATGTTAGGATTCCGCACGGTGCCGAAGGAAGATCTCCAGTCGGCGGCGGCGGAGATGGTTTACGGGCAACCGCTTCGAGTCCCAGGTGAATTCCTGCCGTTACCTACGTGACCATGGTCCGCGGCCACACAAAAAGAGACCCTCCGGGATGCGGCCCGCTGTTTCCGCCCAGTTCCGACCTCATGGCACGGTTTGCTTCCGTCCAACGTCCCGGGGGAGTTGTCAAAAGCCAAGTTCGTGTTTGTGCGCCAGGACGGCCATCGTACCCCGCTCGCACCGCCGTATGCCGGACCCTTCAAGGTTTTGCAGGCAGGGGACAAGAGTTTCGTGATTGACGTCGGGGGCAAACCGGATCACATCTCTGTCGATCGCCTCAAGCCTGCGCACCTGGACCTCGAACGACCGATCGAGCTGGCGCAGCCTCCGCGCCGCGGCCGGCCGCCGGCCGCTACCACACCTGACACCGCCGTACCGCCTACAAGTTCGCCGCCTGCTCAGCGTTTTCCCCTCCGGGAATTTCGGAGTCGGTCCAACAGACTTGTCCAACCTCCTCAGCGATTGACTCTTTTCGTTAAAGACAATTCTGGGGGGGCGTATGTGGCAAAACCACTAAGTGACTTACATAATTGTCGGTAACCAATGTTATTACCTCTAGCATTAATTGTCTGTAACCAATGTTATTACCTCTAGCATTAATTGTCTGTAACCAATGTTATTACCTTTCAAGTTGGCTCTGGTTAAACAGAGCTAGATCGACAACATCGCGATCTGACACGATGACGTCATCACGTGGGTCACGTGACGTCCCCTTCGGCGGGAAACGTGATGACGTCATGACGTCAGAGGTAGAGGGCGGGACCAGCCAGTCCTCGTGTGGATTGAAAGAGAAAAGACCTGTTTTGAGCTTCTCCTGTAGTTTCTTGTTTTGTAAAGTTCTTAGACAATAAATTCAGTTTGTTAACTTCCAGTAAGTTATAGATTCTTTGTTAGGAGTGCAGAGACTCCTACACCATCTGTTTAGAGAAAGGGGCTGGGCTGGAGCCCAATGGATGGGCCGACAACTTCTTAAATGGATTTCAATGCAGCCACGATTGATGGTATGATAATCTCCTCTCTTTGGTGCCTGTAACAGTTCTGCAGGTTGAGGCAACAACAACAACTTGCATTTGCATAGCGCCTTTAATGTAGTAAAACGTCCCAATGCACTTCACAGGAGCGATTAGCAAACAAAATTTGACACCGAGCCATGAAAAGAGATATTAGGATAGGTGACCAAAAGCTTGGTCAAAGAGGTAGGTTTTAAGGAGCATCTTAAAAGAGAAGGAAAAGGTCGAGAGATAGAAAGGTGGGGCGGTTTAGGGAGGGAATTCCAGATCTTAGGGCCCAGGCACTGGTGCCGATGGAGGGGCGAAGGAAGTCAGGGATGCTCAAGAGGGCAAAATTGGAGGAATGCAGAGTTCTCGGAGGGTCGTGGTGCTGGAGGAGGTTACAGAGATGGGGGGTGGTGAGGCCATGGAGGGATTTGAAAACAAGGATGAGAATTTTAAAATCGAGGCATTGCTGGACCAGGAGCCAATGTAGGTCAGCGAACACAGGGGTGATGGGTGAATGGGACTTGATGCAAGTTAGGATATGGGCAGCAGAGTTTTGGATGTGCTCAAGCAAAGGAAGATACAGGGCCATCAGGAGAGGGCACAGCAGTGGGATTAGCTTTCGATTGCTGCAGCCTGCACAGACACGATGGGCCAAATGGCCTCCTTCTGTGCCTCCTCCTTTGCAGTCCTATCTGAAATGCCATTGGGCAGCCTCAATGTGACACAGGTTATACAACGCAACGCTGCTGACCTTGCGATCACTTATCAGCAATCTCGCTCAGAGAGGCAAAAGCATTCAGACTGGGACAGCGGGGGTGCTTTCCTGAGATTAAGGTGGAGGCGGAAATTCAGCACACTCTGGATGTGAAGCAGTGTAATGGAGATCAGCCCTTGGACTTTATAAAGTGTCTATGAATAAAAGAATTGAGACCGGACTCAAAAGTAGATGGTAGGAAATGTGTAAGAGGATAATTACTCCTACATTACAAAAGTAACTACACTTCAGAAGAACTTCATTGGCTGTGAAATATTTTGGGATGTCTTGAGATTGTGAGAGGTGCTATGCAAATGTAAGCCCTTTCCCTTTCTTTAGTTCTGTGACAATTTGAAGCAGAAGAAACTTTTGGTTCCTCACTGAGGAACGAGAAGCATTCACACCTGCATTTACCAACTGCCCCTCCCCTAATAATTGCAGAGTGGTGTTGCTCAGAGACACAGGAAGTGAAAGGGGTGGGGAAGGAAAAGGAAACAGTGCTCGCAAAGGCAGGGCTCCCCGATGTCATTCTCACACTCTGAGGAACTGACCCACATGGCAGAGTTCTTACTGCAGGTCACTTGCCAAGCCCCCACCCCCCCCCTCTGGTTGGAGGCATTACTGGAGGTTTGATCACGTAATGTTCTGACCATGTGATGCCTGCTCACGTGACATCTAATCATGTGGCATCTGATCATATGACCTCTACAGTTCAGTAAACACACCCTATCAGCTTCAACTTTGCCTCGCATGGAGACTGATCCAGGAGTTCTCAACACCAGGTGTAAAAGTACAAAATGTAGGTTTAAAAGTTCTTACCCATGAGCGTGACACACTGTGCATCTCCGCACTCTATTGATATTGTACACACGGCATTCGCTGCACACTTTGTGATTGCAGATACTGCACACCACACCGACGTTAAACACCAGTCCCAGTGGGGCCTGGCATCGAGCGCAGGACCGGTTGCTGTATTCCCGGCTGTAACTTTTTGCCCCCTTCCGCCGAATTTCCTGATATTCGGATTTCAACTTCCTGCACAAAAAGTAAGTAGCATTTTCAGTGACATAAACTGATCACAGACACAAAGATAAGGTAGAGTCTAACAGGGTGGAGTGGCCTGCTCAGTTGCTTCAGAAGGTGCAAGCTTACTATAAATGGAATAGGTAAAGGGAAGCCAGAATATTACTTTACAATTAGTATGAACACAATTCACAACAGATAGAATCATAGAATGGTTGCAGCACGGAAGAAGGCCATTCTGCCTGTCGAGCCTGTGCCAGCTCTCTGCAAGAGCACCTCAGCTAGTCCCACTCCCCCGCCCTTTCCCCATAGTCCTGCAAATTTCTTTCCTTCAGATACTTATCCAACTCTCTTTTGAAAGTGATTATTGAGTCTACCTCCACCACCCTTTCAGGCAGTGCATTCCAGATCCTAACCACTCGCTGAGTAAAAAAGTTTTTTCTTATGTCGCCTTTGGTTCTTTTGCCAATCACCTTAAATCTGTGTCCTCTGGTTCTCAACCCTTCTGCCAATGGGAACAGTTTCTCTCTATCTACTCTGTCTAGACCCCTCATGATTTTGATAACCTCTATCAAATCCCCTCTCAATCTTCTCTGCTCTAAGGAGAACAACCCCAGCTTCTCCAGTCTATCCATGTAACTGAAGTCCCTCATCCCTGGAATCATTCTCGTAAATCTTTTCTGCACCCTCTCTAAGGCCTTCACATCCTTCCTAAAGTGAGGTGCCCAGAATTGGACACAATACTCCAGTTGAGGCCGAACCAGTGTATTATATAGGTTCATTATAACTTCCTTGCTTTTGTACTCTATGGCTGCGATCTTACCTGAGGAGGCGCGGTGGGGGCGGGACTGCTGGTTTCCGGGTTCTAGTCCCGCCCCCAGCGACGTCTGATGACCAGACACTATTTTCCCTTGATTGGCCTTGTTAAGCTCGCCCTGCGGGCTTGCCGGCCAATTAAGGGAAAGACGGTGTCAGGTGACATCAGTGCATGATGCATCATCTGCCGGTTTTCTTAAAGGGACAGATCCCATAATGTTTTGACAGATGAATTGTTAGTCACTGTCCAAAGGTAAGCCCTTGCACCCAGGCTCACCAATGACTCTCTCCTTAGGAGAAAACAGATGGCAGCTGCATGTGAGATTGCAAAAGCCATCTGTCAATTCTCCCGATCAGATGAGGCTTCACAGAAACATCAAATCTTGTCACCTGCAGATATATATAAACAGAATAAAAATATTTCTCACTACATTCTCTCACTTGTCATACTTACCTGTACACCATTGCACCCATCACACTACCTCTGCAGCTGTCATTTGTACACTTACACTGCAGCTCGCTTCGACCCTGGCCGCATCAGCAGGCGGAAAATGCTGAAAAGCCTTTTAACAGGCAGTTAATTGGCTCTAATCCCTTTCCCGCTGCTAGGAGATGGGTCCCTGCACGAGTCAGGGAGCCGCCTCCCGCTCCCAATTTTTCCCATTTTCCTAGCAGTCCCGCCTCCAAACCCGCCTCCTCAGGGCTGGTAAAATCCAGCCCTATACCTCTATTCATGAAGTCCAGGATCCCGTAAGCTTTTTTAACTGCTTTCTCAGCCTGCCCTGCCACCTTCAATGATTTGTGCACATATACCGCCAGGTCTCTCTGTTTATGTACCCCCTTTAGGATTGTACCATTTAGTTTATATCTCTCCTCATTCTTTCTACCAAAATGCATCACTTCACACTTTTCTGCATTAAATTTCACCTGCCATGTGTCTGCCCATTCCACCAGCCTGTCTATGTCCTCTTGAAGTCTATCACTCTCCTCCTCACTGTTCACTATACTTCTAAGTTTTGTGTCATTTGCAAATTTTGAAATTGTGCCCTGTACACCAACATCCAAGTCATTAATATATATCAAGAAAAGCCGTGGTCTTAGTACCAACCCCTGGGGAACGCCACTGTTTACCTTCCTCCAGTCTGAAAAACAACCGATCACCACTAGTCTCTGTTTCCTGTCACTTAGCCAATTTTGTATCCATGCTGCTACTGTTCCTTTTATTCCATGGGCTTCAACTTTGCTGGCAAGCTTATTATGTGGCACTTTGTTGAACGCCTTTTAGAAATCGATGTATACCACATCAACAACATTGCCCTCTCTGTTACCTCATCAAAAAACTCGATCAAGTTGGTTAAACACAATTTGCCATTAAGAAATCCATGCTGGCTTTCCTTAATTAATCCACACTTGTCCAAGTGACTGTTAATTTTGTCCCTGATTATTCTTTCTAAAAGCTTCCCCACTACCGAGGTTAAACTGACCGGCCTGTAGTTTCTGGGCTTATCTTTACATTTATTTTGAACAAGGGTGTAACATTTGCAATTCTCCAGTCCTCTGGCACCACCCCCATTTCTAAGGAGGATTGGAAGATTATGGCCAGTACCTCCTTACCCAGATCTTAGAAAATAATTTCTTACTGGAAGAATGGTAAGCTACAGGTGAGGTACGTGAGTCAAAAATATTAGGATGCAGTGGATGCAAGGCAAGGTTGATTGAACCTTCCACACCAGTGCTTCCGACATGTCTTCCTTTTTCCGCAACCGAGGATTCCCCTCTACCGTAGTCGACACGGCCCTCGACCGTGTCCGTTCTATCTCCCGCACTTCTGCGCTCACCCCTGCCCCTCCCTCCCGGAACCACGATAGGGTTCCCCTTGTCCTCACCTTTCACCCCACCAGCCTCCACATGCAACGGATCATCCTCCGCCATTTCCGCTACCTCCAAAGTGATCCCACCACCAAACACATCTTCCCCTCCCCTCCCCTTTCAGCATTCTGTAGGGACCGCTCCCTCTGAGACACCCTAGTCCACTCCCCTATCACCCCAAACAGCCCTTCCCCTTCACCTGGCACCTTCCCGTGCAAGTGCAGGAGATGTAACACCTGCCCCTATACCTCCCCACTTCCCGCTGTCCAGGGCCCCAAACACCCCTTCCAGGTGAAACAGCGATTTACTTGTACTTCTTGCAATCTAGTATACTGTATTCGCTGCTCACGATGCGGTCTCCTCTACATTGGGGAGACCAAACGCAGATTGGGTGACCGCTTTGCGGAACACCTCCATTCAGTCCGTAAGGGTGACCCCGAGCTTCCGGTCGCCTGTCATTTTAATTCACCGCTCCATTCCCACTCGGACCTCACCATCCTTGGCCTCTTGTATTGTTCCACGGAAGCTCAACGTAAACTCGAGGAACAGCAACTCATCTTCCGACTAGGCACTTTGCAGCCTTCCGGACTCAATATCGAGTTCAACAATTTCAGATCATAACCTCGGCCCCTATTAATTTTTTACTTATAATTTTTTCCGCCCCTTTGTTTTGGGTCCTCCTTTTGCCCCCCACCCACCCGCCCCCCGCCCCCCCCCCGCCACCCCACCGCCCCCCCCCCTCCTTTCCTTTTGTTTCTCTCTCTCACCTGGCAGCTGTCTCTTAACTGCCAGTACACTTCACACCTAATCTCAGCTGCCTTTTGTCTCCACGGGCATATTACCATCTCGTCTGGCTTCGAATACCTTTTACTGTCTCTTTTGTTCGATCGCAGCCTTACCTTCGATCTATTTTATTTTCTTTCTAGTTTTGAAGAAGGGTTTTGACCCGAAACGTCAACTCAAATTTCTCTCCACGGATGTTGCCCGACCCGTTGAGTTTTTCCAGCATTTTCTGTTGTTATTTAGGGTTGATTGAATGTTGGTCTGGGTGAGTTGGATGCTGGGCTTGGTGAGTTGGATGTGGGGATGGGTGAGTTGGATGCTGGGCTGGGTGAGTTGGAAGCTGGGCTGGGTGAGTTGGATATGGGGCTGGGTGAGCTGGAGGTGGGGCTGGGTGAGTTGGATGTGGGTCTGGGTGAGTTGGATGTGGGGCTGGGTGAGTTGGATGCTGGGCTGGGTGAGTTGGATGCTGGGCTGGGTGAGTTGGATGCTGGGCTGGGTGAGTTGGATGTGGGGCTGGGTGAGTTGGATGTGGGGCTGGGTGAGTTGGATGCTGGGCTGGGTGAGTTGGATGTGGGGCTGGGTGAGTTGGATGTGGGGCTGGGTGAGTTGGATGCTGGGCTGGGTGAGTTGGATGTGGGGCCGGGTGAGTTGGATGTGGGGTTGGGTGAGTTGGATGCTGGGCTGGGTGAGTTGGATGCTGGGCTGGGTGAGTTGGATGTGGGGCCGGGTGAGTTGGATGTGGGGCCGGGTGAGTTGGATGTGGGGCCGGGTGAGTTGGATGTGGGGCTGGGTGAGTTGGATGTGGGGCTGGGTGAGTTGGATGCTGGGCTGGGTGAGTTGGATGTGGGGCTGGGTGAGTTGGATGCTGGGCTGGGTGAGTTGGATGTGGGGCTGGGTGAGTTGGATGCTGGGCTGGGTGAGTTGGATGTGGGGCAGGGTGAGTTGGATGTGGGGCCGGGTGAGTTGGATGTGGGGCCGGGTGAGTTGGATGTGGGGCCGGGTGAGTTGGATGTGGGGCTGGGTGAGTTGGATGTGGGGCCGGGTGAATTGGATGCTGGGCTGGGTGTGTTGGATGTGGGGCCGGGTGAGTTGGATGTGGGGCCGGGTGAGTTGGATGTGGGGCCGGGTGAGTTGGATGTGGGGCTGGGTGAGTTGGATGTGGGGCCGGGTGAGTTGGATGTGGGGCCGGGTGGGTTGGATGTGGGGCTGGGTGAGTTGGATGCTGGGCTGGGTGAGTTGGATGTGGGGCCGGGTGAGTTGGATGTGGGGCCGGGTGGGTTGGATGTGGGGCCGGGTGGGTTGGATGTGGGGCTGGGTGAGTTGGATGCTCGGCTGGGTGAGTTGGATGCGGGGCCGGGTGAGTTGGATGTGGGGCTGGGTGAGTTGGATGTGGGGCTGGGTGAGTTGGATGTGGGGCTGGGTGAGTTGGATGTGGGGCTGGGTGAGTTGGATGTGGGGCTGGGTGAGTTGGATGTGGGGCCGGGTGAGTTGGATGTGGGGCTGGGTGAGTTGGATGTGGGGCTGGGTGAGTTGGATGTGGGGCCGGGTGAGTTGGATGTGGGGCTGGGTGAGTTGGATGCGGGGCCGGGTGAGTTGGATGTGGGGCTGGGTGAGTTGGATGTGGGGCTGGGTGAGTTGGATGTGGGGCCGGGTGAGTTGGATGTGGGGCTGGGTGAGTTGGATGTGGGGCTGGGTGAGTTGGATGTGGGGCCGGGTGAGTTGGATGTGGGGCCGGGTGAGTTGGATGTGGGGCCGGGTGAGTTGGATGTGGGGCCGGGTGAGTTGGATGTGGGGCCGGGTGAGTTGGATGTGGGGCCGGGTGAGTTGGATGTGGGGCCGGGTGAGTTGGATGTGGGGCCGGGTGAGTTGGATGTGGGGCCGGGTGAGTTGGATGTGGGGCCGGGTGAGTTGGATGTGGGGCCTGGTGAGTTGGATGCGGGGCTGGGTGAGTTGGATGTGGGGCCGGGTGAGTTGGATGCTGGGCTGGGTGAGTTGGATGTGGGACCGGGTGAGTTGGATGTGGGGCTGGGTGAGTTGGATGTGGGGCTGGGTGAGTTGGATGTGGGGCCGGGTGAGTTGGATGCTGGGCTGGGTGGGTTGGATGTGGGGCCGGGTGAGTTGGATGTGGGGCTGGGTGAGTTGGATGCTGGGCTGGGTGAGTTGGATGTGGGGCTGGGTGAGTTGGATGCTGGGCTGGGTGAGTTGGATGTGGGGCCGGGTGAGTTGGATGTGGGGCTGGGTGAGTTGGATGTGGGGCTGGGTGAGTTGGATGTGGGGCCGGGTGAGTTGGATGTGGGGCTGGGTGAGTTGGATGTGGGGCTGGGTGAGTTGGATGTGGGGCCGGGTGAGTTGGATGTGGGACCGGGTGAGTTGGATGTGGGGCTGGGTGAGTTGGATGTGGGGCCGGGTGAGTTGGATGTGGGGCCGGGTGAGTTGGATGTGGGGCTGGGTGAGTTGGATGCTGGGCTGGGTGAGTTGGATGTGGGGCCGGGTGAGTTGGATGCTGGGCTGGGTGAGTTGGATGCTGGGCTGGGTGAGTTGGATGTGGGGCTGGGTGAGTTGGATGTGGGGCCGGGTGAATTGGATGCTGGGCTGGGTGAGTTGGATGTGGGGCCGGGTGAGTTGGATGTGGGGCTGGGTGAGTTGGATGCTGGGCTGGGTGAGTTGGATGTGGGGCCGGGTGAGTTGGATGTGGGGCCGGGTGAGTTGGATGTGGGGCCGGGTGAGTTGGATGTGGGGCCGGGTGGGTTGGATGTGGGGCTGGGTGAGTTGGATGCTGGGCTGGGTGAGTTGGATGTGGGGCCGGGTGAGTTGGATGTGGGGCCGGGTGGGTTGGATGTGGGGCTGGGTGAGTTGGATGCTGGGCTGGGTGTGTTGGATGTGGGGCCGGGTGAGTTGGATGTGGGGCCGGGTGAGTTGGATGTGGGGCCGGGTGAGTTGGATGCTGGGCTGGGTGTGTTGGATGTGGGGCTGGGTGAGTTGGATGCTGGGCTGGGTGAGTTGGATGTGGGGCTGGGTGAGTTGGATGTGGGGCTGGGTGAGTTGGATGTGGGGCCGGGTGAGTTGGATGTGGGGCTGGGTGAGTTGGATGCTGGGCAGGGTGAGTTGGATGTGGGGCCGGGTGAGTTGGATGTGGTGCTGGGTGAGTTGGATGTGGGGCTGGGTGAGTTGGATGTGGGGCCGGGTGAGTTGGATGTGAGGCAGGGTGAGTTGGATGTGGGCCTGGTGAGTTGGATGCTGGGCTGGGTGAGTTGGATGTGGGGCTGGGTGAGTTGGATGTGGGGCTGGGTGAGTTGGATGTGGGGCTGGTTGAGTTGGATGTGGGGCCGGGTGAGTTGGATGTGGGGCTGGGTGAGTTGGATGTGGGGCCGGGTGAGTTGGATGTGGGGCTGGGTGTGGTGTATGTAACCTGTTCCACCTTAAGAGAACTTAAGCCTGTTCCACCTTAAGAGATGTACTACTTTCTCTGGCTGCTGTATACGTAATACCGGTGGTGACCTCAGCGGTATATAAGCACTGTGTAGTAATATTGTATTCAGAATAGTCCCGACCTCCAACCAGTAAAGACCTGTTGAATTTACTCTTGTAGTCTGTGTAGTAATTATCACTATAACACACAGACTTAACAGTGGCGACGAGTCCGATTCTTACCCTGCGGCAGTTATTTCCACGGCGGCTTCGTCCACAGACAGGACGTCGAATAGAGGTTTCCACCCTCATCACCCTACTGGAAGACACGTCGAGCGGCAGGCATCGAGGAACCGGAGTGCAGAAGACATCCTGACCTCGAAGCCTCCATCAGCGACTGTCAGCTTTCTTCTTTCTACCTCGGTGGTGGGTAAGCCGGGCAGCGACGCGACAGAAAGTCAACCGCATTGGCTGTACAGACGGGGCTGGGAAGACGGAGGAATAAGGGCGGTGAGATCGATCGCGACCGGAGATAAGGGCCGGGCCGCTTTCGAGCGAGAGGCGCAACGCGGGGACATCGATCGCGACCAGAGATAAGGGCCGCATTCGGGCTAAAAGGTGCAGCGTCTGGGGAAACTGAAGGCGCGAGAGCCGCGGTGAAGCGGAGACAGCGTCAGGGGACGGTTGAAGACCGCCAAGCGTGGGAAAACCGCCATTTTGTGGGCGGAGGACGACGACAAGAGCGGGAAGCCGCCATCTTGGATAACATAAAAATACAATAAATTGCAACGATGCCTAAACATGGGAACATTAATACCTTTGATAGTGACATCGAAGATTGGGCCATGTATGTAGAACGCATACAAAATTATTGTAAGGCAAATAAAATTCCTGATGCAGATAAAGCACTAACATTATTAAATTTAATGGGTACGAAGACATACGGGCAATTGAAACATCTGTTATCACCAGATGAACCGGCGGATAAGACGTTCGATGAGATTGTTACTGTCCTGAAAAATCATCTAAACCCCACGCCGCTGATGCTAGCGGAACGATTTAAATTTTACGACAGAAGGCAGCTGCAGAATGAAAGCAATGCTGAATATTTGATGGAATTACGTAAGCTAGCAAAATAGTGTCAGTTTGGAACGGGACTGACAGAGGCACTACGAGATAAATTTGTGTGTGGTTTATTTAAACAGGATACACAAAAGCGACTGCTCGAGGAGAATGAGCTGACGCTTGAGAAGGTGGTCACTATGGCAGCAGCACACAAAGCCGCAGCGAGAGGCACGGCAGTAATGCAGCTACGGTCACCGGAACTCGGTACAAACAAATTGGGTTTGAGTTCTGTCAAATGTTATCGTTGTGGAAAGACAACACACGATCAGAACCAGTGTTGGTTTAAAAACCAAGAATGCAGAACGTGTGGCAGGCTTGGCCACATAGCTAAAGTATGCCGGTCAGGAAAGAAGACCAGCAACAAAAAGTCACCGCAAGGAAAATATGCAAAGGTACACAAGGTGACAAAGAACAGTTTGACCGAACAGAAGTCAGATTCAGACGCTAGCAGTAATGAACTGGATAGCTTAAGAGTACACAACGTTGGTAAGGATGCAGATCTCCAGACAATTTGGGTCACTCTTCAGATAGCAGGAGTCCAAGTAAAAATGGAATTGGACACTGGATCGGCATTGACGGTCATGAATAAGAAAGATTACAGAAGGTTATTCCAACATATTCCCCTACAGGATACGGAGATTATATTGAAAACATACACGGGGCAAAGAGTGTACCCCATCGGAAAAATAGAGGTAGAAGTGGTCCACAAGGGCGAAGAAAGCCAAGTAATGTGCTACCTGAAGGAGGTCCACCACTACTAGGACGGGAGTGGATTAGGAAAATGAATATGGACTGGCACTCCTTGAAGGCACTAACGGTAGATTCCGGGGAAACAGATGTCAAACCTAAACGATTGTCCAGAATATTGGATGATGCTAAAGAGGTGTTCCAGCAGGGACTGGGAACACTGAGAGGAATTACGGCAAACATCAAGATTGATGAACATGCACAACCAAAATTTTTTAAAGCCAGACCGGTACCCTATGCAATACGACCTACTGTTGAAGCGGAACTGGAAGCACTAGAACGTTCAGGTGTACTGTCTAAGGTAGATTGGAGTGAGTGGGCTACGCCCATTGTTCCCGTTATGAAACGTCCTGCGAGCAACAAGCCAGGAGATCCAGGGAAGGTTCGCATCTGTGGAGATTTCAAAATCACCGTTAATCCGGTGCTTCACACGGTGCAGTATCCGCTTCCACGGATTGAGGATATTTTCGCTTCATTGTCTGGCGGGAAACACTTCACCAAGATAGATCTGGCGCAGGCGTACTTGCAGATGGAGGTTGAGGAAGAGTCACGCCACTACCTCACGATCAACACGCATCGAGGGTTGTACCGGTACAATAGGCTGGTTTTTGGAGTGGCATCGGCTCCAGCAATTTGGCAGAGGGCCATGGAGCAGGTATTACAGGGAATTCCAGGCACACAATGTTACCTGGACGATATTCTGATCACAGGTGATGGTGATGAACAACATCTCGCAAACTTGGAACTGGTGCTGAACAGACTGAAAGAGTATGGACTTAGAGTAAATCGGCAGAAATGTGAGTTCTTCCAGAAGCGGATCTCGTACTGTGGCCATGTCATTGACCGGGAGGGGCTTCATAAGTCTCCTGACAAGATTGAGGCAGTTGTAAAGGCTCCCGCACCGGAGAATGTCTCTCAGTTGAGGTCGTTTCTAGGATTAATTAACTATTACCATAAATTTCTGCCAAATCTATCCACGGTACTGCACCCGTTAAACGCTCTTTTACAGAAAGGGGTACCATGGGAATGGGGCGAAAACTGTAAGAAGGCATTTCGCAAAAGCAAAGAATTGATCACCTCAGAGGAAGTGTTGGCTCACTTCAACCCGACACTGCCTATTCGGTTGGCTTGTGATGCTTCTCCATATGGTATTGGGGCAGTACTCTCACACAAGTTGCCAAATGGCACGGAAAGGCCAGTCGCATTTGCATCCAGATCATTGACCTCCGCTGAGCGCAACTATGCGCAGATCGATAGGGAGGCTCTTAGCCTTGTATGGGGAGTGAAGAAGTTTAATCATTACCTGCAGGGCCAAAAATTCACACTTCTGACAGACCATCAACCGTTGGTATCCATTTTTAACCCTAAGAAGGGTGTTTCGGTGATGACAGCGCAGCGTCTCCAGAGATGGTCTCTTTTCCTAGGGGCACATCAATATCAAATAGAATTCAAAGGTACGAAACAGCATGGCAATGCTGATGGGCTGTCGCGCCTGCCACTACCTGAAGAAGAAGACACGACGAAAGTTGGCCCTGTTGAGTTATTTCATTCAACCATCATCGAGTGTTTACCAGTCACCAATGCAAGTATTGAAAGAGAAACCAGGAATGACCCGACACTGTCCAGAGTCTACAAGGTGACAGTGAAAGGATGGCCAACACGGGGTGATCCTCTGTTACCGGCATTTTCGGCAAGGCGAGACCAGCTGTCCGTCTGCCATGGTACCTTGATGTACGGGACAAGAGTGATTATTCCTCCCAAGTTAAGGGAAAGAGTTTTAAACGAACTGCATGAAGGTCATCTGGGGGGAGTTAAAATGAAAAGTCTTGCTAGGGCTTATGTATGGTGGCCGGGTATTGACCAATAGATTGAGGAGTTAACGAAAAGCTGCGCTGGGTGCCAAAAAGTGCAAAATGCACCTCCGATAGCACCGCTACACCCATGGGAATGGCCTTCAGCCCCATGGCAACGCATACACATTGACTTTGCTGGTCCATTCATGGACTCCATGTTCCTAATCGCGGTGGACGCACATTCCAAATGGCCAGAAGTCATCAAGATGAATACCACTACTTCAGAAAAGACAATTGCGGTGTTAAGAACAATATTCACAAGGAACGGATTGCCAGGACAGACCTGTTCGGACAACGGACCACAGTTTGTATCGGAAGAATTCCGACAATTCTTAAAGAAGAATGGAGTAAAACATTATACCTCTGCCCCATATCATCCGGCGACAAACGGGTTGGCTGAAAGATTTGTCCAGACATTCAAAAAGGCAATTAAGGCCATGAACGATGATCAGATTCCGCTGCAACACAAGGTCGACAAGTTCCTGATGTCATATCGAAACGCCGATCATGCAGTGACTAACCAAAGTCCTGCCATGATGTTTTATAACAGGAGGTTGCGGTCCAAGTTGGACTTGTTAAAACCAAATGTGCGGAGGGAAGTGGAAAACAAACAGTTTTGGCATATTAACAACAAAACCACTCGAACTTTCGACGTAGGACAACCAGTGTTGGCAAGGGGCCATGGAAACGAAAAATGGCAGTCCGGAACAATTCGGGCCAGACAAGGACCTCTGATGTACACAGTAGATATTGGTCATAATGTGATAAGGCGTCATGCGGATCAACTGGTAGAGTCGAGAGCAAGGGTCGAACCCATGGTTGTGACAGAGACAACTGTGGAAGACGTAAATGAACCTGAAGCATCTACCTCGGCAGGGAATGTACTTGATGATGATGACACCCAATACATTGGAAACCAAATAGAGGAGGCACCTCAACAACAAGAATCAGAGACTACTGAGAGGCGTTATCCAAGCCGCATCAGAAAGCCTCCTGAGAGACTGAACCTTTGAACTGTTATACCTGAAGTTATATATGTATATATGTTATTATGTTATGTTAAATGGGGATATGACTGTTAAGCTAAAAAGGGAGGATTGTGGTGTATGTAACCTGTTCCACCTTAAGAGATGTACTACTTTCTCTGGCTGCTGTATACGTAATACCGGTGGTGACCACACCGGTATATAAGCACTGTGTAGTACTATTGTATTCAGAATAGTCCCGACCTCCAACCAGTAAAGACCTGTTGAATTTACTCTTGTAGTCTGTGTAGTAATTATCACTATAACACACAGACTTAACACTGGGTGAGTTGGATGCTGGGCTGGGAGTGTTGGATGTGGGGCCGGGTGAGTTGGATGTGGGGCTGGTTGAGTTGGATGTGGGGCTGGGTGAGTTGGATGTGGGGCTGGGTGAGTTGGATGTGGAGCCGGGTGAGTTGGATGTGGTGCCGGGTGAGTTGGATGTGGGGCCGGGTGAGTTGGATGTGGGGCCGGGTGAGTTGGATGTGGGGCCGGGTGAGTTGGATGCTGGGCTGGGTGAGTTGGATGCTGGGCTGGGTGAGTTGGATGTGGGGCTGGGTGAGTTGGATGTGGAGCTGGGTGAGTTGGATGTGGGGCTGGGTGAGTTGGATGTGGGGCTGGGTGAGTTGGATGCTGGGCTGGGTGAGTTGGATGTGGAGCTGGGTGAGTTGGATGTTGGGCTGGATGAGTGGACACTGGGCTGGTCGGGTTGGACACTGGGCTGTGTGTTTGATGCTGGGCTGAGAGAGTTGGATGTTGGGCTGGATGTTGGGTTGAGTGAGTTGGATGTTGGGCTGGATGTTGGGTTGAGTGAGTTGGATGTTGGGCTAGATGTTGGGTTGAGTGAGTTGGATGTTGGGCTGGATGTTGGGTTGAGTGAGTTGGATGTTGGGCTGGATGTTGGGTTGAGTGAGTTGGATGTTGGGCTGGATGTTGGGTTGAGTGAGTTGGATGTTGGGCTGGATGTTGGGTTGAGTGAGTTGGATGTTGGGCTGGATGTTGGGTTGAGTGAGTTGGATGTTGGGCTGGATGTTGGGTTGAGTGAGTTGGATGTTGGGCTGGATGTTGGGTTGAGTGAGTTGGATGTTGGGCTGGATGTTGGGTTGAGTGAGTTGGATGTTGGGCTGGATGTTGGGTTGAGAGAGTTGGATGTTGGGCTGGATGTTGGGTTGAGTGGGTTGGATGTTGGGTTGAGTGAGTTGGATGTTGGGCTGAGAGAGTTGGATGTTGGGCTGGATGTTGGGTTGAGTGAGTTGGATGTTGGGCTGGATGTTGGGTTGAGTGAGTTGGATGTTGGGCTGGATGTTGGGTTGAGTGAGTTGGATGTTGGGCTGGATGTTGGGTTGAGTGAGTTGGATGTTGGGCTAGATGTTGGGTTGAGAGAGTTGGGTGTTGGGCTGGATGTTGGGTTGAGTGAGTTGGATGTTGGGCTGCATAGTTCAGATGTTGGGCTGGATGTTGGGTTGAGTGAGCTGGGCAATGGGCTGGTGGATTGAATCCGTATTCCTTCATACCCTTGCCTAACAAAAATCTATCAACCTCTGTTTTGAAATTTTCAATTGACCAGCCTCAACAGCCATTTGAGGGAGAGAATTCCAGATCTCCACTACATTATGTGTGAAGAAGTGCTTCCTGATATCATACATGAACGGCCCAGCTCTAAATGTAATATTCTTCCCCCTTATTCTGGATTCCCCCACCAGAGGAAATAGTTTCTCTCTATCTACCCTATCAAGCCCAATCATAGAAATAGAAATTATCTTAAACATGTCAATTAGGTCACCCCTTCAATACTCAAGGGAATACAAGCCTTGTCCAGCAAACTTTCCTCATCTGTTAACCCTCTTACACTAAATTGCAAGAACTACAAGTAAATCGCTGTTTCACCTGAAAGGAGTGTTTGGTGCCCTGGACGGTGGGAAGGGAGGAGGTAAAAGGGCAGGTGTTGCATCTCCAGCGCTTGCTTGGGAAGGTGCCGTGGGTGTTGCAATTTAGTATACTGTGTTCGCTGCTCATGATGCGGTCTCCTCTACATTGGGGAGACCAAACGCAGATTGGGTGATCGTTTTGCAGAACATCTCCAGTCAGTCTGCAAGCGTGACCCCTTGCTTACGATCGCCTGTCACTTTAATTCCACTCCCACTCTGACCTTGCTGTGAGGACACAAAGGGCTCAATTTTAATAGCCCTGAGCAGGCGGGTTTGGAGGCGGGTGAGCAGCGAAAATCGGAAAAAATGGCTTCAGACTGCCAACCCGCCTCCATCCCACCTCCTCGCGATTTTTGTGAGTGTCAGGTCAGTCGCTCCCAAACTGACACGACTGAAACCGGTGGGACAAGTAGTTAAGGCAGTTAACAGCCTACTAACTGCCTTGCTAATCCTATTTTGATTGTGGTTTCCCATTTTTGTGCCTCTGTCTCCTGTTTCCCGACTTGTCAGAAACAGGCCAGCTGCAAGGGGACGAGTTGCTGGAGGACATGATTTGTAGTCATTGGTGCAGCACTTTAAAAGCGCTCCTGTAACATGGCTGACATTCAAATGCAACAACTTTGTTGTTGGAGGTTTGGGATAAGATTTTGCACATCTACTGATCTTGTGACTGTTCAAGCTGACAGCCATCTGCAGTGTTATGTGATTGGAATAATTTCAGACCACTTCAACTGTGCGCTTGCAAGCTTCTTGGCTCAACTGAAATCTATAGCAACGGGATGGGAACCATTTATATCCTCTCATCCTGGTCATCAGAGGAAGAGGAAGAGCAGCCCCAGCAGCACCACAACCAGCCACAACAGCAGCACCAGCACCAGGAGCGCCAACCTCCTCCTCACCCACCTGATGCTACACAGGGCGGAGGGCCTCAGTGCAGGGCTGCACCTCGCCGCAGGAGATACCCCCAACACAGGGTTTACAGGCAGAGGATCAGCTTCCTCACCATGACTGAGCAGCAGTGCCAAAGGAGGCTGAGACTTTCGCAAGAGGTAGTCGCTGACATCTGCGCAATGCTGCACCAACACCTGGAGCCTAGAGGAGCGTGTGGACACTCCTTACCAGTTGCTGTCAAAGTCACCACTGTACTCAACTTCTTTGCTTCGGGCTCCTTCCTGGGATCAGCTGCAGACATCAGCGGCATCTCCCAGTCAGCCGCACACACCTGCATCACGCAGGTAACCGATGCCCTCTTTGCAAAGGCACACAATTACATCCACTTCTCCATGGATGACCCAAGTGTGACGGCACGCGCGGTTGGCTTTGCCAATATGGCTGGCTTGCCAAGGGTGCAGGGTGTCGTAGACTGCACACATGTAGCCATTAGGGCCCCCTATCACAACCCAGCTGTATTTGTCAACCACAAGAGATTCCTCTCCCTGAACGTCCAGCTGGTGTGTAACCACAGGAAAATCATCATGCATGTTTGCGCAAAGTACCCCGGCAGTTGCCATGACTCCTTCATCCTGCGCCAGTCTACTGTGCATCAGCTCTTCCATCCACCAAACCAACTTTCCGGGTGGCTACTTGGCGACAATGGCTATCTCCTGAAAAAGTGGCTCATGACACCGATGAGGAGGCCATCAAACGATGCTGAGGAGCGGTACAATGTGAGTCACGTATCCACCAGAAGCATCATCGAGCAAACCATCGGCTTGCGCAAAATGTGCTTCCGATGCCTAGACAGATCTGGTAGAGCCCTGCAGTCTGCACCAGCCAGGGTCTCCAGAATCGTCATGGTCTGCTGTGCCCTGCACAACATCGCTGCCGGATGAACAAGTGGCTCAGCACACAGCCTCCTCGGAGGAAGAGGAAGAGGACGAGGAAGAGGACAAGAAGGAGGAGGATGAGGAGGAGGACGGGGAGCGATGCCTTGCGGGTCCGTATGTGGCCAATCCAGCAGCAGGCGACCACATTGCTGGCCGTCAGGCAAGGGATGCACTCAACCATGCCAGATTCACGTAAGCTTACGCTTCAACCACAGGTGCTGGCACATGGAGATGAATATAAGTCTGACATTCTCAAAACTCCAGGCATCATCTGTCCAATAAACGGTGGTTTGCGCTCAGTGTCACCACCAGCATTCTACATGGAATTTGCCCTGAGCCCTCACTCTTGAACTTCCATTTCCCAGAACACAGAGGCCACACTTTAGGTGATCTCAGCAGATCATTAAACCTTTTCAATACTGAACCCATGTGCGTCTGCACACAGACCTCAAGCTCACCTCCTCAGCAATTTGCAGCCAAGCTGCCTTGGTTTGCTGAGGAGGCCTCCTCCTTGTGTTTCCAAGGAAGAGGACCTCCTGATAGCCTCTAACTCCCTCCACAAGAGCATGCAGGGAGCCCTCATTGAGCCTGGGTGCAGCTTTAGTTTTGGGGCTGCCATTCCTGCAGCAGCTAGCACCTTTAAGAGGACAAACCTAATGCTTTTGCAAAGGGGACATGGCTCCTTTAAATTTTTTACCTGAAACAACGTATCATCAGAGGTGAGAATCTGATGCTAGGCAACCAATTGCCTGGAGGGACGAGCACGTCGGCCGTAACGAGGCCAATCAAGGAAAATAGTAACTGCTGGGAGGCGGCATCCGGGAGCGGGTCCGAAAGCTGCTGAGCAGCGGGCCCGCCCTCAACCCACCTCCTCGATAAAGATCGCAGCCAAAGAGCCTGCAAAGGGATATAGACCAATTAAGTGAGTGGCCAATAAAGTGGCAGATGGAGCATAACGTGGGGAAATGTGAAGTTATTCACTTTGGTCGGAAGAATAGAAAAACAAAATATTTTTAAATAGTGAGAAACTATTAAATGTTGGTGTTCAAAAAGGTGTCCTCATACAGTAAACACAGAAAGTTAGCATGTCTTTATTGTAAGGGGGTTGGAGTACAAGATTAAGGAAGTCTTACTAGAATTGTACAGAGCTTTGGTGAGGCCGCACCTCGAATATTGGAGGCGGTATCAGCAGTGGCGGCGGGACATAAAGGAGAGAGCGGAGGAACAGCACAGACCTAATCAGAGGCAGCGGTGGGACATAAAGGAGAGAGCAGAGGAACAGTGCGGACCTAATCAGAGGCAGCAGTGGGACATAAAGGAGAGAGCAGAGGAACAGTGCGGACCTAATCAGAGGCAGCAGTGGGACATAAAGGAGAGAGCAGAGGAACAGTGCAGACCTAATCAGAGGCAGCAGTGGGACATAAAGGAGAGAGCAGAGGAACAGTGCGGACCTAATCAGAGGCAGCAGTGGGACATAAAGGAGAGAGCGCAGGAACAGTGCGGACCTAATCAGAGGCAGCGGTGGGACATAAAGGAGAGAGCGCAGGAACAGTGCGGACCTAATCAGAGGCAGCGGTGGGACATAAAGGAGAGAGCAGAGGAACAGCACAGACCTAATCAGAGGCAGCAGTGGGACATAAAGGAGAGAGCAGAGGAACAGTGCGGACCTAATCAGAGGCAGCAGTGGGACATAAAGGAGAGAGCAGAGGAACAGTGCAGACCTAATCAGAGGCAGCGGTGGGACATAAAGGAGAGAGCGAGGAACAGTGCGGACCTAATCAGAGGCAGCGGTGGGACATAAAGGAGAGAGCGCAGGAACAGTGCGGACCTAATCAGAGGCAGCGGTGGGACATAAAGGAGAGAGCGCAGGAACAGTGCGGACCTAATCAGAGGCAGCGGTGGGACATAAAGGAGAGAGCAGAGGAACAGTGCGGACCTAATCAGAGGCAGCAGTGGGACATAAAGGAGAGAGCAGAGGAACAGTGCGGACCTAATCAGAGGCAGCACTGGGACATAAAGGAGAGAGCAGAGGAACAGTGCAGACCTAATCAGAGGCAGCGGTGGGACATAAAGGAGAGAGCGAGGAACAGCACGGACCTAATCAGAGGCAGCGGTGGGACATAAAGGAGAGAGCGCAGGAACAGTGCGGACCTAATCAGAGGCAGCGGTGGGACATAAAGGAGAGAGCAGAGGAACAGCATGGACCTAATCAGAGGCAGCGGTGGGACATAAAGGAGAGAGCGCAGGAACAGCATGGACCTAATCAGAGGCAGCAGTGGGACATAAAGGAGAGAGCGGAGGAACAGTGCGGACCTAATCAGAGGCAGCAGTGGGACATAAAGGAGAGAGCAGAGGAACAGTGCGGACCTAATCAGAGGCAGCAGTGGGACATAAAGGAGAGAGCAGAGGAACAGTGCGGACCTAATCAGAGGCAGCAGTGGGACATAAAGGAGAGAGCAGAGGAACAGTGCAGACCTAATCAGAGGCAGCGGTGGGACATAAAGGAGAGAGCGAGGAACAGTGCGGACCTAATCAGAGGCAGCGGTGGGACATAAAGGAGAGAGCGCAGGAACAGTGCGGACCTAATCAGAGGCAGCGGTGGGACATAAAGGAGAGAGCGCAGGAACAGTGCGGACCTAATCAGAGGCAGCGGTGGGACATAAAGGAGAGAGCAGAGGAACAGTGCGGACCTAATCAGAGGCAGCAGTGGGACATAAAGGAGAGAGCAGAGGAACAGTGCGGACCTAATCAGAGGCAGCAGTGGGACATAAAGGAGAGAGCGCAGGAACAGCATGGACCTAATCAGAGGCAGCAGTGGGACATAAAGGAGAGAGCGGAGGAACAGTGCGGACCTAATCAGAGGCAGCAGTGGGACATAAAGGAGAGAGCAGAGGAACAGTGCGGACCTAATCAGAGGCAGTGGTGGGACATAAAGGAGAGAGCAGAGGAACAGTGCGGACCTAATCAGAGGCAGCGGTGGGACATAAAGGAGAGAGCAGAGGAACAGTGCGGACCTAATCAGAGGCAGCAGTGGGACATAAAGGAGAGAGCGGAGGAACAGCACGGACCTAATCAGAGGCAGCGGTGGGACATAAAGGAGAGAGCGAGGAACAGCACGGACCTAATCAGAGGCAGCGGTGGGACATAAAGGAGAGAGCAGAGGAACAGTGCGGACCTAATCAGAGGCAGCAGTGGGACATAAAGGAGAGAGCGCAGGAACAGCACGGACCTAATCAGAGGCAGCGGTGGGACATAAAGGAGAGAGCGCAGGAACAGCACGGACCTAATCAGAGGCAGTGGTGGGACATAAAGGAGAGTGCGGAGGAACAGTGCAGACCTAATCAGAGGCAGTGGTGGGACATAAAGGAGAGAGCGGAGGAACAGCACGGACCTAATCAGAGGCAGTGGTGGGACATAAAGGAGAGAGCGAGGAACAGCACGGACCTAATCAGAGGCAGTGGTGGGACATAAAGGAGAGAGCGAGGAACAGCACGGACCTAATCAGAGGTAGCGGTGGGACATAAAGGAGAGAGCGGAGGAACAGTGCAGACCTAATCAGAGGCAGTGGTGGGACATAAAGGAGAGAGCGAGGAACAGCACGGACCTAATCAGAGGCAGCAGTGGGACATAAAGGAGAGAGCGGAGGAACAGTGCAGACCTAATCAGAGGTAGCGGTGGGACATAAAGAAGAGAATGCAGGAACAGTGCGGACCTAATCAGCGGTGGAGAACCTTCCACGATTCAAAAAAAACAAGGTGCAACATCACAGGACAGCAGGTAGGTGATTGGTCGGTGAGTATTATGTTTTTCTTTCCTCCCTAAACTAAGACAGTCGTTTAAACTAGGAGCGGGAAACTACAACATATTGTATTATATTTATAGCTTAACTAGTTAAACTAATTAATATAACTATAAATAAATGTTGAATAAAGACTTTAACTAATTAAAAAAATAAAATAAGACTAGACTAAGATATGGCAGGGCAGGTTGTGTGTCTGGACTGCAGTATGTGGGAGTTTGTAGGCAGCGAGATTGTCCCGAGCAAACACGTCTGCAGTAGATGTCTCCATCTCAAATCTCTCCAGCTCAGTCATTGAGGTGGAGTGCGAGTTGGAGATACTCCGACACATAAGGGAGGGAGAGGAATTTCTGGATAGTTTTATCCACAATACAGTCACACAGACATAGTAGCGATTACTGAGATATGGCTACAGAAAAATCAGGACTGGGAATTAAACACAGCAGGGTATAACATATTTTGAAAAGATAGGGAGGGAAAAAGGGGAGGTGGAGAAGCTGTATTATTAGGGATAACATAATGGCAGTAGAAAAAAGTGTTGCAGATATCAGCAAGATAAAAATAGAATCCATATGGATAGAGATAAAAGATAATAAATGATCAATCACACTAATAGGCATAGTATTTAGACCACCTAATAGTAGAAGGGAGGTGGAGAAAGAAATATGCAGACAAATTAAGGAAATTAGTAAAAAACATAGAATAATAATCATTGGGGGATTTCAACTACCCCGATATTAATTGGACAGAAGAGGTAGGTAAAAGGGATAAGGGAATGGAGTTCCTACAATGTGTACAGGACTAATTTCTAACCCAATATGTAAAAAGCCCAACAAGGGAAGATTCACTATTAGATCTAGTAATGGGGAATGAACCAGAGCAAATAAGAGAAGTAAAAGTAGGGGAACATATAGGCAATAGTGACCATAATATAATACGCTTTAAGATGATAATTGAGAAGGAAATAAGTATGACAAAAACCAGGTTAATAGATTGGAGAAAAACTGATTTTGAGGGGCAGAGAATAGAACTTTGGGCAACAATACTGGCAAACAACGATGTAGAACAGCAATGGGAAACATTTAAAACGGTGTTCAACAGAATGCAGGAAAAATATATTCCACTAAAAGGAAAGAACAAACTAAACAATAATGAGACTCCATGGATGAATAAAGCCATAAGGGAACAATTGAGAGTAGGGAAAGAGACATACATTAAGTACATAGGCAGCAGAGGAGTGCATGATAAGAGAGAATGCGAAGGGATTGGGAGAGAAGTAAAAAAAAACAATTAGGAAGGTAAAGAAGAACTATGAAATTAACTTATCAAGGAACATTAAACAAAATAGTAAAATATTTTATAGGCACATCAATAAAAAAGGAAGGTTTGGGATGGGAATAGGGCCATTAAGGGATAGACAGGATAATACCAGAGGTAACGATAGAGAGATGGCAGAAATATTAAATCATTATTTTGCTTCAGTATTTACCAGGGAGATAGAACAAATGGACATGACATTGGATGATGAGATTAGTAATGAGAAGTGCATTTAAAATAAAAAAAGGGATATATTAAATAAACTAATCAAACTCAAAGAGGATAAAACCCCTGGTCCGGATGGATTGCATCCACGCATTTTAAAAGAATCTAGGGAAGAGGTAGCAGAGGCATTACTACACATATTTAATAATTTGTTAGAAAAAGGTGTAGTGCCAGAGGACTGGCGGATAGCTAACATAATACCGATATTTAAGAAGGGGGATAGAACGTGTCCAGGGAATTATAAACCAGTCTGCTTAACATCGGTGGTAGGAAAAATAATGGAACCCCTACTAAAGGAGAAAATAGAAGAACATCTAGAAATGAAAAACATACTTCTGTCATCTCAACCTCACCTGCCATCTATTTCATCAGCATGCTTGCCCTTGAAAATATCTCACCTTGGTCCTCAGAATACCACCAAGATCAGCCCTAACACCAGCATCACCAGGCACACCAGCAGCAACAACAACAACACCAGCCTTCTCCGCAATCAACTGATGCTGCACAGGACACAGGGCATCAGCACCCGACCACATTGCTGCCCGGGACGCCAGGGATGGCCTCACCATGGCCAGATTTATTTCAATTGACGCTGTACACCCTGGATGCCAAATGATGCGCCAGGTTGGCACCACCCCACACCAACACCATAAAGCATCCCTACAATGCCCAAGCCATCCCTTTCACACTTGTCACCATTGCGGGGGTGGGGGAGGGGGGTGGGTGGGTATGCTTATGTCTCACCATTCACTACAACTCACTAAGCCACTTCCAAAAGTGCACACAAATCTGTCCATGAACGCAAAGTGCTGAAAATAAAGGTTTCAATGTTTGACAGCACAATACCACAAACTTCACATGAAGATTGGCTAAACCACCCAGTGCCTACCCTTGTGTGTTGTTCGTTGGTATGCTGTAGTAGGATGAGGGTGAGTGTGAGGGGTGGCTAGTAAAATGCGGAAGTGATAATGTAGATAGAGAGGGATGGGTGGAGGTGCAAGGTAAGTTGGTGTGAGTAAAGATGTGCAGGAGTAGGGTAAGGAAGGCAGAGTGATGTGGATGTGATGAGAGGCACAGCAGGATGAGGTTGAGTGTGGCTTCGCAGTAACGTTTCGTGATCTACTGGGATCATTGAAAGGCTTGCGACACTGCAGCTTGGTCCTCCTGACGACATCCTTGCTGTGCCCTCCTGTGCAATGTGCAACCAGGCTGCGTTGATCTCCTGGGGAGGTCTCTTCTGCCCATAGGAAGGGAAGAGAACCTCCCTGCATGCTGTGACTCCCTCCATAAGCATATGCAGGGAGTCATGGGAAAGCCTGGGTGTAGCCGTGCACCTTTGTGCAGAGCTTGTCAGTGTTTGCAGCACCTCAATGCTGTAGAACACCGACAACAGAAGTGTCAAAATCAATTTGGACATGGCCCCTTTAAGGAAAACGGCTGAAGACGCGTCATCAAATGATGTCATCAGACCCGCTTCCTTTTAATTGTCCGGGAACCTCACAGGGCGGGCTTAATAAGACCAATCAATGTAAAATCACTTGGCGAGTGCGGGTTGCAGTAGGCAGCGGGCTGGGACTGCGACACCGACCGCCCCGGACCCGCCTCAGTCGGTGAAATCGCAGCCATGGCTACAGAAAAATCAGGACTGGGAATTAAACATTGCAGGATATAACATATTTAGAAAAGATAGAGAGGGAAAAAGAGGAGGTGGAGTAGCTGTACTTATTAGGGATAACATAATGGCAGTAGAAAAAAGTGACGCATCTATCAGCAAGGCAAAAATTGAATCCATATGGATAGAGATAAAAGATAATAAAGGATCAATCACACTAATAGGCGTAGTCTACAGACCACCTAATAGTGGAAGGGTGGTGGAGGAAGAAATATGCAGACAAATTTGGGAAATGAGTAAAAAACATTGAATATTAATCATGGGGGATTTCAACTACCCTGATATTAATTGGACAGAAGAGGTAGGTAAAGGGGATAAGGGAATGGAGTTCCTACAATGTGTACAGAACTCCAATATGTAAAAAGCCCAACAAGGGAGGATTCACTATTGGATCTAGAAACATAGAAACATAGAAACATAGAGATAGGAACAGGAGTAGGCCATTCGGCCCTTCGAGCCTGCTCCGCCATTCAATGAGATCATGGCTGATCTTCGTCTGAGATCATAGCTGATCTTACCAGTTCAGTACCCCGTCCCCGCCTTTTCTCCGTAACCCTTAATCCCCTTAGCCTTCAGAAATATATCCAATTCTCTCTTGAAAATATTTATTGAATTAGCCTTCACAGCCCTCTGTGGCAGGGAATTCCACAGGCTCACCACTCTTTGAGTGAAGAAATTCTTCCTCATCTCTGTTTTAAATGATTTGCCCGCTATTTTTAGACTGTGGCCCCTGGTTCTGTGCTCCCCGGCCATTGGAAACATTCTCTCTGAATTCAGCTTGTCCAGGCCTGCCATAATTTTATATGTTTCGATGAGATCCCCTCTCAATCTTCTAAACTCCAGTGAGTACAAGCCCAAACTATTTAATCTCTCTTCGTAGGTCATTCCCGCCATTCCAGGTATCAGCCTGGTGAATCGCCGTTGCACTCTTTCCATGGCAAGAACATCCTTCCGCAGATGGGGCGACCAAAACTGTACACAATACTCCAGATGCGGTCTCACCAGCACCTTGTACAGCTGTAGTAAGGTATCCCTATTCCTATACTCGAACCCCCTTGATATGAAGGCCAACATACCATTTGCCTTCTTAATCGCCTGCTGCACCTGCATGCTCTCCTTCAGTGACTGGTGCACAAGAACACCCAGGTCCCTCTGCACTTCCCCATCTCCCAATCTATTGCCATTTAGATAATAATCTACCCTCCTGTTTTTACCCCCAAAGTGGATAACCTCGCATTTATCCACATTATAGTGCATCTGCCACGTATCCGCCCATTCCCCCAACCTGTCCAAATCGCACTGTAGCCTCCTGACATCCTCATCAGAGCCCACCCCTCCTCCTAGTTTAGTGTCGTCAGCGAATTTGGAAATATTGCATCCAATTCCCTGATCCAGATCATTTATATATATTGTGAACAGCTGGGGTCCCAGGACAGATCCTTGCGGCACCCCGCTGGTCACTGCCTGCCACTCCGAAAACGAGCCGTTTATTCCAACTCTCTGTTTTCTATCCGCCAGCCAGTTCTCTATCCACGTTAATACTTTGCCCCCAATCCCATGAGCCTTAATTTTGCATGATAATCTTTTGTGTGGAACCTTATCGAAGGCTTTCTGGAAGTCAAGGTACACCACATCCACTGGCTCTCCCCCATCTATTTTACCAGTTACTTCCTCAAAAAATTCCAGCAGATTAGTCAAACACGATTTACCCTTTGTAAATCCATGTTGACTCTGTCCGATCCTTTCCCCATTTGTCAAGTGCTCCGCTATTTTATCCTTAATAATGGACTCTAGCATTTTGCCCACAACCGATGTAAGGCTTACTGGTCTATAATTCCCTGCTTTCTCTCTACCCCACTTTTTAAATATTGGGGTAACATTAGCTACCCTCCAATCCACGGGTACTGTTCCCGAGTCAATGGAGTTCCGGAAGATGATCCTTAGAGCATCTGCTATCTCCAGGGCCACCTCCTTAAGTACCCTAGGATGTAGTTTATCAGGCCCCGGGGATTTGTCGGCCTTCAGTCCCCTCAACTTACCCAATGGGGAATGAACCAGAGCAGATAAGAAAAGTAAAAGTAGGGGAACATCTAGGCAATAGTGACCATAATATAATACGCTTAAAGATAATAATCAAGAATGATGAAAGCCAGGGTAATAGATTGGAGAAAGGCTGATTTTGAGGGGCTGAGAATAGAACTTGGGAAAACAAAATGGGCAACAATATTGGCAAACAACGATATAAAACAGCAATGGGAAACATTTAAAACAGTGTTCAACAGAGTGCAGGAACAATATATTCCGCTAAAAGGAAAGAACAAACTAAACACTAATGAGACTCCCATAGATGAATAAAGCCAAAAGGGAACAAATGAGGGTAAGGAAAGAGGAAAGAATTCATAGACAACAGGGGAGTGCATGAGAAGGGAGAATACGAAGAGATTAGGAGAGAAGTCAAAAAAAATTAGGAAGGCAAAGAGGAATTATGAAATTAAATTGTCAAAGAACATAAAACAAAATAGTAAAATATGTTACAGGCACATCAATAAAAAAGGAAGGTTGGGATGTGAATAGGGCCATTAAGGGATAAGAACATAAGAAGTAGGAGCAGGAGTAGGCCATTTGGCCCATCGAGCCTGCCCCATCATTCAATAAGATCATGGCTGATCTTGGCCTCAACGCCACTTTCTCGCCCACTCGCCATAACCCTTGACTCCCCTGTAGCTCAAATATATGTCTATCTCTGCCTTGAATATATTCAATGACTCCGCCTCCACAGCTCTCTGGGGTAGAGAATTCCAAAGATTCACGACCCTTTGAGAGAAGAAATTCCTCCTCATCTTCGTTTTAAATGGGCGACCTAGTTCTAGATTCCCCCACGAGGGGAAACATCCTCCCTGCATCTACCCTGTCAAGCCCCCTCAGAATCTTATATGTCTCAATAAGATCACCTCTCATTCTTCTAAACTCCAATGAGTATAGGCCCAACCTACTCAAGCTTTCTTCATAAGGCAACCCCTTCATCTCAGGAATTAACCTAGTGAACCTTCTCTGAACTGTCTCCAATGCAAGTATATCCCTCCTTAAATAAGGAGACCAAAACTGCATGCAGTACTCCAGGTGTGGTCTCACCAGTGCCCTGTAGAGTTGTAGCAAGACTTCCCTACTTGTATATTCCATCCCCCTTGCAATAAAGTCCAACATTCCATTTGCCTTCACAATTACTTGCTGTACCTGCATGCTAACTTTTTGTGTTTCATGTACGAGGACCCCCAGATCCCTCTGTACCGCAGCATTATGTAGTATCTCTCCATTTAAATAATAATTTGCTTTTTTATTTTTCCTACCAAAGTGGATAACCTCACATTTTCCCACATTATACTCCATCTGCCAAATTTTTCCCATTCACTTAACCTATCTACAGGAAACTTTGTGCTATCCGGCACTGACGGGATCGAGCTGTTGCCGTTCCCTCAAAACTGCCGGACAAACCAGCGCTAATGTTGAAACATACAGAGATTTTGAGCTCCGTATCTGGCAACAAACCCTGTTAGCAACAGCTTCTAAACAGTTGGCCATACCTTGCAAGCGTCTCTGTAGCTTAGCAACAGCTTCAGCGAGACCTTGCAGAGCTTGACTGTTGAGAAAAAAGCAATGAAAAGAAAAAAAACCTAACGAAACGGCTCCTGATTTTTGCCGGTGGCTCGAGCTTGCCGGATATTTAGCTCCGGATAACACAAAGTTTCCTGTATATCCCTTTGCAGACTCTTGTGGCCTCCTCACAACTTGCTTTCCCACCTATCTTTGTAACATCAGCAAATTTGGCTGCAGTACACATGGTCCCTTCATCCAAGTCATTAATATAGATTATAAATAGTTGAGGCCCCAGCACAGATCCCTTATTGAATTTTTTGAAGAGGTAACAGAAAGTAGACAATGGTAATGCAGTAGATGTAATTTATCTGGATTTTCAAAAGGCCTTCAATAAGTTACCCCATAATAGACTGATGAACAAGGTCAGAGAATGCAGATTCAGGGGCCAAGTAGCAGAATGGATTGCTGGCTGGCTTCAGGACAGAAAGCAGCGAGTAGGAGTAAAGGGTAGCTATTCACAATGGCAGAAGGTGGGTAGTGGTGTTCCACAAGGATCAGTGCTGGGACCACTGCTGTTCACAAATAACAATTTAGACTTTGGAATCAAAAACACAATTTCTAAATTTGCAGATGACAGCAAATTAGGGGGGGTAGTCAATACTGAGGGGGACTGCAACAAATTACAGGAGGACATTAATAAACTTGCAGAATGGGCATATAATTGGCAAATGAAGTTCAACACAGATAAATGTGAGGTATTACATTTTGGTAGGAAGAATAGGGAGGTCACTTATTACTTGGAGGGTGCGAGTCTAGTGGGGTAGAGGAACAAAGGGATCTCAGAGTGCAAATACACAAATCACTAAAAGTTGCACCACAGGTTAGCAAGGCCCTAAAAAAAAACAAGCACTAGGATTTATTTCTAGAGCTATAGAATTGAAAAGTAGGGAAGTTATGCTAAACCTGTATCAAACCTTGGTTAGACCACACTTAGAGTACTGCATACAGTTCTCGTCGCCATATTAAAAAAATGATTTCGAGACATTGGAGAGGGTGCAGAGAAGATTTACAAGGATGATACCAGAAATGCGAGGCTATACCTATCAGGAAAGGATGAACAGGCTGGGTCTCTTTTCTCTTCAAAAAAGAAGGCTGAAGGGCGACCTAACAGAGGTCTTTAAAATTATGAAAGGTTTTGATAGAGTGGATACAGAGAGAATGTTTCCACTTGTGGGGAAGAACATAACTAGAGGCCAGCAATATAAGATAGTCACCAAGAAATAAAATAGGGAATTCAAAAGGAACTTCTTTACCCAGAGAGTGGTGAGAATGTGGAACTCGCTACCACAGGGAGTGGTTGAAGCAAATTGTATAGATGCATTTAAGGGGAGGCTAGACAAGCATATGAGGGAAAAGGGAATATAGTGTTATGCTAATAGATTTAGATGAGGAGCATAAATGCTGGCATGGACTGGTTGGGCCAAATGGCCTGTTTCTGTGCCATATATCCTATGTAATCCTATGAATACTATGCACAGTTTTCTTATCTGAGGAAGGACATACTTGCCTTGGAAGCGGTGCAATGAAGGTTCATTAGATTGATCCCTGGGATGAGAGGGTTGTCCTACAAGGAGAGATTGTGTAGAATGGGCCTATACTCTCGGGAGTTTAGAAGAATGAGAGGTGACCTCATTGGAACATATAAGATTCCGAGGGGGATTGACAGGGTGTGGTAAACCAGTTCCCGAACTATATACATAGCGACCGGGGCTCATCCTTCATGAGTGAGGAACTTCGCCAGTTCCTACTAGCGAGAGGCATTGCTGCAAGCAGGACCACCAGCTACAACCCCCGAGGGAACGGCCAGGTGGAAAGAGAGAACGCGACTGTCTGGAAGGCCGTTCTCTTAGCCTTAAAGTCTAAGGGCCTGCCAACCTCTCGCTGGCAGGAAGTCCTCCCGGCAGCGCTGCATTCCATCCGGTCACTGCTTTGCACGGCCATTAACGCCACCCCCCATGAACGAATGTTTGTTTTCCCCAGGAAGTCGACTACGGGAACCTCGCTACCAACATGGCTGACTTCTCCGGGGCCCGTCTTGCTGCGAAAGCACGTGAGGGCCCATAAAACGGACCCCCTGGTCGAGAGGGTGGACCTCCTGCATGCCAACCCCCAGTACGCCTATGTGGCATACCCAGACAGGCGGGAGGACACAGTCTCCTTACGAGACCTTGCACCCTCGGGCACCCCTGAGACACCACCGTTACCCCCCACCACCCCCCCAAATCCACCCCAGGTAGACGGCATGCCGGAACCCCACGAGCCTTCGCCGACCACGCAGACACCAGCATTTACATCGGATACTGCATCACCGCCGCCGCTGCTGCGCCGATCAGAGAGACTTACGAGGCCTCCGGACAGACTGACATACCCGAACTGGTAGCACACTTCACCCCGCCGGACTCAAATCTAAACAAGGGGTGAATGTGGTAAACCACTTTTATCGTTCACTATCGTTACGCTATGGTTATCACTGTTTATATCGTTACACTATGGTTATCACTGTTTACACTGTTGTATCACTACACAAGGTCACCTCTTGTCACGCTGTTATACCTGGGCTGACCACAGCTGACTCCGCCCATGACTCCGCCTGCTTGCCCAGGTATAAAGGTGGTCGACTGGCTGGTATTCCTCCTTGTTGGACCCGATCACCCACGAGGGTGGGCTCTGTTATTTAGCCAATAAAAACCTATAGTTACTATCTTAACTCGTCGCTTTTCATTGGATGAATTGATAGGTATATCACAGGGTAGATGCTGAAAGGTTGTTTCCTCTGGCTGGAGAGTCTAGAACTAGAGGGTATAGTCTCAGGATAAGGGGTCATTTAAGACTGAGATGAGGAGGAACATCTTCACTCAGAGTGTTGTGAATCTTTGGAATTCTCTACCCCAAAGGGCTATGGATGCTGAATCATTGAGTATATTCAAGGCTGAGATAGATACATTTTTGAACTCTAGGGGAATCAAGGGATATGGAGTTAGGGCGGGAAAGTGGAGTTGAGGTCAAAAATCAGCCATGATCTTATTGAATGGCAGAGCAGGCTCGAGCGGCCGTATGGCCTACTCCTCCTCCTAATTCTTATATTCTTAATTCTTATGTTCTCTGTCCTCGACCTCTTACACTGTTCCAATGAAGCTCAACGTAAGCTCGAGGAACAGCACCTCATTTTTCTATTAGGCACTTTACAGCCTTCTGGACTCAATATCGAGTTCAACAATTTCAGATCATAACCTCTGCCCCAATTTTTTCCAGATGGCAGCTGTTGATTATTCTGCTATACCCATATAGGCGTTTCTTTACTTTCAGGAAGTCTAAAGGCGGAAGTCACACCCCCATCCACATCAATGGGGCTGTGGTGGAAAGGGTGGACAGCTTTAAGTTTCTCGGAGTCCACATCACGGAAGACCTCTCCTGGTCCCTCAATACCTCCTCTCTGGTGAAGAAGGCCCAGCAGCGCCTATATTTCCTAAGGAGGCTGAAGGGATGTAACCTGTCACCCCTGATCCTCTCTAACTTTTACCGCTGCACAATAGAGAGCATCCTGACGAACTGTATCACAGTATGGTATGGCAGCTGTAGCTCCTATGACCGGAAAGCCCTGCAGTGGGTAGTCAAAACTGCCCAACGCATTACCGGCACCCGGCTACCGACCATAGAGCACATATACCAGAAACGCTGTTTACGGAGGTCACGGTCCATCATCAAAGACCCTACCCACCCCAGCCACAGTCTGTTCGCCCTCCTGCCATCTGGGAGACGCTACAGATGCATTCGCACCCGTACGACCAGATTTAGGAACAGCTTCTTTCCCAGGGCTGTCATCCTACTGAACTCCACAAATAAACTCTAAAGCCTGCACATCTGCCAATGCACTTTATTATGGTTATGTTTATGTTAATGTATTACAAGCCGAATGTATGTTGAATGTTTAAATGTCTTAATCTAAATGTACACTCTCGGGAGCCGCAAGCCTACATTTCGTTGTACTGCACTTGTGCACTAACAATGACAATAAAGTTGATTATGATTATGATTATGATCTCCTTTTGCTTTGTACAATTATATCTTTTGTCTTTTAATCTTTCCTGCCTTCCACCCTATCACAGACCGTCCCTTTTGTTCTTTCCTCCCCTCCATCCTTTCCCTGCCTCTGTACTTGCTTAAAATCTGTTACATCTCTAACTTTTTCCAGTTCTGATGAAAGGTCATTGACCTGAAACGTTAACTCTGTTTCTCTCTCCACAGATGCTTTCTGACCTGCTAAGTATTTCCAGCATTTCCTGTTTTTATTTCAGATTTCCAGCATCCGCAGTATTTGGGTTTTGAAGAAGAAGATACTGCAAACTCATGGCGGAGCGTCCTCAAAGAGAGAGAGCCTGCAGATTTTCCGACGTGGCTCTGGAAACACTGGAAGGAAGCCCTCGCCAGACACCTCACGAAGGCTGTGACAGGAGATAGCCGCCCATGTCACAGCCAGCACTGTGGTGCCAAGGTCGGCCATCCATTGCCAAAAGAAGTTTAATGACCTCATGCGGCAGGTCAAAGTGAGTGAAGGCTTCAGCAAATGCCATATCCCACCATCTGCACCACAAGCCCCTCACACACTGCTCAATGCATCACACCCCCAGCATTCACCTCACAACAATCTCTAGCTATCACCACTCACACCTCACAATCAGAGCTTCAGTTCACCCTCACAACCTTACCACTGCTGCAGCACTCACACCCACATCTCACACCTTGCACACATTGACAGAAATTCAACTATGGCAGGCGCATCACCCAAACACACTGCACCACATTCACTCACACACTTCTCTTTCTCTTGGCAGGCCAAGGCGGAACATAACTGGAGGGAGCAGCGGCAGACAGGCGGGGGGCAGGCTGACATCCACGACCTCAGCCAGATGGAGGAGAGAGTGCTGGACATAATTGGGCGGCAGATCGTAGAGGCTGTGGCAACTGACGAGGTTGAATGTATTGGGGACAAGAATGGTATGGTCATTCCTAATCATTCTTCTCACATCCCACTTCCTCCTCATCCCACAATCTCTTCTCACTTTCAAGCTGCTGATGCATATCTTGCTTCCCCCATGCCTCCCCTCACCATAACCCAAATCTTGTGCCTTTCTACTTTCAGATAATCAACAAGCATGGGAGCAGCCTGTCCCCAAAGTGATGCACAAGAGCGAGGGGGAGAAGAAGGAGAAGACACAGCATCACTGCATCTGTCACTCACAGACACCAGCTCAGAAATTGGCACTGCACGTACTTTAGAAGCTAATGTAGTAGCGGAATCTGCACAGGATGAGGCACCGGGCACGAGTGGGCTGCAGCAAGGCCAGGGGAAAGGGTAGCTCGGGGGCCAGCTCCCTGAGGGCGAGTTCGCACGTGTGTTCTGCTGCACAGGACTCAGATGAGGACCTCGATGGGGCAGCCTTCAGAAGAAGTGTGATGGGCATGCACACCAAATTGCTAGGTGCAATAGCAAGCCTGCCAGAGAACCAATTGGCAATGTCATGGTGCACGGAGGAATCTGCCTCCATCATTACACGGAGCTCTGCACAGAGCTTGGAGCCCTGGATTTCCAGGCTGGAAATGATGGAAGACTCCCGAAGAGACCGTGTCGACCCAGACATGATGCTGCGTGTGAGGGGCAATGTCATGGCTGCCATTGTAGCACAGGCGGAAATGACCCACCGTCTTAGTGCTGCAGCGGAAGCGCAGAGCACTCCCATGCAGTCTTAGCTTGATGCCACCCAAGCTCTGACTGCTGCCATCATGGCTGTGATTACCAGTGTTGACCGGGTCTTGCAGGGTGTCACATCAGCCCAGCAATCTGTGCTCCAACAGATTGCTAGGAATGCTGAGGTGCCGCCCCGGGGGAGTGGCAGTGGGTCAGTGGAGCAGGACCCTGCTGCCCTCTCTCAAGATGACAGCCTTCCTGTTCCCATCACTGCCATTCTGCCATTGCCCTTGCTGCTGCCTGTCAGCCAGCCAGCCCAGACTGCAGCCGCCCATGCCAAGGTGGTGCAGTCTACAGCCGGGCCTTCTGATACCAGAGTTGCTCGAGGTCATCCTGCAAGGCCGTCTGAAGTCTCCCCCATGGAAACTCAGCAGCTTTCCACCAGCCATGCTGCAGCCACTAGTGGGGGAGCACTTTGTAGGAGCACTGGTACAGGAAAGGGCACCCGAACAACAGACACTAAGGGATTGCACAAGGGTGATTAGCTCATATCGTTAGTGTAAAAAGTGTGATTTTTGATAAATTTATTAATTTTATTTGGCATTTTTTTGTGGTGGCTCTCATTTCAGCTTTGTGGCCAGACGTATGCTGTGATATTCCGTGACAGAGGGATGGTACGATGGGGATGTGGTGAGCAACGGGGATCTGGAGTTTCATTCACTCAAATCGGAGTCTGCTGAGACATTCACGGACAGCCCGTCTGGAAGGGGGATTGGCTGCCTGCCTGCCTCCTGCCTCCCTCCTTATCCTCTAGCTCCTCCTCCTCCGCCTCCTCCTGAGGTGGTCCCACAATCCTTAGTGGCAAGGGCTGCCTCCTCATGACGGCCAAGTTGTGAAGCATGCAACATACCATGATAAAATGGGACACCCGCTCTGGCGTGTACTGGGGGAGTCCTCCGGAGTGATCAAGGCAGCAGAGCCATTGTTTCAGTAGCCTGATGTTCTGCTTGATGATGTTCCTGGTGGTAGCATGGCTCTCATTATATGAGTGCTGAGCATGAGTGTTGGGATGGAGGAGGGGAGTTGTGAGCTAGGTGCAGAAAAGATAGCCCTTGTCTCTGAGTAGCCACCCTCGAGTTTGCTGTGGTGGCTGGAAGATTGCTGGCACACCAGACTGACGCAGGATGAAGACATCATGGCTGCTGTCAGGATAGTGGGCATTGACCATCAGGAAGTGCTGGGCATGGTCGCACACCAACTGCACATTAAGTGAGTGGTAGCCTTTGCAGTTACGGAAGATCTCTACACATACTAGACAGACTAGATGCAGGAAGGCTGTTCCCGATGGCGGGGGAGTCCAGAACCAGGGGTCACAGTCTAAGGATAAGGGGTAAGCCATTTAGGACTGAGATGAGGAGGAATTTCTTCACCCAGAGTGTGGTGAACCTGTGGAATTCTCTACCACAGAAGACAGTTGAGGCCAATTCATTAAATATGTTCAAGAAGGAGTTAGATATATTTCTTAAGACTAAGGGGATCAAGGGATATGGGGAGAAAGCAGGGACAGGGTACTGAATTTGGATGATCAGCCATGATCGCATTGAATGGCGGAGCAGGCTCGAGGGGCCGAATGGCCTACTCCTGCTCCTATCTTCTATGTTTCTATGTTTCTATGAATGTGATAGTAGTAGGGGACAGTAGATTCAGGGGGATAAATACTGTTCTCTGCAGCCATGAAAGAGAGTCCCGAAGGCTGTATTGCCTGCCCGGTGCCACTGTCTTCTGTGGTAGAGAATTCCACAGGTTCACCACTCTCTGGGTGAAGAAATTCCTCCTCATCTCAGTCTTAAATGGCTTACCCCTTATACTTAGACTGTGACCCCTGGTTCTGGACTCCCCCGCCATCGGGAACAGCCTTCCTGCATCTAGTCTGTCTAGTCCTGTTAGAATTTTATAAGTTTCAATGCGATCCCCTCTCATTCTTCTAAACTCTAGCGAATATAAGCCTAAACGACCCAATCTCTCTTCATATGTCATTCCTGCCATCCCAGGTATCAGTCTGGTGAATCTTCGCTGCACTCCCTCCATGGCAAGAATATCCTTCCAAGATAAGGCAACCAAAACTGCACACAATACTCAAGGTGTGGTCTCACCACGGCCCTGTACAACTGCAGCAAGACATCCTTGCTCCTGTACTCGAATCCTCTCGCTATGAAGGTCAGCATACCATTTGCCTGCTTAACCGCCTGCTGCACCTGCATGCTTACCTTCAGCGACTGGTGCACAAGGACACCCAGGTCTCGTTGCACTTCCCCTTTTCCCAATCTATTGCCGTGCAGATAATAAACTGCCTTCCTGTTTTTGCCACCAAAGTGGATAACCTCGCATTTATCCACATTATACTGCATCTGCCATGCATCTGCCCAATCGCCCAACCTGTCCAAATCATACTAGAGTTTCTCTGCATCCTCCTCACAGCACACACGCCCACCCAGCTTTGTGTCGTCTGCAAACTTGGAGATATTACATCTAGTTCCCTCGTCTAGATCATTAATATATATTGTGAATAACTGGGGTCCTAGCATGGATCCCTGCGGTACCCCACTAGTCACTGCCTTCCACTCAGAAAAAGATCTGTTTATTCCAAGTCTTTGCTTCCTGTCTGGCAACCAGTTTTCTATCCAAGTCAGTATCTTACCCCCAATCCCATGTGCTTTAACTTTGCACGCTAGTCTCTTATGCGGGACCTTATCGAAAGCCTTCTGAAAGTCCAAATACACCACATCCACTGGTTCTCCCTTATCTATTCTACCAGTTACATCCTCAAAAAATTCCAGTAGATTAGTCAAGCATGATTTACCTTTTGTAAATCCATGTTGACTTTGTCCGATCCTGTCACTGTTTTCCAAGTGCTCTGCTATTACATCTTTTATAATGGACTCCAGCATTTTCCCCACTACCGATGTCAGGGTTACCGATCTATAATTCCCCATTTTTTCTCTACCACCTTTTTTAAATAGTGAGGTTACATTAGCTACCCTCCAATCCATGGGAACTGTTCCAGAGTCCATAGAATTTTGGAAGATGACCATCTACTATTTCTAGGGTCACTTCCTTAAGTACCCTAGGATGTAGATTATCAGGCCCTGGAGATTTATCGGCCTTCAATCCCATCAATTTCCCTAACACCATTTCCCTACAAATACTGATTTTATTCAGTTCCTCCCTTTCATCAGACCCTATGTTCCCCGACATCTCTGGGATGTTATTTGTGTCCTCCTTTTGAAGACAGAACCAAAGTATGTATTTAATTGGTCTGCCATTTCTTTGTTCCCCATTATAAATTCCTCTGATTCTGACTGCAAGGGACCTACGCTTGACTTTACCAATCTTTTTCTCTTCACATATCTATAGATGCTTTTACAGTCAGTTTTTATGTTCCCTGAAAGCTTACTCTCATACTCTATTTTCCCCCTCTTAATTAATCCCTTTGTCCTCCTTTGCTGAATCCTAAGCTGCTCCCAATCCTCAGGTTTGCTGCTTTTTCTGGCCAATTTATATGTCCTCTCCTTGGATCTTATGCTATCCCTAATTTCCCTCGTTAGCCACGGTTGAGTCACCTTTTTTGTTTTATTTTTATGCTAAACAGTGATGAACAAATTCTGTAGTTCATCCATGCAATGTTTAAATGTTTGCCATTGCCTATTCACCGTCAACCCTCAATCCATCCTAGCCAACTCGCGCCTCATACCATCATAGTTTCCTTTATTTAAATTCAGTACCCAAATCTCTGAATCAACTACTTCACTATCCATCTTAATGAAGAATTCTATCATATTATGATCGCTCCTCCCCAAGGGGCCTCGCACAACAAGATTGCTAATTAATCCTTTCTCATTACATAATACCCAGTCCAAGATGGCCTGATCTCTAGTTGGTTCTTCGACATATTGGTCCAGGAAACCATCCCATATACACTCCAGGAATTCCTCTTCCACAGTATTGTTACTAATTTGGTTAGATCAATCTATATTTAGATGAAAGTCACCCATGATAACTGCTGTGCCCTTATTGCACGCATCTCCACTTTCCCATTTAATGCCATCCCCAACCTCAGCATTACTGTTTGGGGGTCTGTATACAACTCCCACTAACGTTTTCTGCCCCTTGGTATTTCTCAGCTCTACCCATACAGATTCCACATCATCAAAGCTAATATCCTTACTTACTATTGTGTTAATCTCCTCTTTAACCAGCAATGCTACCCCACCTCCTTTTCCTTTTTGCCTGTCCTTCCTGAATATTGAATAGCCCTGGATGTTGCATTCCCAGCCTTGGTCACTCTGGAGCCATGTCTCCATAATCCCAATCATATCATATCCGTTTACATCTATTTGCACAGCTAATTCATCCACCTTATTACGAATGCACCTCGCATTAAGACAGAAAGCCTTCAGGCTTGTTTTTTTAACACTCTTAGACCTTCCTTCTCCCCCCACTTGGATGGCCCCCTGTACCACAGTGCCGTGGTCAGTTTGCCCATCCTCCCTGCAGTCCTTTCCTCATCCATACAGGTAGAAAGTAGCTCGTGCCTGTTGCACAAGGTCCAGGGCTGAGGCTCCTCCATCACTACATCCTGGGGCCTGATACCTTCCTGACTCGTAGTCACACCCTCCTGTCCCTGAGCACTGACGAACTCTAAAGTACTACTTAACCTAAAGGGTGTGACTGCCTCCTGAAACAAAGGCCTTGATTTTCATTGGGCTGTGAGGCAGGCTTTTAGGCATGTGGGGGGTTAGAATCGCTTAACCTAGGGGTTGCGAACCCCCCCGGCCTGGTTCCCGCCTCCACGCCATTTTAACCTAGGTGTGTCTGATTGACCTGAATCAATCCCGCCTGCAACAGGCGGGACTGGTCTTTAGGGCCCTTAAACAGCACTGATTGGCCTTTATAGTCCCATTTTAACAGGCTCTTGCCTGTTTAACCCTTTTCCCACATAAAACGCACCTGGTGGGGATGATGCCTGTGAAACCTGGCGTGAACACTATTGGCTTGCTGACTATCAGCTGCAGGTCCAACATTAAAGAGGATATTTGATCAGTCATCATTTGCAGGTGGCAGGACTTTGTTGTCTCAGGTCTGGGGCAACTTTTACCAGGCTTATCCACAGCTGTGGAAGTTTGGAGCCTGACACCCATCTCCAGTGTGACCTCCTGCGAGACCCCTCTCGCCACCCTCACTCAGCGCTTCCTCAACTGAGGCACCTACCAGAAGCATGGGAGGCCTTTTTTCCTTCCCCTCTTGGCATTAGAGGACCTTCAGCCCCATTTGCGAAATGACACACGCCACAACTGCAGAAGTTGCCATCAGAATTTTTATGAAAAACACACAACTGATGGCATTTCCACAAAATGCACAGCATTTCACCCAAGTGACTACCCTTGTGACTATTTGTGGTTTATTTTCCTCTTACGCGTGCTCCTGCATAGTGGTTCCCCTGTAGCTTCAGCAGGTGTGGAGGCCCCTTGCTCACTTTCCTGCTGCTCCTGTCTCGACACCTTTGGCGGGCGTCCTCTGGGATGGCGAGCCTGTGAGGGCTCGCCAGCAGTCTGCTGCTCCTGCGGCTGTGCAGGGGTTGAGACCTCTATCTCCGTTGGGTGTGTACTCCGGCGGGGCTCTGGCCGAGGGCTCTGCAGTGGCATGAAAGTGTGAGCGCTTGGAGAGGAGCCCCCACTTCCTTGAGGTCTGCCACCAACCTCCCTCTCATGGGTCAGGTCCCCCTCAGTGCCTGCAAGTGGCTTGAGAGCAGCTTGCTGCACATCAGCGGGGCCATGGGGACCCATATCTGCAATGGCAGTCCTACTCAGAAGGACTTCCATGAAGGTCTGGTTTCTCTGTTCAATAGATGCCCATCGCTCCTCAAGAGATGTCATTCTATTCTGAACACTCACCATGTTCTCCATACCCTGGTGACTAACCTCCTCCATGGCCGTAGCCCTCCTCTCCTCTACCGTAGCCAGCCTTACCACGGAGGCAGCAATCATTTCCACGTAGGTAGCCATCCTTTCCGTGTTGATGCGTTCATGCGCCACTTACTCCACAAAGGCTCTGCTCATGGTCGCTATGGGCTGCTCCATTCGCTCCACACTCGCAGCGACCCTAGAGACAAAACCTGCCAGAGACTCCTGCATCTGTGCCTGGAGTTCCATCACCTCTGATCTTACGGATGGAACCAGAGACAGAGGGTCGACATGCAGCTGAGCTGAGCTGGCAGAGTCCTGCGCCATCCGACAAGGACTCTCCACTGTTATCCCTGTCTCCACAATCTGCTGATGCTCATTTGTGAGCTGTGATACACCAGGTGACAACTCTACTCTATGTCCCGAAGGTCCCACCGAGGTGTGAGTGTCTACGCTGGTGCTGGGTGCGCTTATTTCTGATGACGCTGTGCCCTCAGAGGTTGCAGATTCCTCTGAGGAGTCCGGCTGCTCAGGCTCTTCCTCCTGCACCGTGGGGATGGGGGCTGTCGATGATCCTGTGGGGGAGTCAGGGAAAAAGTTAGAGATGTGATGCCAAGGTTACATGCACATTGCATTTTGCAGATGATCATAAGTCCATATGATGTAGCTTCAGAATCATTATCAGCGACTCATGCAATGCCAATGAGAGAGATGCAAAACTATTTTGTCACCAGCTTGCGGGGATGCTCCTGCCTGTCCTTCCCCAACGTCCACATCTCGGTCAGCCCCGGCAATCTCCAGGACGCCTTCCTCCCAGGGGGTGAGCTGGGCTAATGAGGGCGGCCCTCCTCCTGTCCTGGCTTGCTCTCTCCTGTTGTGAGCTCTCTTTTCCTGCAATGAGGTAGACGAGTGGAGGTTGAGTGAGAATGAAGGAGTGAGTGCAGAGATTGCATAGCATAGATACTTAGAAGGAGACAAAGATGGAGTGAGGTTGCAATACCAAGGGCCCTCCCTATGTGTTGTCAGTTGTGTTCAAAGCTTCAGAGTGAGAGGGAGTGTGAGGGCTGCATGGTGGCATAGTTCTGTGAATGTGAGCATAGAGAGAGAGGGAATGGGTAAGGGTGCGTGGATGTGAGTGTCTAGTGGGATGTGCAGGAAGAGATTGCTAAAGCTGAGTGCTGGTGAGGAAAGGCAATGGGGATCAGATTGAGGGTGATGGAAACATCATACAGTACTTACTTTTCCAGTGCGAAGCAGGTCATGGAATCTTTTCCTGCACTGCAACCACGTTCTTCGTGTTAGCCCCAAGGAGTTGACTTGACCTGTCACCTCTAGCCACACAGCCTTGATCTGGCTGGGAGGCCTCTTCCTCCCTGAAGAAGGCAAGAGGACCTCCCTGTGGGCCCTAGCACCATCCAATAATGCCTGTAGTGAAGCCTCATCAAATTTGGGTGCAGATCTGGCCCTCCCACTGGCCGTTCCTCCTGCAGGCTCCTGTGCCATCTTAATGGTGAAGGTTGGAAGCCTGCAGAGGAAGCAAGGCTTGCTGTGGACTTTAAAAGCAGCAGCAATGATGATGTCATATTCTGCGACTTTCTGACTGGAAATACTCAATTGCCAAGGCTTCCCACACGCTGGAAATCATTTGGCCAATTGAGTTAAATTTGCGTCAATCTCACAGACCCATTTACAATCGTGTTGGAATCACTAAATTCGGGGAACCCGCCAATTCCCTACACCTGAACTAAAATCGACCCCAAAGTGTCCAGGTAACTCTCCCCCTCCCTGATGCATCGCAATGTCTGCAGCTCGTACTCCAGCTCAACAATTCTGAGCCGATGTTCCTCGAGTTGCAGACACTTACTGCAGATGTGGTTGCTCGGGATGGCGATGCTCTCCACAAACTCCCACATGCTGCAGTTACGACACACCACCTACCCTGTCATCTCTACCCTTGTTTTATTTATTCATTAATTAGTTAAAGATTTTATTCAATTGATATTTTAGGTTTATTGTTTGATTATTTTAATTAGTTTAAGTTATTAATTTAATAAGTACTAGCAAGTTACAATTTCTCAGCTCTTAATTTAACCCCTTCCCTAACCTGTGACGTCACTATTTGATGTTGTTTTGAATCGGAGCCTCGCGCTGCCGCTGCTTTAATTCAGCTCGGCTCTTGGGCCGCTTTTTATCCTCTCGCCACTGCCACTGCTTTAATTCAGCTTGGCTCTCGGGACGCTCTTTATCCTCTCACCACTGCCACTGCTTTAATTCAGCTCCACTCTCGGGCCGCTCTTTATCCTCTCGCTGCTGCCACTGCTTTAATTCAGCTCCACTCTCGGGCCGCTCTTTATCCTCTCGCCACTGCCACTGCTTTAATTTAGCTCGGCTCTCGGGCCGCTCTTTATCCTCTCGCCACTGCCACTGCTTTAATTTAGCTCGGCTCTCGGGCCGCTCTTTATCCTCTCGCCACTGCCACTGCTTTAATTCAGCTCCGCTCTCAGGCCGCTCTTTATCCTCTCGCCGCTGCCGTTGCTTTAATTCAGCTCCGCTCTCGGGCCGCTCTTTATCCTCTCGCCACTGCCACTGCTTTAATTCAGCTCTGCTCTCAGGCCGCTCTTTATCCTCTCGCCGCTGCCTCTGCTTTAATTCAGCTCCGCTCTCGGGCCGCTCTTTATCCTCTCCCCGCTGCCGCATAGTCCCTTCTCCTAGTGTAGAGTGCCTCAGTGACCTCCCGGCTGCAGCAATGGCGAGCTGAGATGTTAGCTATATCTCCTGCTGCAGACTGGAAAGATCTGTAGGCGAAGAAACTGAGGTCCACGGTGATCTTGACTGCCATTGGGAGAGCCGTGGTCATCCTGCTCTGAGGCTGCAGGTCTGGTTGCAAGAGTTGGAAGGTTTCTGTGACCACCTCTTTGGTGAAGCAGAGCCTCCTAATACACTGCTCCGCAGTTAAATGGATATAAGAGAAGTGCTCTCGGAAGGCCCTAGGTGGGTAATGTAATGATCAATAACATGTCATTCTATAGTGGATACTAGGTGGAGCCGTAGAGCTGTGTAGAGCTGTATATTGCTGTATGTCTATATATATATAAGACTACATTACCCACAAGGCACTAGGCTACCCAGGAGGCAGTAGTCAAGATGGCGGCCTGCACACAGAAGTACATATGCTGAATCTCTACAGATGCTGTACCTAGAGAACGTGTACTAAATAAATGACTAGCTTAGAAGCTAGCTGTGTTCATAATAAGAATGTCTATTTATTAATGAACATAACATGGTACCAGGATTGGTAAGATCTGCTGAATATTGTGCAACGCGACATGGAGAATTTGAAGCCACCAGAACGTTTGAAACTCACAGGAAATGTCGACTACAATTGGCAGACTTTTAAACAACAATTCGAACTCTACATTGCTGCCATCGGGTTCGGTACGAAGCCAGACGCAAGGAAAGTAGCATTGCTGCTCACGGTTGCAGGCCCACAGGCGATAGAGGTATTTAATACATTTGTATTTAATCCAGAGGAGAACAGAGACAAATTAGACGATGTGCTAAAGAAATTTGATGCACATTGTTCTCCCAAAAAGAATGAGACCTATGAAAGATACATGTTCTGTTCAAGGACACAGCGGCAAGATGAGACTTTTGATAGCTTTGTGACTGATCTGAAACTGAAAGCACAGACATGTAATTTCTCTGAGCTGAAAGCATCCATGATTCGTGACCAAATTGTGTTTGGTATTCATGATAAAAGGTCAGGGAACATCTGTTGAGAGAAACCGAACTAACATTGGAAAATGCTGTGACAATATGCCAAGCCAGCGAGCTAGCTCAAAAGCATGCGAAGACTTTCAGTGAAATCAATAATGATGCGATTGTAGTAAGTGCTGCTGTCGGTGCTGTGTCCTACAAAGGGAAGAAACATGGGCAGAACAGAAATGAAAAGCAATCAGAAGAAGGAATTTTTAATTGTAAACGCTGTGGTTACAAACACCAGTTAAGACAATGCCCAGTGTTTGGAAAAATGTGCAGAAAATGTCATGGAAAGAATCACTTTGCCAAACAATGCTTTTCAAAAGTAAAAACAATGAAAGGGCAACAAGTCCAAGTTAATGTGATTGAGGACACTGATTTAAGTGAGACATTTTTTGTAGGAATGGTGTCATGTGACAATATAGAAAAGGATACAGAAAATGTGCAGCCCTCAGGAATAAACAATGCTGAACATAACGTCAATGCAGTAAAAGAGGACAAATGGACGATCCCACTGCAGGTAAATGGAGTATTAGTTACATTGAAACTAGACACTGGGGCAAAAGCAAACTTAATCAGTATGAGTGACATTAAAAACATGAAAGAAAAGCCCAAAATACAGAAAAAGTCAGTACTACTGAAGAACTACAATGGACAGAAAATAGATAGCTTAGGTGTATGCAGACTTAAAGTGACAGTCAAAGACAAAGTGCATCATCTCATGTTTTCTGTTGTGGCTGAAGGACTTGATTCACTACTGGGTGACAAGGCTTGTGAAGACTTAGAACTGGTCAAGAGAGTCTACCGTATAAACTGTGCCATAAACAGACCAGATGACTCAGTGGATTCTGTAGTAAATAATTTCCAGGATGTGTTCAAAGGATTTGGAGTTCTACCATTCACTTACAAGATCCAGCTAAAGGAGGATGCTCAGCCAGTGGTACATGCTCCACGAAGAGTTCCAGCACCCCTGCGTGACCGGCTCAAGAAAGAACTGGACAGAATGACCACACTAGGAGTCATCAGGAAAGTCGAAGAGCCAACAGACTGGGTTAACTCCATGGTATGTGTAAAGAAAAAGAACAATGATCTCAGAATGTGCATGGATCCAAAGGACTTAAATGCAAACATAAAACGTGAACACTACCAGATTCCCAAGCGAGAAGAAATCACCAGTGAAATGTCAGGTGCCAGATACTTTACAAAGCTCGATGCCTCACAAGGATTTTGGCAACTAAAACTGGATGAAGAGAGCACCAAATACTGTACCTTCAACACACCATTTGGCAGGTATTGTTTCCTCAGAATGCCTTTCGGGATAATATCTGCATCTGAAATCTTTCATAGAGCGATGGAACACATAATTGAAGGTCTGGAAGGAGTTCGGGTCTATGTTGATGACATCATCATCTGGGGCTCCACACTAAAAGAACACAATGAGAGACTGACTAAAGTGCTATAGAGCATACGCCGGAATGGACTGAAGCTCAACAAAGCCAAGTGTCAGTTTGGCGTCCAGGAAGTCACTTTCCTAGGAGATAATCTATCTGGTAAAGGAATAGAACCAGATATGGAAAAAGTAAACGCCATACTCAAAATGCCCCGACCCACTGACAAAAAAGGAGTGCTATGCATCATGGGGATGATAAACTTCATTGGAAAGTTCATTCCTAACTTGTCAGCCAAGACAGCCTGTCTGCGAGACCTGCTACATAAAACAAATGAGTTTGCATGGACAGAAAGACATGAACAAGAGTGGATGAATCTTAAAACAGTGCTGACAACCACACCTGTACTCACTTTCTTTGACCCAACAAAGAGAATCAAAGTGTCAACGGATGCATCAAAAGATGGCCTAGGCGCGGTCTTGCTACAAGCAGAGGGTGAAGATTGAAAGCCTGTTGCCTATGCCTCCAGGTCTATGACTGATTCTGAGTGTCGATACGCCCAGATTGAAAAGGAATGTCTAGGCTTGGTAGTTGGATTAGAAAAGTTTCATGGCTACATATATGGACTTCCCACCTTCACAGTTGAGACAGACCACAGCCCACTGGTTGCCATCATAAAAAAGAACCTGAATGAGATGTCTCCAAGGACTCAACGACTCATGATGAAGCTGCAAAGATATGACTTTGAACTGATCTACACACCAGGCAAATACATAGTGTTAGCAGATGCACTATCCCGAGCACCCACAATGAGTCATGTGAGCTCTACTGAAGAAGACGTGGATGTTCATGTGAGTATGGTCACTGCTGCGCTGCCCGTGTCAGACACAAAATCAAAGCAAATAGCAGAAGAAACAGTAAAAGATACAGTATTACAAACAGTAATAGAGAACATTCATCATGGTTGGCCAAAAGGTTCCTATCCAAAATATTTTCACAAGGTCAGAATTGAGTGTCGCAAGTGGACTATTACTAAAACAGAACAGAATAGTCATTCCACAGGCTCTACGTCAAGACATGCTCAAAAGGATTCATGAGGGACATTGAAAAATGCAAAAGGAGAGCAAGAGACACTGTTTATTGGCCTGGCATAAATAAGGACATTGAGAACATGATAGGCAAATGTGAGCCATGTCAGAAACACCAAAACAAACAAACAAAGGAACCAATGATAGTAGCTGACTTACCAACAGCACCATGGCAAAAGGTTGGTATGGACCTCTTTCATTTAAATGGTAAAGAATATCTAATAGTGATTGACTACTATTCTAACTATCCTGAGATGGCGCTGTTCTCAAGCACCACAGCAAGCAGTGTCATAATGCATGTGAAATCCATCTTCGCCAGACATGGTATTCCCAGGATTGCCGTTAGCGACAATGGTAACTGTAAGGAGTGGCAACAGTTTGCAGCACAATATGACTTTCAGCACATCACATCCAGTCCTTTGTATGCTCAGTCAAATGGTAAGGCAGGGAAAGGTGTTCAAGTTCTCAAGCAGCTACTGAAGAAAGCGACAGACAGCAAGTCTGATCCTTATCTCGCCCCGCTGAGCTACCGAGCCTCACCTTTAGACTCTGGTTCTTCACCTGCTGAACTACTAATGGGTCGCAAGTTGCACACCACGCTACCCTGCTGTGCAAAAGAACAGCAAAGTAAGGAACTGAGACAGAGACTTCAACTGTTAAAGCTGAAACAGAAATCATACTATGACAAGTCATCCAAAACTCTAAAACCATTGACAAGGGATGATGTTGTCAGGATTGAGGATCCAGCTGCATGGAACAGGAAAGCTACAGTTCTTGAGGAAGTACGACTAAGGTCATACACTGTTAGAGCTGAGGAAGGACAGATTCTCAGGAGGAACCGCCGTTCCCTCCTGAAAACACAAGAAACTATCCAAGAGCAGATTGATGACAATGCCGCAACTGCATCTTGTCAATCACCACCAGAACAATCTCATGAAGACACATCAGACTTACCCGTGTTGAGAAGATCCACACGTGAAGTAAAAAAGCCTGATAGACTTAGGCCTAGAAATTCATTGACGCCACTTTTGGGGCGCTAAAGTGGGGCGTCCGCTAAAGTTAGCGTCCGCCTCCAAATCTAGGCCACTTCTCCGATATTCATTAGCTTCGCCCTACTAGTTCGGGCGAGCGCTAAAACTGCTGTTGGACGCCTCTCTCTGGGCGCTAAGCCGGAGGTGGTGATCGATAGCGCCTAGGCCGGGCGCAGCGCAGGTGCGGCCATCTCGTGACTGACAGCAGACACCCTGGCGCCGGCCAGCTCTTAAGGGGGAAGGGTCGACTGTGTCTGCTGCCACGCCCTGGATAGTGGAGCCCTCCAGCTAGGCCTGAATACTGCTGCTGGACCCAAATAGCGCCTGAAGACATGGAGAAGGCCCGTGAACGTGCGCAGCGCTTCTCAGAGCGTGATCTGAGTGTGCTGCTTGCTGCTGTGGAGAAGAGGCGCCATGTTTTGTACCCGGACAATGGCAAGAAGGCGACGGTCCGCGTCTACGGGAGAGCCTGGAGGCATGTCGCCAGCAAGCTGTCAGCCAACAGCGACGTCCCCAGGACCGGTGCCCAATGCCGCAAAAAGTTAAATGACCTCACACGCATTTTCAGGGTGAGTACCCTTTCCAGTGACCTCCTCATCCTTGCATGTGCACCTCACATTATGGGCAAAGGGACCTGAAAGCTCTAATGGCCAGCCTTCATCCAGCAGCTATGGGACAGGCATGAGCATCAATTGCACATTCTGCACTTAACACACTGGCCAAGCTATTCCACCATGGGAGGCAGTGCACAGCAGATCATGGCGACACACTGGCCAAGCTATTCCACCATGGGAGGCAGTGCACAGCAGATCATGGCGACACACTGGCCAAGCTATTCCACCATGGGAGGCAGTGCACAGCAGATCATGGCGACACACTGGCCAGGCTATTCCACCATGGGAGGCAGTGCACACCAGATCATGGCGACACACTGGCCAGGCTATTCCACCATGGGAGGCAGTGCACACAAGATCACGGCGACACACTGTACTTAGAGCCCGTCCTTTCTCTTGCAGGCCAAGCTGGCGAATAATCGCAGGAGCCGGACTGTGACCGGGGGAGGACGACCCCATTTCCAGCCACTCACCGACCTGCAACATCACGTGGAGCGCCTCATGGGTCGCCGGGTGATTGGGCCCGTTGCATGTGGAGATGCCGACCCTGTTCTGGGAAGCAATGGTAAGGACATCACCTTTTGCACCTCTCTCGTCCCACTTGCGCATCAGATCTACATCCTTTGCCACTGTCCGACCAATGCGCTGAATGCCACCACTCATGCATCCCGCACTGACGCCCTCTCCTCACTCTAAAGCTACTCTTGTGCCTTCCTGCTTTCAGATGGTCAAGAGGAGGTCCCTCAACTTGCCAGTGACAGACCCTCCGAGGAGGAGCAGGAGGAGGAGCAAGAGGAAGGCGGCCCATCAGGGGAACCCTCAGCCGCGGCCACCCAGGCCAATGTAGGGGACACGTCTTCCCTGGAGGGCAGCGTGGCGGAAGTGTCGAAGGGGAGGGGAGCTCCTGGGACCTGCGTGCTGCAGAAAGGCGGGAGGGGGGTGGAAGCTCGGCGGCCTTCTCCCCAGAGGGGGGATGCGTCGGAGGGGAGTCCAATTGCTGGGCCCAGCGGCCTCCAGCAACGCAGGAAGGGTCGGCCAGCTCGGCGGCCTTCTCCCCAGAGGGAGAGTCCGGCCTCCAGTCAGGAGTTGCTCTTCGCCGAGGAGATGGAAGGCCTCGAAGACTTGTCCGCGGACTCGGAGCGCCGGCACACGGAGCTCATGGCGGTAGTGTCACGGTTGCCTGAGTCCATCGATTCCCTCTCTCGGAGTGTGGCCGAGTTCGGGCCCTTAGAGGCCACCAGTCGGGCGGAATACCGGGCAGATCTTGCAGCGACTGGCCAGGTGATTAGTGGTGCCGTCCAGTCACTGGCTGCTCTGCTGCGGGCAGTGAACAGGTCAACACGGGCACTCACTGCTGCCACACTCGCTGTGGCAGCCAGGCATCGCCAGGGCACCCGGCGCGCTGCAGCAGCACATCGGTCTGTCCCTCGGCAGATTGGTGCGCATGCTGCAGTGCTGGCCCGGGCGAGTGCCAGTGTCTCAGGCGACCAGCGAGCACCTGCCATCCGCCAGCTTGCCGCCATTCCTCCAGCCGCCACTGCCACTCCCCCAGTGGAGCTGCCAGGAGCTGCTGCAGTGACTGATGCTGGCCAGCCACAGCTGCAGCAATCAACAGCCGGCCGCTCGACGCCCAGACCTCGACTAGGCCGACCCCCAAGGGCATCTGCCGTCACGACATGTGCCCCTCAGGAGCCTGCCCCCAGCCTTGCAGCAGCCAATGGCCTTACTTTGAGGCGGAGCAGCAGGGCGGGCAGGGGCCATCCAAAGATGGCCAAGGCATCGCCCTAGCGGGCCAAATATTCGAATGTGTGGCCATTTGTGTTTGTTTCTTGAGGCCGAGAATTGGAAGTTAGTTTTTTGAAGGCCGATGATGTGATGTTTGTTTTGGATGAAGGCCGACAATGACGGCCATTTCAGTTGGCCTATTTTGTTAATCCTCCCCAGGTTGTGGGAGCGAGTAATGTGTTGGAGTGTTTTTTGTGGGTTTCCTCTGTTTTTGGTTTTCATGTGGGAAGGGCCCAGAGTTTGTACAATAAAGCATTTTATTTATTCACATTGTCCATGTTTGATCTTTGAAGTGTTTGTTGCCTTAACCGGCTGCGGGCTTGCGGAGCGGCTGCAATCATGTTCTATCATTGGCGCAAGCCATTCCCTGACAGGGGGCCTAGAAGTGACGTTCAATAAGCCGACGACGGGCGGCCCTTGGACCTTGTGCGTCCCTCCTGGGCTGGTACTCCTCGTCCTCGTCGTCCTCATGCTCCTCCTGCTCCTCCTCCTGAGGTGGTGGTCCAACATGAGGTGGCAGTGCCTGAGTCGTGCGGATAGCCAGGTTGTGCAGCATGCAGCAAACGACGACGAATTGGGAGACTCGATCCTGCGAATACTGGAGGGCTCCCCCGGAGCGATCGAGACAGCGGAACCATTGCTTGAGCACGCCGATTGTTTGTTCTATGAGGTTCCTTGTCACTTGATGGCTCTCATTGTATTCCTCTTCAGCAGGGGTCATGGGCGCGCGGAGCGGGGTCATGAGCCAGGTACACAAAGGATAGCCTTTGTCCCCGATAAGCCATCCTCTTGGGGGAGGCTGTGCCTGGAACATGTCAGCCACAGTTGTCTGTCGCAGGATAAAGGCATCGTGGCTGCTGCCTGGAAAGCCGGCATTGACAGCTAGGATGCGCTGCCTGTGGTCACACACCAGCTGTACATTGAGGGAATGGTAGCCCTTCCGGTTGCGGTAATCCTCGGCATGCTCAAGAGGTGCCCGCAAAGCCACATGCGTGCAGTCAATGGCGCCCTGCACCATGGGGAAGCCCGCTATTCTTGCAAACCCCAGTGCACGCTGCTGCTGCTTGTCCAGGGTCATGGGGAAGGAGATGAATTGATGTCTCCTTCTGAAAAGGGCTTCGGTCACCTGGCGGATGCAGCAATGCACGGCGAACTGGGAGATGTTAGCGATGTCCCCAGTTGCGGATTGGAAGGAGCCGGAGGCATAGAAGTTGAGAGCCACCGTCACCTTCACTGTCACCGACAGAGATGTCCTGCGCATCAGCTGTGGCTGCAGATCTCTCTGAAGCAGCCGGCAGATGTCTGCAACCACCTCCCTTCGGAATCGCAGCCTCCTAACACACATCGCGGCAGACATGGTCAGATAGGAGGTCTGCTGGCGGTATACCCTGCGTGGGTAAGGCCTCAGTTGGCGACGCCTGTTGCCCCCTCTGCGTCTAGCCAGGGCTGCCACTCTCTCACGGCGTCTGTAAGCCCTTCTGGCATAAGGCTGAAATTCAGCGTTGCCACCCAATGCAACCCCCATTATATGCTGGCAAACACTGAGCTCTGAATGAAGGCTAAGATAATTGGTAAGCTCTGGCCTGAGCCAAAAATACCTGTCCAAGTGTTGGTCCAAACCAGTAAACTCTCCTCCTTGGTCTCTGTCCAAAAAACCGTTGCACAAGAGTGAATACTGCAAAATGGCTGGCCTTTATACTGCTGGGTAAGTGCCCTTTAATTAGCGCTCCCCCCGGCCCGGCTGGCCTGTGTACCGTTCCACTTCACAGTTGCTCGGGACGCCCGGCGAGTGAAGTTCCGGTTTGGGGCGCACAAAGGGCGTTGCACTATTATATGACGTCATGATCTGCGCGCGCAGCAGGGCGCGTGCTAAGACTTTGCGCCGGCGCTAAATGTGTCCTGAAGTTGGGGAGAGGCGCAGATCGCGCTGCGCCCGGGCGATAAGCGCCTAGCGCTCGAGATCTACTCCCCCTAAGGCGCTAACGGCTGGCGCGCCCAACTGAATTTCTAGGCCTTAATCTTTGAGTATAATGTAAAGCTTTGAAAATGTGTTGACAGTTGTGAAAATGTTTATGTTTATAGAGCACTAACAAAAGTGTTACTGATATCATCTTTATTGTTTTTCTTGAAAGTTGATTGATATTGATTTTGTTTAGCCTCAAAGAAAGAGGGATGTAATGATCAATAACATGTCATTCTATAGTGGACACTAGGTGGAGCCGTAGAGCTGTGTAGAGCTGTATATTGCTGTATGTCTATATATATATAAGACTACATTACCCACGAGGCACTCGGCTACCCAGGAGGCAGTAGTCAAGATGGCGGCCTGCACACAGAAGTACATATGCTGAATCTCTACAGATGCTGTACCTAGAGAACGTGTACTGAATAAATGACTAGCTTAGAAGCTAGCTGTGTTCATAATAAGAATGTCTATTTATTAATGAACATAACAGGTAAGGCCTCCTGTTGAGAGCCCTCCTGACCCTCCTCCTCTCTCTGCACGCATTTTCTCATCTTCTTCACTGCCTCCGCTCCCTCTCCCGAAGATACTCGAGTGCGAGGGGACTGCCAGTAGAGCCCCCATGACTGTGAGCAAGTGTTGTGAGCAGAAGCCTTTAAATAATAATGAAGGCGTCTCCACTTCTACCTGTTACCTTAGAACCTTGAAACAAGTTTATAAAGCTACTGGAGTTACAGAAAGTTGCACAGAGCCAGTCAAACTGAGCAAACTTGTCAGCTGCAAGTAGTTGCTGATGATCCTTTTAAATACTGCTGCTAGTGCCTCCTTCCTGCTTGTCAATGCTTGCTCAGCTCATCGTACTTAAGGCATGCCGGTAAGTTGAACGGTGAAGTCCAAACTCGCAGATCGGGCATCAAGTGAGTGTTGCACACTCACTGACATCACGATCTGCATAATTTCCACGATCGCTGATATCGGCAGCGCTGCCAGCCATCCAAAAATTGTGGCCGCCATGGGACCCGCTGCCAGCTGGCGGAAGAGCAGCAGCCACCAGTTTTTTGCCCGATTATGGTGGTAACGGGTGGTACTAAACCCCCGAATTTCTAGGCCAAGGACTGGTGCACGAGATCAGTTCCATTTATTTCTATATTGTAGATAGCGAAAAATGCCATCATCATCATAATAAAGTGTCAAACCAAACCACAAAAAGCACTAATATCAAACAGACAATCTATTTGACTGATATCAGTCTGCGGATATGAATAATGAATTTGCCCGTCACTTGGGTCTTTCATATCTTACAACTGAACAAATTAATCTGCCATCAATCTTTCAAGTTAAGAGCTATGGTTTATCATTTGGTCAATACAATGGTGTAATGTTGTTTTGCTTGCAATATTTTGACTCTAACTGTTGCTTTGGCCTCACCATTCATAATTCATCATAATTCTGACACATACTTTGATGCACAGGTCATAAGTACCTCACTGCAACAACGATACTTTTCTTTCCAAGGATCAATACAATTTTTATGTTGCTCACCTTATCCGTTCTTCTTCAGCTTTTCGTAGTATTTCATCCCGATGAAGGACTTCCAGAACCTTCTCCCGTTCTATACCTTTGAGAGATTTGATATCAATTTCCAGTGTCATTCTGGTCTCTGTCCAGTGTTAGTGTCACTACTGTTTGACAGTTCAACTCCACAGTTTTTGATGCGTGAGTCAAGACAGGCTCCCAAACCCAGGGAATGAGAGAAAAGTTATCTGAATTGCACAGTAACAGCAGGTGACGACTTCTTACTGTTGTGCTGCACTTATGGATTGGCAATTTGATATCGAACTCATCTCCAGTGTATTCCCATTTCCAGTTTGAAGCATTTTTTCACACTTTCCCATTGCCACTTCATAAACTGATTGCGCCCTCTTCCTTCCAGCCTGATTCATTCAAAATGATTCTCTCTCTCTCTCTCTCTCTCGAGATGCTCACAAGTCAACAAAATGCCAAACATTGATCCTGGGTCAGTTCATGCCCATTTGCAGCATCTTTAGGAGCACAGTGAAGGGGATTCTTGTAGCAACATCCTTTGAACAGAGTGCCTTTCATGTATGAAGTGCTCTTCTGTGTCATAAGCAGCTTTGAACCCTACAAAAAGAACAAGATATAGCAACTGTCAGCCTAATGATACTTTACTGAGATAAAGTATACTGATACTTTATTGAGATGGAACACATGAATCTTATCTCAGATTTATTGATTTTGTTATAGTGCTTTCATGGTACCCACTCGTCAGGAAATTTGTCCCTTCAACTACACTCACCATAGCTTTCATTAGCACTTAATGGATGAACAAACTGAAGGGCCATTGACCGTGCATAACTACATAGCCAGCATAGAGTTATTAGCCAGCTGTAATATGTATAGTCATAAATAATTTCTCCCAGTCACAATGTATTGGAAAAACAATTTTAGCCAATTGTAAACAATTATTAATAAATAATGTATAATGGTTTGTTGGCTTTATTAAATTAAGTAAGAGCCATTTCCTCTTTGCTGAATGTTGATTCCATATCCAGACTGGCAGTTCTTGTGCTTTCCTAAGTAATGAGATAACATGACCGTAGTGATTTATGCTGATGTCTGAGGATATACCTGTAGCCATGGAGGTAATTTGGAACTTTTCCAAAACACAGTATAGTTACAACCTATTTTCACAATTATTTAGATGCTCCCAGTCTATTTCTCAATAAATTTGTAGAAATTGAATTTACAACACGGAAGGAGGCCATTCAGTCCATCGTATCTATGCCTGCAGCAGCTCTTCAACTTCAGCTTTTGACTCTAATCTCATTGATCTACCCATTTCCTGTATCTTTTTTCATTCTTCCTTTTCAAATACTTTTCGAATTCCCTTTTAGAAGATAATAGTCTCTAAACCTGAAACAGTCAGCCATCACAATAATAACAAATATTTCAATGGGCAAGGGAGGGAAAAAGGGGTTAAATTGTCCGATTGCACACTCCCAGCCCAGACGGAGCCTCAACCATTAGGCAGTGCATGTTGGTAAATCACGGTACACATGGCCAATAATTTTCTCTCTATTGAGTTAATCCTTATGGAAAATTTACTTGTAAGATTTCAAGGGGGCAGGGAAACATGCACTGATTTGTGAAGTTCAATCTTAGTTACATTTGCACAGATCAGAGTTAAGTTTAATTTTTGAAGCACTGAATGTTAGTGCCGACCTGAAACAATCGGGTTGGTTAATGGACCCATTCTGGGCGTGCATCAATACCTGCTGTAATAAGGTACAATGCTGATAAAGAGATTCCAACTGTACACCATTCTTCACACACTGATAGGACTGGTGTTCGATCTGTACAGAAATGGATGGGAACTGACTGAACTATTTTGGAGCTGGCCTTGTGGTAATTATATACTTCTAGTGATAGGAAAAGAAGACATTTAACAACAATGACAGCAACAACATGCATTTATATAGCATCTTTAACATAGAAAGACATCCCAAGGCGCTTCACAGAGGCATAATCAGACAAAAATGGATGCCGAGCCAAAAGAGGAGATATTAGAAGAGGTAACCAAAAGCTTAATCAAAGAGGTGGGTTTGAGAGGAGAGGATTTGGAGGAGTTTAGGGAAGGAATTCCAGAGAGTGGGGCCTAGACAGCTGAAGGCATGGCCGCTGATTCTGGGACAAAGGGAGGAGGGATGCGTGAGGCCAGAGTCATAGAAACATAGAAACATAGAAGATAGGAGCAGGAGTAGGCCATTCGGCCCTTCGAGCCTGCTCCGCCATTCAATGAGATCATGGCTGATCATCCAAATTCAGTACCCTGTCCCTGCCTTCTCCCCATATCCCTTGATCCCTTTAGCCTCAAGAAATATATCCAACTCTTTCCTGAATATATTTAATGAACTGGCCTCCACCGCCCTCTGTGGCAGAGAATTCCACAGGTTCACCACTCTCTGGGTGAAAAAATTCCTCCTAATTTCAGTCCTAAATGGCTTACCCCTTATCCTTAAACTATGACCCCTGGTTCTGGACTCCCCGGCCATCAGAAACATCCTTTCTGCATCTAGTCTGTCCAGACCTGACAGAATTTTATAGGTTTCGACGAAATCCCCTCTCAATCTTCTAAACTCCAGTGAGTATAAGCCCAATTGACACAATCTCTTCTCGTACGTCATTCCTGCCATCCCAGGTATCAGCCTGGTGAATCTTCGCTGCACTCCCTCCATGGCAAGAACGTCCTTCCTCAGGTAAGGTGACCAAAACTGCACACAATACTCAAGGTGCGGTCTCACCAAGGCCCTGTACAACTGCAGCAAGACATCCTTGTTCTTGTACTCGAACCCTCTTGCTACGAAGGCCAACATACCATTTGCCTTCTTAACCGCCTGCTGCACCTGCATGCTTACCTTCAGCGACTGGTGCACAAGAACACCCAGGTCTCTTTGCACTTCCCCTTCTCCCAATCTATTGCCATTCAAATAATAATCTGCCTTCCTGTTTTTGCCACCAAAGTGGATAACCTCACATTTATCCACATTATAGTGCATTTGCCATGTTTCTGCCCAATCACCCAACCTGTCCAAATCGTACTGGAGTACTGGGGTATCCTCCTCACAGCATACCCTCCCACCCAGCTTTGTGTCGTCTGCAAATTTGGAGATATTACATCCAATTCCCTCGTCCAGATCATTAATATATATTGTGAACAGCTGGGGTCCTAGGACCGATCCTTGCGGTACCCCACTAGTCACTGCCTGCCACTTGGAAAACGACCCGTTTATTCCAACTCTTTGCTTTCTGTCCGCCAACCAGTTCTCTATCCAAGTCAATACCTTGCCCCCAATCCCATGTGCCTTAATTTTGCACGCTAACCTCTTATGCGGGACCTTATCGAAAGCCTTCTGAAAGTCCAAATACACCACATCCACTGGTTCTCCCTTATCTATTTTACCAGTTACATCCTCAAAAAATTCCAGTAGATTAGTCAAGCATGATTTACCTTTTGTAAATCCATGTTGACTTTGTCCGATCCTGTCACTGCTTTCCAAGTGCACTGCTATTACATCTTTTATAATGGACTCTAGCATTTTCCCCACTACCGATGTCAGGCTTACTGGCCTATAATTCCCCGCTTTTTCTCTGCCACCTTTTTTGAATAGTGGGGTAACATTAGCTACCCTCCAATCCATGGGTACTGTTCCAGAGTCTATTGAGTTCTGGAAGATGACCAGCAATGCATCTACTATTTCTAGGGCCACTTCCTTAAATACCCTGGGATGTAGATTATCAGGCCCTGGGGGTTTATCGGCCTTCAGTCCCATCAATTTTCCTAACACCATTTCCCTACAAATACTGATTTCTTTCAATTCCACCCTTTCATCAGACCCTATGTTCTGCGGTATTTCTGGGAGGTTATTTGTGTCCTCCTTTGTGAAGACAGAACCAAAATATGTATTTAGTTGGTCTGCCATTTCTTTGCTCCCCATTATAAATTCCCCCAATTCTGACTGCAAGGGACCTACGCTTGACTTCACCAATCTTTTTCTCTTTACATATCTATAAAAGCTTTTACAGTCAGTTTTTATGTTCCCTGAAAGCTTACTCTCATATTCTATTTTCCCTTTCTTAATTAATCCCTTTGTCCTCCATTGTTGAATCCTAAACTGCTCCCAATCCTCAGGATTATTGCTTTTTCTGGCCAATTTGTATGTCCTCTCCTTGGATCTTATGCTATCCCTAATTTCCCTTGTTAGCCACGGTTGAGTCACCTTTTTTGTTTTATTTTTATGCCAAACTGGGATGAACAACTTCTGTAGTTCATCCATTCGGTCTTTGAATGTTTGCCATTGCCTATCCACCATCAACCCTTTGAGTGCCATTCCCCAATCAATCCTACCCAACTCGCTCGGGGGAACGGAGAGCTGTGGGAGAGTTGTAAGGTTGGAGAAAGCTACATAGATACAAAGCCATGAAGGGATTTAACTCCTTTAAGAGGTTATCTGAACAAATAATTATTTCTTCTGTAAGGCGAAGGCTCACCTTAAGAAGCCTTAATATGATTGAACATGTTCCACAAAAGCATCATTTTAGTAAGAGTAATCTTTAAAATAACAGGAGAAACACTGAACAGCAACTTAGAATCAAAACTCACCTCAACTGTAAGACAAGGCTGCTGGGGTAAAATTGCAATACATAATATTAATATACAACTGCAACAACTTGAGTTAGAGAGCCTTTAATATAGAAAATGTCCCAAAATGCTTCACAGATTGTGATGGGGGAGACGGAGATAAAATAATGGATGACTGGAGAGGTGAAAAAACATTTTTGGGAGGTTTTTAGAGGTGGAGGGAGAAGTGGAGAGTGGGAGGCAGTTCCAGAGAGACAAGATGAGGCAGCTGATGGCACAGATACCAATGGTGAGGCAAAGGGTTCCACAGGAGGCCAGAGTCAGAGGACTGAAGGGTGCGGGAGAAGATGTAAGAGTGAAGAACATTGCTGAGATGGAGTGGGGTCAGGGTTTCTCTGGTAGAGCTGGAGTCCTGATTCTGTGTGTGCTCACATAGGGAGCCTTGGTACTTCAACACAGCCTTGCTCCATACCATATCACTACACTTCTATTGATCCTGATTCTGGCACTGGTAATCTATCTGCTTTTACATCTCTTCCTATCTCTCACTTCCATGCACCTTAAATCAAGGTAACAGGTGACTCCAGCCGTGGCTTGGAATTTGACAGATATTACAGACACTGGATGAAGGCATCAATTTTATTTTTTGTGAGGTCAAGGCTCAGTTGGCATCAATCTTGCCTCTGAGGCAGAAGGTTAAGGGTTCAAATCACACTTTAGGACATGAGGAAATTCCTGATTTATACATTTACTGAAAAATATCTAGTCATATGATAATGTGATCTGGAGGTGGTATCAATAAAACCGCTCAGAGTGTGTACTGTGCCCTCACATGCAATTCTCCCATCTTCCGGAAGGTGGACTGATAGTGAGACAAATTCAATTGTAAACTAACAAACTGGTTTATTTTACATGAAATATATGGTTGAACAGAATATTGTTTTCACAATGAGCCTCACCTACTTCCTACTGCTCCTCATAACATCAAAACTAATACATTACACACACTTTGCCTTTGATATAGGCCTTCCTTCACTTAACAAATTGATGAGCTGAATGGAGCTAAGCTATAGAAATAAAACCTTTCTGTGTCCTTCACTTTTCTGCATCTGCCGCAAACTCCCTTTCTTTTTACACCCAGAGATACCGAAGGCCGCCCTCTGCATCAAGAATTGTCTCATCAAGCCATCAATTGGATCAGAAACCTTCCCACTCCCCGCCCTGGTATGAGTGCCATGGCAATTTATATTGTCTGACTAGCCCACTGGCACCTCTGAATGGAAGTCAATCCAACGTTGGAGGTGCTAATATCTCTGGGAGGTGTTCCTGACTGTCTCAAGCCAGTCAGATATGGTTGAAACTCAGTTCTGAGATGGCTAGCATCCCAGATAATGTTGTCATAAGCAGCATCCCAGATGGTTTGTGCGTTTTTAGAAGTTGTCTTCATAGCAATATAATATAAATTAACCCGAAATCCCTTCCAAATCCAAATTGCACGGCAATACTGTAATCAACATGGCATCTGAGCACACTGCATGGTCCCTGAGAATCCCACTTTACAGGGTGTGGTAAACCACTGTATTGTATATTGCCACCTCTGGGTGGCGCTGTGTATGGAGGCATGCCTCAGCTGACTCCACCCACCACTGTGTGGGTTTCGTTCAGACTTGTTCAGTCACTCACGAAGAAGCTTGGTCTCTTCTTAGCTAATAAAAGCCTTATTCATCTCTTCTTTCGACTCGTCATCTCTTCTTCGACTCATCACCTTTTATGAAGTAATTGATAAGCGTATCAATTTTATTAGCTAAAAGTTAAATGGCGACACCTGAGGAGCAACAACAGCAACGGATACAGCAGACATTGCTGAGAGCCCTCAGACCACCACGCCTGGACCTCGACCCTCAAGAGGTGGGTGCATCAGCCAAGTTTGAACACTGGCTGAGCTGCTTTGAATCCTTCCTCGCAATCTCACAGGTTACAGAGGAGGATCACAAACTGAAAATTTTGACCGCCCAGGTGAGCCATCAAGTATATATGCTAATCCGGGACTCTAATACGTACGTGGCGGCCCTCGAGCTACTAAAAGGGCAATATACGCGCCCAGTGAACACAATTTACGCCCGACACCTCTTGGGATCCCGCAGGCAGCAACCGGGAGAATCGGTAGGGGCATTTGCACGGGCGCTACTGGCACTCTGCAGAGACTGCGATTGTAAAGCGGTAACGGCTGTGGAGCACGCGCAGGGACTCGCCTGTGATGCCTTCGTCAGGGGCCTCCAGTCAGACCACACCCGGCAGAGACTGCTAGAAAGCAAGGAACCCGACCTGAAGACGGCCATTGCCCTTGCGCTCTCGTTAGAGGAGGCCCACCGAAACCTCGAGGCATACCCCCGTAACGGCGCCGAGACATGGCAATCGAAACCGTGGGACACGGGACCGCCGCCCCCGGCACCAACCGCTGCAGCGACCCAACCGAGACAGCAGCCTCCGGTAAGAACTGCTTCGATGCCCAGTAACCAGGCCCAAAAATGCTATTTCTGTGGCCAGTTAAAACATCCCAGAGCGCACTGCCCAGCTAAGACAGCTACCTGCTCGGGCTGCGGGAAGAAAGGCCATTACGCTAACGCCTGCAAGGGGAAGCCAGCCAGCAGCGCAGCGTGCGGGCCGTGGGAGCAGCCATCTTATCCGCCATTTTGTGTACCCCCGGCCGCATGGCATCCGCCGCCATCGTATCCAACGCACTCAACCGCCATTTCGTCACCGGAACCGACCACCGTCTCGGCGGATGACTATAGTGACTCACTAAGCCACATACTGGCCTCCGTGACGCTGGATCAAGCCCTCCCTCACCATCTATCCAGCTCCATGATGGATATCGCGGTAAACAGCCGCGCCACCAGTTGCCTGATCGACAGCGGGAGCACAGAGAGTTTCGTCCACCCCGACACGGTACGTAGCCACTCCCTCACGATTCTGCCAATGCACCATCGCATTTCTATGGCGTCCAAGTCCCAGTCAATGGACATCAGCGGCTACTGTGTGGTGACCCTGTCAGTAGGGGGCACTGAATATAAAAAATTTAAACTGCTAGTCCTGCCCCGTCTTTGCGCTGCCGTCCTGCTAGGGTTGGATTTTCAGTGCCACCTTAAGAGTGTCACACTAGCATACGGTGGACCCCTCCCCCCACTCACAGTCTGCAGCCTTTCCACATTAAAAGTCCCCCCCCCTCCCCTGTTCGCTAACCTCACCCGCGACTGTAAACCCATCGCTACCAAAAGCAGGCGGTACAGTGCCGGGGACAGAGCTTTTATCAGCTCTGAGGTGGAGCGGCTATTGAAGGAGGGCATTATCGAAGGTAGCACTAGCCCCTGGCGAGCCCAGGTTGTAGTCGTTAAAACCACTGCAAAACGCCGCATGGTAATCGACTACAGCCAAACCATAAACCGGTACACCCAGCTGGACGCGTACCCCCTCCCTCGCATATCTGATATGGTCAATCAGATTGCGCAATACAAAGTATTCTCCACCATCGACCTTAAGTCAGCGTACCACCAGCTGCCCATCCGCCATGAGGACCGCCAGTATACTGCCTTCGAGGCAAACGGCCGCCTCTACCACTTCCTTAGGGTCCCCTTCGGCGTCACCAACGGGGTTTCGGTCTTCCAAAGGGAGATGGACCGAATGGTTGACCAGAACGCGCTGCGGGCAACCTTCCCCTATTTGGATAACGTCACCATCTGCGGCCACGACCAGCAGGACCACGACGTTAATCTAGCAAATTTCCTCCGTACGGCCCAACGGCTGAACCTAACGTACAATAAGGAAAAATGTATGTTTCACACCAAGCGCCTGGCCATCCTCGGCTGCGTGGTGGAGAACGGAGTCATCGGGCCCGACCCCGACAGAATGCGCCCCCTAATGGAGCTACCCCTTCCCCACTGCCAAAAAGCACTGAAGAGATGCCTGGGGTTTTTCTCCTACTACGCCCAGTGGGTGCCCCTCTATGCAGACAAAGCCAGGCCCCTCATCAAAGCCACCTCCTTCCCCCTGACACCAGAGGCGTGTGCAGCCTTCACTCTTATCAAGAACGATATCGCGAAGGCCGCAATGCACGCGGTGGATGAGTCCATCCCCTTCCAAGTGGAGAGCGATGCCTCCGACTTCGCCCTAGCCGCGACCCTTAACCAGGCGGGCAGACCCGTGGCCTTTTTCTCAAGGACCCTCCAGGGCCCCGAGACGAGACACTCCTCCGTCGAAAAGGAGGCCCAGGCTATTGTAGAAGCGGTGCATCACTGGAGGCATTACCTGGCCGGGAAACGATTTACCCTGCTCACTGACCAGCGTTCAGTAGCTTTTATGTTTAATAATAAGCAGAGGGGTAAAATCAAGAACGACAAGATCTTGAGGTGGAGAATCGAACTCTCCACCTACAATTATGATATCTTGTATCGGCCAGGGAAACTCAATGAGCCCCCAGATGCCCTATCACGTGGTACATGCGCCAACGCGCAGAGTGATAGGCTGCAGTCCCTCCACAATGACCTCTGCCACCCGGGGGTCACCAGGTTTTTCCATTTTATCAAATCCCGTAACCTGCCCTACTCCATCGAGGAGGTCAGGACCATGACCAAGAGCTGCCAAATCTGCGCCGAGTGCAAACCGCACTTCTATAGGCCGGACAGAGCAAGCCTGATCAAGGCCACCCGCCCCTTCGAACGCCTGAGCGTCGATTTTAAAGGGCCCCTCCCCTCCGCTGACCGCAATGTGTACTTCCTCAACATAGTTGATGAGTACTCCCGTTTCCCCTTTGCCATCCCTTGCCCAGACATGACCAGTACCACGGTCATCAAGTGTCTGAATGACATCTTCGCTCTGTTCGGGTTCCCCAGCTATATACATAGCGACAGGGGCTCATCGTTCATGAGCGACGAACTTCGGCAGTACCTGCTAACAAGAGGTATCGCCACGAGCAGGACCACCAGTTACAACCCCCGGGGGAACGGCCAGGTGGAAAGGGAGAACGCGACGGTTTGGAAGGCAGTCCTCTTAGCACTAAAATCTAAGGGCCTTCCGACCTCCCGCTGGCAGGAGGTCCTCCCTGCAGCGCTCCACTCCATTCGGTCACTGCTTTGTACTGCCACTAATGCGACCCCTCATGAGAAAATGTTCGTTTTCCCCCGGAAGTCTACATCGGGAACCTCGCTACCGGCATGGTTGACTTCTCCTGGGCCCGTCCTACTGCGGAGGCACGTGAGGACGCATAAAACGGACCCCCTGGTCGAGCGGGTGCACCTCCTACACGCCAACCCCCAGTATGCCTGGGTGACATACCCAGACGGGCGGGAGGACACGGTCTCCATACGAGATCTCGCACCCTCGGGTACCCCTGAATTACCACCGTTATCCCCCTTACCACCGTTATCCCCCTTACCACTGTTATCCCCCACCACCCCTCCCAACCCAACCCCTGCAGACGGCATGCCAAAGCCCCAGGAATCTTCGCCAACCACCCAGACACCAGACCCGACGTCGGATGCTGCAACACCACCGCCGCCACCACGACGATCAGGACGTCAGACAAGGCCTCCTGATAGACTTAACTTGTAGTACCCTTCACCCCGCCGGACTTCACATTAAACAAGGGGTGAATGTGGTAAACCACTGTATTGTATATTGCCACCTCTGGGTGGCGCTGTGTATGGAGGCATGCCTCAGCTGACTCCACCCACCACTGTGTGGGTTTCGTTCAGACTTGTTCAGTCACTCACGAAGAAGCATGGTCTCTTCTTAGCTAATAAAAGCCTTATTCATCTCTTCTTTCGACTCGTCATCTCTTCTTCGACTCATCACCTTTTATGAAGTAATTGATAAGCGTATCACAGGGTTATTCATGGAAAAAAACACGCTTGGTAAACCTTGTTCCTTTTTAAAAAAACTTTTTAATGCCTCATTTACTAAGGACATAATCTACGCATGGTTTATCTTTCCCCACACATTTTTTCATGAAAATAATGTATCTTTAACTTATCAGATTACTCTGGGCTCCACAGCAGCATGCTGTTTCATGGTAACAGGAAGTTGACTGGTATCAGACTACACACATGAGTTCCTGATCTCGGCCGTGCTGTGTGGGACAAACTCCGAGAGGCCGGGCCCTTGTGCAAGTGGAAGGCGGGTCAGAGAAGTTACAGATAAACCACCACTGCACACCTCTTAGCTCTGGTTGCAGAATGGAGCTGGCAAAGAAATGCATTTTCTCACAGAGGGAATAGTTGGCAAGGTCTCAGGCTCCTGCTAACTTAAAGAAAATGCTGAAAGATTTCAGTATCGTCTGAACTGAACTGGCAATTTTGATGATGGGGCAGGACATTAATCCATTTAAAATATTTTTCTAACCCACTGTGCTACCCAGTTCACAAAGATGTTTTTGCCTTTGGAACTGACTAACTCCTTTGGGTTTCATCACCCTTCTTTTATTTCATAGGTGAGGTGAGTGCTGATACAGGAACAGAAAGATGTGAAGACCCAGATATTTCGCAGTTTTTGTGCTATTGAGGATTCCTGCTCCTTTCATTAATAGCTGTAGAGATGCTCTTGACAAATTTGATAACTGCCAAATTTGTGGCTATTTTAAAAGAACGTTTTTGTTGCAGACTAGCGTTATCTTTAACTAAAAGGGTTATGCTGTTCGTGCGGAGTGTGTCATCACTTGCAATCCAACGGAAACACTGCTTATTGCAGACAGAGATCTTGGAGGCAAAAGTGTAGGAGGAGATGGTGCCTTTGGAAAGAATTGAGTCATACCGAGGCAAACAAAGGCACAAAAAAAGCTGAAATATTGCCGTTTCAAAATTGCAGGAGTATATTACTGATATTTGCTATTGCAGAAGCTTATAGTTCAACAAAGCACATGAAACAAAGAGACAAGAGTTTCCCTCTGAGTTTGATTAGAATTTGCAGAGCCAATTTTTCTTGTGAAGGTGGAATGAAGTGCGATTACTTTTGTGCTCTCTTATCTTCAAACACTGATACTGTAAGCACGCTGCATAGGGTCAGTTTAAAGAACAGCTTTAACCCTCAGCTGTATCTGCTTGAATAAAGGTCACAGAGAAACTAAAGAATGAATGTAGAAGGGAGAAATATTATTTGGCTTCAAAGCCAATTTAAAGCCATTTTATCCTTTTTCCTTCTTTCGACTTTTTGAGTTAATTTTTATGTTCATTTTAATTTAGTTAACGTTTCTTTTATTTGATGCCCTATTCTAACACAAGCACCTTTGCCAGCCATTTTGCTTGTCCTGAGAAATACAAAGAAGTTACAACACGCAAACAGGCCATTTGACCCAACCAGTCTGTGTCGATGTTTACCCTCCACTAGTGCAAATAGTTCTAACACTGTTCCTAAATCCCTTCAGCCCCCAGTTCCTTCATCCACCCACTCAGCCGTCTGAAAACACTTCAGCTTTTATTAATCTGTTTGTCCTGAAGGGTTTTAAAAAAGGTGACTACAGAGATAGTGGATGCATTGGTTTTGATCTTCCAGAATTCCCTAGATTCTAGAATGGTCCCTGTGGATCGGAAGGTAGCAAACATAACCTCGCTATTCAAGAAAGGAGGGAGAGAGAAAACAGGGATCTATAGACCAGTTAGCCTGACATCCGTAAGGAAAATGCAAGAATCTATTATTAGGGACATGGTAACAGGGCAGAGTCAACATGGATTTATGAAAGGGAAATCGTGTTTGACAAATCTGTTAGAGTTGTTTGATGTTGTAACTAGCAGGGTAAATAAGGAGGAATCAGTGGATGTGGTGTACTTAGATTTTCAAAAAGCATTCAATAAGGTACCACACAAGAGGTTTTTGCACAAAATTAGGGCTCAAGGGATTGAGGGTAGTATATTAGCATGGATTGAGGATTAGTTAACGGACAGAAAACAGAGAGTAGGAATAAATGGATAATTTTCGGGTTGGCAGGCTGTAACTGGTAGGGTACCGCAAGAATCAGTGCTTGGGCCTCAGCTATTTACAATCTATATCAATAACCTAGATGAGGGGACCGAGTGTATTATATCCAAGTTTGCTGATGATACAAAGTTAGGTGGGAAAGTAATCTGTGAGGAGGATGCAAAGAAGCTGCAAAGGGATATAGGCTTAAGATGTAGAAAGCAAGAACAAGGCAGGTGGAATATAATGTGGAGAAATGTGAAATTATCCACTTTGGTAGGAAAAATAATAAAGCAGAGTATTTTTTAAATGTTGAGAGATTGGGAAATGTTGGTATTCAGATGGACCTGGGTGTCCTTGTTCACGAATCACAGAAAGTTAACATGCAGGTACAGCAAGCATTTAGGAAAGGAAATGATATGTTGGCCTTTATTACAAAAGAGTTTGGAGTATAAGAATAAAGAATTCTTACTACAATTATATAGGGCCTTGTTGAGGCCACACCTGGAGCACTGTGTACAGTTTTGCTCTCCTTACCTAAGGAAGGATATACTTGCCTTAGAGGGAGTGCAATGAAGGTTCACCAGACTGATTCCTGGGATGAGGGGATTGTCCTAAGAGGAGAGATTGAGGAGACTAGGCCTATATTCCCTAGAGTTTAGAAGAATGAGAAGTGATCTCATTGAAACATATAAAATTCTTAAAGGGCTTGACAAGGTAGATGCAGGGAGGATGTTTCCCTTGGCTGGGGAGTCTAGAACCAGGGGTCACAGTCTCAGAATAAGGGGTCAGCAATTTAGGACTGAGATGGGGAGAAAATACTTCACTCAAAGGGTTGTGAATGTTTGGAATTCTCTACCCCGAGAGCTGTGCAGGCTCAGTCGTTGAGTATATTCAAGACAGAGGTCGATAGATTTTTCGATACTAAGGGAACCAAGGGATATGAGGATAGTGCAGGAAGGTGGAGTTGAGGTAGAAGATCAGCCATGATCTTATTGAATGACAGAGCAGGCTCGAATGGCAGAATGCCCTACTCCAGCTCTTAATTCTTATGTTCTTATGGCCAACATGCCTGGTTGCCCTGAAGGCTTCATGATGGGTGGGGGGAGGGTGAAATTCGTCGTGGGAGGTAGTGTGAAATGGGTGATAGAGCATCGGCAGCCCACTTAACACTCCGGCCTATTTTCTTTTCCACAATGGATTCACTATTACCCATTTTATGCTACTACCCAGGATGAGTTTCAGCTCCTGAGCCAGACACGTAGGGCTGGATTTTCATTGAGGAGGCGTGTAGGTGGCGGGACTACAACTTTTGGGGTTGTAGTCCCACCTCCATCGAGTTCTAGCCAACCCACGTGATTTTCACTTGATTGACCTTGTTGAGCTGCCCAGCGGGCTCAGCAGGCCAATTAACGGCCACCCGGCAACAGGTGACGTCACAGATTGACATTTTATCTGTCAAGAGCTTTTGACAGATGAAATATCAGCATTTCACAGCTGTTTGAAGCTGTCAAACACTGACAATCTGTACTCTAAGTTAATTCCTTCCTCTCAGGATGATTTAGAGATCTCTCTGGAACAGAAAGCTGAATGCTGCAAATTTTGACAGATCGCGGCCATTCTGCTTTCTGCGCCGGTGAGATGAGGGACTCCCGAGACCTGAAGGAAGGAAGGTTGTAAAGGTAAGTACATGTAAGTAAAACTTCTTTAAACACTTTACACACACCAAACACACTTACCTCTGCACTCATGCACCCATCACTCACCTGAACACCGGATATCTCGACCCCTCCAAGCCCTTCATCCCGACTGCCCACCTCGCTAACTTGGCATGGTTTGGAGCCGTCGGGAATCCCACACTTCACCAATGAAAATAGGGATTAGGCTAAAAACTGCCTGTTAACTACCTGTTAACAGGCAGTTAATTGGCACTAATCCCCTTCCCGCCTCAGGGAGGCGGGTCCCAACGCGGGTCGGGTACCCGCCTCCTTTGAAACTGGCATGGAGGCAGGTTGGGGGCGGGATGGGTTCGTGCCCCCCGATTTCAAGATTTTAACACCCCCCACACGCCTACAATCCCGCCTCCATGGCTCAATGAAAATCCTGCCCATAGTGTGGGACTTGGGTCACATGGGGTGGTAGGTTCCCTTCCCTGAAGGACGTTAGCTAACCAGTTGGGCTTTTACACCAATCCAGCAGCTTTTATTGCTGATTTCCCTGGGGTTAGCACACAGATTACCAGAATTCAATGGTGGAATTTGAACTCTATATTGCTGGTCTATTGCCATACTGTAGCCTGTATCCCATGATTAAGCTTAAGAGGTTACAGTAACAGAGAGGCTCAGCACTCAAGCATTCACATTAGTCACAGGTACATAAAGAGGGTTTTCTGTATGTTGTGTACCTCACCAGTTAACTAAGTAACAATCTACCAGTGCTACTGTCTCAGCTAGGACAGCACTTAATAGTAGGGCCCTCAGACAACTAATAAAGGAACAACTTATGACATACAAGAGGCAAATCCATTAACAAAACACTTAGGTCTTGAGATTCCTCGGATCTTAATCCCGGAGGTTAGCCTTGGCTCGCGTTCAATGGCAATCATGGGATCGACGGGACAGCACCTAATTTTCATTGGTCAGGTGGGCACAAGAGCCACTTTGGCTGCATAAGCCAGGAAAATGAGTCGTAGATCCATCACACTGGGTCTCTTCCCACCTTTTAAGTTACCCTGGGATTTCCAGGCCTTCCCCACGGGGTTGGAGGGGAGGAGCTGACCCTGCACCAGCAACAGATACATACCCAATGAATTCATGCTAACAAGATGGGAGGGCAGTGCTCCCGACCCTCCTGCCTCTTTTTCCTAGAATTGCGGCCATAGGGCACCCCAAAAAACCAGTGTTGGGTCTGTGCCAGCAATATCCCTCCCTTCAGACCTTCCACTCTGAGGTGGGGTGGGGGGGGCGGCAGTAGGCCCAAGAGGACCCCACAAGATAAGTCTTAGCGTCAGTCCCTGGAGCCTCTTGGCTGGAGCTCTCCAGCGCTAAACACAGATGGATCACTAACTCTTTGCCATGATGTGCCTTGTTGAAACCACTCATTATTAGTTGGGCTTGCTTTCTTCTGTTAGTCTGGAGCAGTTCTTCCGATTGGTTGAGCTGACCATGCCTAATGGCCCCTGACCATCGGAGCTCCACACCCCTTTTTATATACAAGACATGATACAACACTGGAGGAGACCTTAGGCACCAACTGCTTTAGTAAAACACTGAAGTGTTTAACTATGACAGCTTCCCATCCCATAAAATGTTGACGTTTTCATGGTGTTGAAGTCTGGTGTTTTCACCCGTGTTACACACCATTTAAGCAGATTACCAAAAAGCAGTAACTAAGGAAGTGAAATGCAAAGAACATATTATAAAAAAAATATAGAGGCATTGGAGAAGGTGCAAAAGATATTCACAAGGATGATACCAGAACGGAAAGGAAATGCTGAACAGGCTGGGGCTCTTTTCTCTAGAAGAGAAGGCTGAGGGGTGTCCTGATAGAGGTCTTTAAAATAATGAAAGGGTTTGATAGGGTAGACGTAAATAAAATATGTCCACTTGTGGGGGAGGCCAAAACTAGAGGCTGTAAACGACATTCTCTCTAAGCTGCGGGTGGGCAGCTCTCTGCTGGTCCCGCGCAGCCCGGGACCGGCTTTTCAAAGTTAAATTTCGCGCATGCAGGAAATTGTGAATGGGCCGCGCACCCAAAAAAAATTAGGGGGAACATTGGTCATAACTATAAGATAGTCATTAATAAATCCAGTAGGTAATTCAGGAGAAACAAGGAGCAAGGAGCAATTGTGGCAAATAGCATAGATGTATTTAAGGGGAAGCTAGATAAGCACATGAGGGAGAAAGGAATAGGTTATGCTGATAGGGTTAGTTAAAGTAGGGTGGGAGATAAGGGAGTGTCTGTAGATGTTATTTAAATAGACTTCCAGAAAGCATTCAACAAGGTTCCACATAAGAGACAGTTAACAAAAATGAGAGCGCTTAGAATTGGAGGTAATCTATTGGCTTGGATAGGAAATTGGTTAGGAGGTAGGAGACAGAGTAGGGATAATGGTTATATACTCCAATTGCCAGGATGTGACTAGTGGTCACATCGGAGGGATCTGTACTGAGACCTCAGTATATTTCACTATATTTCTAAATGATTTGGATGAAGGAATAAAGACATATATCTAAGTTTGTTGACAACACCAAGTTAGGTGACACAGTAAATAGTGTAGATGGGAGCAGAAAGTTGCAAAGGGACATTGATAGATTAGGTGAGTGAGCAAAACTCTGGCAGATGGAGTTCAATGTGGGGAAGTGTGAGGTCATCCACCTTGGGCCCAAGAAAGATAGATCAGAGTATTTTCTAAATCATAGGCTGGAATTTCCGGGTGCGACCGGTGGCGGGTAAGGTGGGAATGTTGTTATTTTTGACAGCGGGTCGGGAACCGGCTGCCATCTCGCTCCCACATGCCTTTCCCACAGGCGTGCCTGTCATCGCGGTGCCGACTCGACCGGCAGCGGCGGGGGACCCAATTGAGGTGATTATTAGTTAGCTTACAGGCACTTAAGAGCCTTTTTTCACTTACTTTTTTAATTTCCCTGCTTGGCCACGGGATTCACACAGCTCGGGAACCATGTCTGTCAACCTGAGACAGGAGTTCCGTGGCCATTGTTCCAGCTGATTACTTGACAACATTAAATGTACAGTAAAAGCTTCCACCTGACAGATGATCACTTTCCTCAGGCAGAAGCTGTTGCTCAGTCCATTTGTAGCACAGATTCTGCAATTGTTTCCAGTAAAGTCTCCATCCAGTGTCACCTCATTGGAAGAACTCGCTCTCCGTTGACAGATTGCTTATGTCATATGTACTTCAGATGTCATCTATTCCATCAACATGGCTGCCATTTATACAGTCGCACCTTGGGCCTCAGAATCTGACCACGATGAGCCCCAACACCAGCAGCACCAGGCACAGCACCAACAATACCAACCTTCTCCGCAATCACCTGATGCTGCACAGGACAGAGGGCATCAGCACCCAAGCACATTGCTGCCCGGGAGGCCAAGGATGGCCTCATCATGGCCAGATTTAGTTAACTTTACATTGTACACCCATAGGGCTGCCACATGATGCGCCAGGTTGGCACCACCCCACACCAACACCATAAAGCATCCCTACAATGACCAAGCCATTCCTTTCACACTCATCACCATTGTGGGGGAATACCGTTATGTCTCACCGTTCACTGCAACTCACTAAGCCACTTCCAAAAGGTGCACACAAATCTGTCCAAGACCGGAAAGTGTTGAAAATAAAAGATTTTTATGTTTGACACTACATTAACAAAAACTTTACATAAACATGGGATAAAACACCGAAGTGGCTACCCTTGTGGGTTGGTATGCTTGCACTAGGATGAGGGTGAGGGTGGCTAGTGAGATAATGTAGATGTAGGTATGATAATGTAGATAGAGAAAGAGGGATGGGTGGATGTGCAAGGTATGTTGGTGTGAGTAAGGATGTGTAGGAGTAGGGGAGGGAAGGTAGAGTGATGGGGATGTGATGAGAGGCACAGCAGGATGCAGTTGAGTGTGGCTTTGTACTAACATTTCCTGATCTAATGAGATCATTGAAACATTTGCAGCACTGCACCCAGGTCCTCCTGACCACAGCCCTGCTTGTGACATCCTCTGCAATCTGCAACCAGGCTTTCTTGGTCTCCTGGGGAGGTCTCTTCCACCCATCGGAAGGGAAGAAGACCTCCCTGCGTGCTCTGACTCCCTCCATAAGCATATGGAGGGAGTCATCGGAGAACCTGGGTGCAGCCCTCTGCCTCTGTGCAGTCATTGTCAGTGTTTGCAGCACACCAATGCTCTAGTACACTGACAGCACTATGCTAGATGAAACTTCAAAGGTAATGTGGCCATTACAAGATGGCCTTTAAAGATCCCAGCTGAAAACTCGTCATGAATGGCGTCACCATACGTGCTCCATCTCATTGGGCTGGGTAACGTGCTGGGTGGGCTTACTAGGCCCCATTAAGGTAAGTTCATTTTCAACAGCGGGATGGAGCCAGCAGCAGGGCCGGGACCTGCCATGGCCACCGCCCGCACTGGATCTGTCAAGGTAAAGAAAATTCCAGCCATAGAATCATAGAATGGTTACAGCACAGAAGAAGGCCATTCAGACCGTCGAGCCCATGCCGGCTCTCTGCAAGAACACTTCAACTAGTCCCACTTCCCTGCCCTTTCCCCATAGCCCTGCAAAATTTTTTCCTTCAGGTACTTATCCAATTCCCTTTTGAAAGCCACGATTGAATCTGCCTCCACCACCCTCTCAGGCAGTGCATTCCAGATCCTAACCACTCGCTGCGTAAAAAAGTTTTTCCTCATGTCATCTTTGGCTCTTCTGCCAATCACCATAAATCTGTGTCCTCTGGTTCTCGACCCTTCCACCAATGGGAACAGCTTCTCTCTATCTACTCTGTCTAGACCCCTCATGATTTTAAACACCTCTATCAAATCTCCTCTCAACCTTCTCTGCTCTAAGGAGAACAACCCCAGTTTCTCCAGTCTATCCACGTAACTGAAGTCCTTCATCCCTGGAACCATTTTTGTAAATCTTTTCTGCACCATCTCTAAAGCTTTCACATCCTTCCTAAAGAGCAGTGCCAGAATTGGACACAATACTCGAGTTGAGGTCGGACCAGTGTTTTATAAAGGTTCAACATAACTTACTTACTTTTGTACTCTTTGGGCAAGAAATTCGGTGCATTTGCACCTCTCGTTAGCGGGGGCGCTAACAGAGCGCAAACGACTTTTCACCGGGACGCGGCGGCGCTAACGACTCCCACTAAATTCAGTGGGGGTTTACCGGCGGCGGTAACCGGTAGCTCCCCGCTCCACTGCACAGGCGATAACAACATCATCACCGTGCGCAGTGCCCCGTTTTCGCCCCCGCCTTCAAAATTAGCCCGTGCCCCCTAAATCTGCGCTGGGCGATGACAGCAACTGATTCAGGGGGCGGGAACAGAGCGGCAGGAAGCTCACGGGGCGCTAAGTAATGGGGAGGTGGTGGTCAGGGAAAAAAAAATCGGCCTACTTACTTGTGGCGGCCCGTTGCATCATTGAACGCCGGAACTTGCCACCCCTCCCCAGTCTGGCCTACATGTGACTCCAGTCCAACACTATGTGCTTGACTCTTAATGCCCTCAGAGCAACTAGGAATGGGCTATACAAGTGGTTCTGCTAATGTTGGCCACAACCCAAGAACAAATTAAAAAACAACACACTCACAATTGGTGTGAGCCAGTCTACAGCCTCTCTGACAGGAAGAGGTAGGGGTGGTAACGCCCTATATCGTGTGTAGTGATTATGGTATTTATTGGCGTTATCATGCCGTATTTATAACCATGGGTGGGGCTTGGTGGTGGGGAAAGAGATTCTGGCAACTTTTTCACAGTTCAATTAATGACTCTAAATTCTCAGGCCCCATTGTTACAGGATATGGAGGGCATGCTTCCTTCATTGTTAGAGGGAATATATATATTTTTTCAACAGATAGTTTCTAAACAATCTTTTATCTGATGGGTTTTCCCACTTGGTAAAATAATTATATAATACTTAATGCCATATAGTATTTTACAATGGGCAACTAGACATTTGATGTATCTTATATTTTTTGCCTCTTATTATGTCCGTGTATAATTGAGACACGGACTGCAGGAGTTGATTATAACAAGTCTTTACTGAATGGAGACAACCTGGAAACTGAAACTACAGAAGCCTGCTAGGGCCTTTTATACAGGGGGTTGTCACTGCCAGTACTGCAGTCTGAGACCAGTTATTCCCTTAAAGGTACATACACAACACCTCTGTATTCCAACAAATGTGAAGTTTTTACCCCAGTCCCAAGACTCACCGGAAAGAGGATCCCTGGGGACTGAAACGTTTTCTTATCCCCATTAAATAGACCATCAAAAAGGCAACTGGGCAACTATGGAGAGGGATACAGTAGTCTAGTGGTTACAGCACTGGACTCGTATCCCAAAGATTGTAAGATCATGGCAAGTTGTGAAGTCAATAAATCTGGTAACTTGTGGAGCATAAACACCAGCATGGACCTGTTGGGCCAAATGGCCTGGTTCAGAAAAATTACCTTGAAAGCTAACGAGCCCCAAGTGGTTCACCAATATCCTTCAGGGAAGGAACCCTGACCGGCTTAACTCTAAATGCCCTCAGGGCAACCAGGGTTGGGCATTAAACACTTCCTATCCAGTATCGCCCATATCCCAAGAATAAATAAAAAAGTAATTTAGATTATCACCAAGTATCTAATACACCAGTTTATGAGTTACTGCCTCACTGATACTCTTCAAACAATCCAGATACTCCAGTTTTCCACAGTGTATTCTTGTCACCAATTGTGCAAGTCAGGCAACTAGAAGCTGGCATCTCCTTCCATAACCCAGAAGTTCCTTAATTTTCTCCTATCTTTAGGAGACTTGAAGGCTACACTGGCCAACACTCATCCCACAATAAAGTACAGAGTGCTCTAACCAATATATAGGAAGCATTCAGCACTCTGGCAGCTAGAGGTTTATTAGACTAAACCTACCTGTTCCACGACACTTGGTCCTGTTTCAAGGCCCCGTTACACAAGTAACCTTCTTGCAATTACGTTTTTCTTCAAAAAAGGTACAACACTCAACGTTTTGTCTAACACCATAAAAGAAACGAAGAATTTCAAAATGACCAGTCGCTTTGAACTGCTCGAATATTTCCACTCGATGGTTTCCGTTTGCATTTACGTACACATTGAACTCTTGAAACCACGGCTCACACCACCAATATTGTGATACTGATAAACAGGACACAGCAGTCACTGAAAGCTGCAGATAAGCTTAAAATAAACCATCCACAGCTCACAAATTCAACATGCAGAAGGAGCCTCTTATAGGGACACCCCTGTGGTAAGAATAATGGTCCCTTTATGCAAACATTCTAGAATATGTGTGAATTGACGCAGTTCCTGAATGTTCAGTTAAAGGTGACACATTCTCTTTAACACAGTGTGTGTCCATTAATCAGCACAAACTGCAATTCTACAAATATGGCCTCCACACTGATTTTTAAAAAATTTCCTACCATGCTTCTATGGGAGAACTTAAAGCATACATTTCAGTGATGGGCAAAAGTAGCCACTGAGCTTGTGTTGACTGTTTTAATTTGCAAGTGTGCTTGAAATGAGATGGAGAGTATCTGAAGTCAACTGCAGTGAAGAAAAATGCCTCATAAAACTGATCTTAGTAACTGCTGAGAGCAGAAAAGGCCTAGAGTGTCAGTACCATCCCCAGTACCACCATCAACAACAACAATTTGCATTAAATAGCACCTTTCACATAAAAAAACATCCCAAGGTGCTTCAAAACAGCGTAATCAGATTAAATTGACACCGAGCCAGAGAGGAGATACAAGGTGCCACGTGCTAGTGAGTATAGGAATAGGAGGATAGAGCAGATGAATGCGTGGCTAAAGAGTTAGTGCAGGACGGAGGGCTTTAGTTTCCTGGATCACTGGGCCTGCTTCTGGGAAAGGTGGGACTTGTACAAGTCAGACGGGTTGCACCTGAACCAGAGCGGGATAAATATCCTTGCAGGGAGGTTTGCTAGCACTGTTCGGGGGGGTTTAAACTAAAATGGCAGGGGGTTGGGAACCTGAGCAGGGAGCAGAGGAAAGGAAAACAGGGATAAAAGCAAAAGATAGGAAGGAGAAAAACAAAAGTGGCAGTCAGAGAAATCAACGGTTTAAATCAAACGTGGCCACAGTAAATAATAATTCTAATAGGTCTGAGAGCATTAAAAAAACAAGCCTGAAGGCTTTGTGTCTTAATGCGAGGAGCATTTGCAATAAGGTGGATGAATTGGCTGCGCAAATAGAGGTAAACAAATACGATTTGGTTGGGATTACAGAAACGTGGCTCAAGGATGGCCAAGACTGGGAACTCAAAATCCAGGGGTATTCGATATTCAGGAAAGATAGGCAAAAAGGAAAGGGAGGCGGGGTAGCATTACTGGTTAAAGAAGGGATTAATACAATTGTAATGAAGGATATTAGCTCTGATGATGTGGAATCTGTATGGGTAGAATTGAGAAATACTAAGGGGAAAAAAACATTAGTGGGAGTGGTATATAGACCTCCAAACAGTAAGGTGGAGGTTGGGGATGGCATTAAAAGGGAAATTAAAGAAGCGTGCAATAAGGGCACAGCAGTCATCATGGGTGACTTTAACCTACATATAGATTGGGCCAACCAAATTAGTAACAATACTGTGGAGGAGGAATTCCTGGAGTGTTTACGGGATGGTTTCCTGGACCAATATGTCGAGGAACCAACCAGAGATCAGGCCATCTTAGACTGGGTATTATGCAACGAGAAAGGATTAATTAGCAATCTTGTTGTACGAGGCCCCTTGGGTCGGAGCGATCATAATATGATCGAATTCTTCATTAAGATGGAGAATGAAGTAGTTGACTCAGAGACAAGGGTCCTCAATTTAAATAAAGGAAACTACGATGGTCTGAGGAGCGAGTTGGGTAGGATTGAGTGGGGAATGGTGCTCAAAGGGTTGACGGTGGATAGGCAATGGCAAACATTCAAAGACCGAATGGATGAGCTGCAGAATTTGTTCATCCCAGTTTGGCGTAAAAATAAAACAAAAAAGGTGACTCAACCGTGGCTAACAAGGGAAATTAGGGATAGCATAAGATCCAAGGAGCGGACATATAAATTGGCTAGAAAAAGCAATAATCCTGAGGATTGGGAGCAGTTTAGGAGTCAACAAAGGAGGACAAAGGGATTAATTAAGAAAGGGAAAATAGAATATGAGAGTAAGCTTGCGGGGAACATAAATACTGACTGTAAAAGTTTTTATAGATATGTGAAGAGAAAAAGATTAGTGAAGTCAAGCATAGGTCCCTTACAGTCAGAATCAGGGGAATTTATAATGAGAAACAAGGAAATGTCAGACCAACTAAATGCATACTTTGGTTCTGTCTTCACAAAGGAGGACACAAATAACCTCCCAGAGATGCCGGGGAACATAGGGTCTGAGGAAAGCGAGGAACTGAAAGAAATCAGCGTTTGTAGGAAAATGGTGTTAGGAAAATTGATGGGACTGAAGGCCGATAAATCCCCAGGGCCTGATGGTCTACATCCCAGGGTACTTAAGGAAGTGGCCCTAGAGATAGTAGATGCATTACTGATCATCTTCCAGAACTCGATAGACTCTGGAACGGTACCCATGTATTCAAAAAAGGTGGTAGAGAAAAAGCGGGGAATTATAGACCGGTAAGCCTGACATCCGTAGTGGGGAAAATGCTAGAGTCTATTATAAAAGATGTAATAACAGACCACTTGGAAAGCAGTGACAGGATCGGACAAAGTCAACATGGATTTACAAAAGGTAAATCATGCTTGACTAATCTACTGGAATTTTTTGAGGATGTAACTGGTAAAATAGATAAGGGAGAACCAGTGGATGTGGTGTATTTGGACTTTCAGAAGGCTTTCGATAAGGTCCCACACAAGAGATTAGCGTGCAAAATTAAGGCACATGGGATTGGGGGCAAGGTATTGACTTGGATAGAGAACTGGTTGGCGGACAGAAAGCAAAGAGTTGGAATAAACGGGTCGTTTTCCAAGTGGCAGGCAGTGACTAGTGGGGTACCGCAAGGATCGGTCCTAGGACCCCAGCTGTTCACAATATATATTAATGATCTGGACGAGGGAATTGGATGTAATATCTCCAAATTTGCAGACGACACAAAGCTGGGCGGGAGGGTAAGCTGCGAGGAGGATGTCGGGAAACTCCAGTACGATTTGGACAGGTTGGGTGATTGGGCAGAAACATGGCAAATGCACTATAATGTGGATAAATGTGAGGTTATCCACTTTGGTGGCAAAAACAGGAAGGCAGATTATTATTTGAATGGCAATAGATTGGGAGAAGGGGAAGTGCAAAGAGACCTGGGTGTCCTTGTGCACCAGTCGCTGAAGGTAAGCATGCAGGTGCAGCAGGCGGTTAAGAAGGCAAATGGTATGTTGGCCTTCGTAACAAGAGGGTTCGAGTACAGGAACAAGGATGACTTGCTACAGTTGTACAGGGCCTTGGTGAGACCGCACCTTGAGTATTGCGTGCAGTTTTGGTCACCATACCTGAGGAAGGACGTTCTTGCCATGGAGGGAGTGCAGCGAAGATTCACCAGGCTGATACCTGGGATGGCAGGAATGACGTATGAGGAGAGATTGTGTCGATTGGGCTTATACTCACTGGAGTTTAGAAGATTGAGAGGGGATCTCATCGAAACCTATAAAATTCTGTCAGGTCTGGACAGACTAGATGCAGGAAGGATGTTTCTGATGGCCGGGGAGTCCAGAACCAGGGGTCATAGTCTAAGGATAAGGGGTAAGCCATTTAGGACTGAAATGAGGAGGAATTTCTTCACCCAGAGAGTGGTGAACCTGTGGAATTCTCTGCCACAGAGGGCGGTGGAGGCCAGTTCATTAAATATATTCAAGAAAGAGTTGGATATGTTTCTTGAGGCTGAAGGGATCAAGGGATATGGGGAAAAGGCAGGGACAGGGTACTGAATTTGGATGATCAGCCATGATCACATTGAATGGCGGAGCAGGCTCGAAGGGCCGAATGGCCTACTCCTGCTCCTATCTTCTATGTTTCTATGGGCTGAAAATTCAGTAGGGTTAGCGCCCATTTTGCGGCGCTAGAGGGCCTAGCGCCGCAATGATAGCCGTTTCTGAAATTCACTTCGGCGCTGCCATCGGCGTTAGCCGGTTGCGCTGCGCCGGCACCGATGACGTCATCGGTGTGCGCAGCGTCCCGGTTGCCGTGGCAACGCGCCCGAACGCTGAAATTCAGTTGCGGCCGCCTCGCCCGTGGCAGCCGCAACTAAGACTCTGGCAACCGAGTCTTACACAAGTTAGCACCGGCGCATTAAGGTCGTGCGGCGGCCGGCCGCTTTCCCGCCGGCCGCCTGCCCGCACCTCCCTCCCCGGACTCCTCCTCCGCCCCCCCGCGGAACAGATGCGTCTGGCCTGCAAGCCCGGCACTTGTCCGAGGTGCCGGGCTCATTTTTGAAAAAATCAAACGGCCAGCGATCGGGTGAAGGCAGCGTCTCCTTAACGGGAGGAGGAGGCCTGCACTTCCCCAGCCTGCCGCACCGCATCGGGTGCCGCAGCGCCGGATTAGCGCCGCAATGCGGCACTCAGCGCCCATTGGGAGGCACTCACGCCCGCCAGTAGCGCCGGCAGCCGTCTGGGCGTACTGAATTTTTGGCGCGCGCAAGGGAATTAGCGCCGGCGCTAAATTTCCAGCGCTAAAGCCCTGGCGCGGCGTCAACTCAATTTCTAGGCCATAAAGGAGCGCTGACCAAAAACTTAGCCAAAGAGGTGAGTTTTAAGGAAGGTCTTAAAGGAGGAGAAGGAGGTGGTAAAGGTGGAGAGGTTATTACATAGTTACATAGTATTACAAAGTAATTACAACACAGAAACAGGCCATTCAGCCCAACAGGTCCATGCTGGTGTTTATGCTCCACGCGAGCCTTCTTCCAGCCTTCTTCATCTCACCCTATCAGCATAATCTTCTATTCCTTTCTCCTCCATGTGTTTATCTAGCATCTATGTTATTTGCCTCAACTAAAATGGGAGGGAACTCCAGAGTGTAGGGTCTAGATAGCTGATGGCACGACCACCGATGGTGGGGTAAAGGGAGTGGGGGACACGGGGCCAGAGTTGGAGGAATGCAGAGTTCTTGCAGAGTCAAAGGACTGGGGAAGGTTACACAGATAAGGAGGAGGGGTGAGGCCATGGAGTGAGTTGAACAGAAGGATGAGAATTTTAAATTTAATGCGTTGGTGGACTGGGAGCCGATGTAGGTCAGCGAACACCGGAGTAATGGGCGAGTGGGACTTGGTGCCGGATAGAATATGAACAGCAGAGCTTTATATGAACTGAAGTTTATGGAGGGTGGAGGATTGGGGAGGCTGGCCAGGAGAGCAATGGAATAGTCGAGTTTGGAGGGGACAAAGACATTGATGAGGGTTTCAGTAGCAGATGGGCTGAGGCAGGGACGGTTTCAGGCGATGTTACTGAGTTGGAAGTAGGTGGTCTTCGCAATGGAGAGTATTTGGGGTCCGAAGCTCAGCTCTGGTCGAATGAGGGTAGAAAGAAAAGCCAGTGCTGGAGATGCTGCAGCTGCATTTGGATAGGTAAGAGTGAAACCAAGCGAGGGCTGTCCGACTGAGCTGGACAACGGAGGAGAGGTGTTGGAGACACGTGCTTGTCAAAGGCTGGAGACAAGTCAAGAAGGTTGAGGAGGGATAGTGCACCATGGTCACAATCACAGAGGATGTCATTTGTGACTCTGATTAGGTCCGTTTCAGTGCTGTGACAGGAGCGGACACCTGATTGGAGATGTTCAAACATGGAGTTGCAGGAAAGATGGGCAGGGAGAAGAACGGAAGGTTGGAGATGAGCCGAAAGTTTGCAAGGACAGAGATGTCAACGGTGTTTTATTTTGAGGAGGGGGCAATGCTGGTGGTTTGAAAGGAAAGGGGACAGTACTTGAGGAGAGGAGAGGAAACCTTTTACATTGTCACCTAGCATGGGGGACAGGATTGGAAGTTAGGTGGTCAGCAGTTTAGTGGAAATGGGGTCAAAGGAGCAGGAGATGGACAAGATGAGTCAGAGAGGGCATGAGGGAAGATAGGAGGGAAACTAGAGAAAAACGCAGGTTCAGGGCTAGGGCAGGGGGGAACCTTGGGCAAGGTTGGGCTTGGTGGGCTAAGGGAAGGGAGGGATGCTGCAGAGGCAGTTAAATGGATGGTCTCAGTCTTAGTGACAAAGAAGTCCATGAGCTCTTCGCACTTGTTGAAGGAGAGGGTGGAGGGGGCAGGATGGGGGAGGGGTTTATGCAGACGGTTGGCAATAGAAAAAAGAAACCAAGGTTATCTTTGCATTCCAGGATGATCCTGGAGTAGAGTATTTTCGGCAGAGGAGATCAGGGCTCGATAGTGCTTGATGTGGTCCAGCCAGATCTGGCGATGGATGGATTAACCAGTTGTGCACCCGATATGTTAAAGTCTGCATCTGTGAACTTGAGGGAGTGAAGATGGGGACAATAGCAGGGGGGACAACCAGGGTGGGAGGGTTATACTGGGGATAAGGGCATCAAAGGTCACGGTGAGAGAGTGGTTGAGCAATTCAACAGCAGCAGAAGTATTGTGGCAAATGGAAGGCCAAAGACTAGACAGTTGGGAATAATAAAGTGCAATAGTAAGTGATTGTAAGTAAAGTTTATTCCAGGGGTAGAGGGGGAAGGAAGAAGGAAATGGGGTTGGAAGGGGTCTGTGCTGAAGCTTTTAAGTCAGCAAAAAAATACTTCAGCACTTGCCACACCACTCCCTGTCGACTATTGAAACTTTAACCAACTATAGAAAACGCCCAAAATGTATAGAATCACAGCACCAGCCAGAAGAAATAAACCAGCAACTAACCTATAAGTAGTTCGGGGGTGGGAGTGGGGGTGGGGGGGGGTACTTCATGCCGTTTAAAGTCATGTTCAGCTGTGCGAGGTTAAGAGCGTTGGCTGCAGTGTTGAGCTCCAAAATGGCACTGCTGGCATCAAACCAGCATTGCATGCTGAATGACATCATGATCTGCCTGCTCTGCATGCTGTCGTCAGATATTAGGTGCGCACATGCAAACCCCTTTATGAAGATGGTGTTTAGCGCACCTCCCATTGGAAGTGTGCACTTGCGCCACGGATGCTATTTTCGACTCTTAAGGGGCCTTGTAGCGCCCAAAACATGGGCACTACAGAGCCCAATTTCACCCTTCCCCAAGGATTTTAATGGCAAAGCAAGTGGGGTGAACATAAGAACATAGGAAACCGGAGCAGGAGTAGGCCAATCGGCCCCTCGAGCCTGCTCCGCCGTTCAATAAGATCATGGCTGATCCAATCTTGGCCTCAACACCACTTTCCCGCTCTCTCCCCATACCCCTTGACTCCCTTGTAGTTCAAATGTCTGTCAATCTCCGCCATGAATATATTCAATGACTCTGCCTCCACAGCTCTCTGGGGTAGAGAATTCCAAAGATTCACGACCCTCTGAGAGAAGAAATTCCTCCTCATCTCCGTCTTAAATGGGCGACCCCTTATTCTGAAACTGTGCCTCCTAGTTCTAGATACGCCCACTAGGGGCAACATCCTCTCAGCATCCACCCTGTCAATTCCCTTCAGAATCTTATACGTTTCAATAAGATCACCTCTCATTCTTCTAAACTCCAATGAGTATGGGCCCAACCTGCTCAACCTTTCATCATACGTCAACCCCTTCATCCCAGGAATCAACCTAGTGAACCTTCTCTGCACTGCCTCCAATGCAAGTATATCCTTCCTCAAATATGGAGACTAAAACTGTACGCAGTACTCCAGGTGCAGTCTCACCAGCGCCCTGTAAAGTTACCTCAAAACTTCCCTACTTTTATACTCCATATCCCTTGCAATAAAGGCCAACATTCCATTAGCCTTCCTAATTACTTGCTGTACCTGCATGCTAACTTTTTGTGTTTCATGTACTAGGATCCCCAGATCCTTTGTAACGCAGCATTCTGTAGTCTCACTCCATTTAAATAATAATTTGCTTTTTCATTCTTCCTTCCAAAGTGGATAACCTCACATTTTCCCACATTATACTCCATCTGCCAAATTTTTGCCCACTCACTTGACCTATCTATATTCCTTTGTAGACTCTTTGGCCTAGAAATTCATTATAGCCACTTTTGGGGCGGTAAAGTCGGGCGGCCGCTAAAGTTTGCGCCCGGCGCAAAGTCGAGGCCACTTCGCCGATATTCAGTTGCATCGCCCTAAGAGGTTGCTGCTGCGCTAAAACAGGCAATGCACGACTATCATTAGGCGCTAAGCCGGCAGCCCGGGGCGCTAACACCGGAAGTTGGGCGCAGGGCAGGTGCGGCGAGCTGCTGATTGCCGGCAGACACTCTGGCTCCGGTGAGCTCTTAAAGGGGGAGGGTGGATTTGTTTTTTTGACAGGCCGAGACTAGTGTATTTGTGTTTTTGGGGACGACCTCCTCCTCCTCGACCTCCTCCTCCTCCTCCTCCTCCTCCTCCTCCCAAAGAAGGAGTGTTGCAAACCGGCTCCCTTTAATTTGCGCTCCCCGCGGCCCGCCTCGGCTGTGTACCGTTCCACTTCACAGTCGTTCGGGCCGCCAGGCGCACAATGGGGCGGCGCGAGTGAAGTTCCGGTTCCGGGCGCACAAAGGGTGTTGCACGACAAAATGACGTCATGATCTGCGCGCGCAGATGAGCGCGCGCAATGACTTTGCGCCGGCGCTAAATGTCTACTGAAGTTGGGGCGAGGCGCAGATCGCGCTGCGCCCGGGCGCTAAGCGCCTAGCGCTCGAGATCTACTCCTCCTAAGGCGCTAACGGCTGGTGCAGCCAACTGAATTTCTAGGCCACTGTGTCATCCTCACAACTTGCTAACCCACCTATCTTTGTATCAGCAGCAAACTTGGCTACAGTACACTCGATCCCTTCATCCAAGTCATTAATATACAGGAAACTCTCGTTTAAACAGCACCTAAATATCCGGAATTCTCTATTAACCAGCAAAATTCTCACTCCGAAAACAACACCTCAATAACCGGCAATGTTGCTGAGTCTGAGTCCGAGTCTCCCGCGGTGGCCGAGTTAGTCAGTGCGGGTAGTTCTCCACACTGCCACTACTCGACTTCTTGGCGCTGTCAGAAGTCTCTTCCGATCTGAACACCTCAATAACCTCAATTTTTCTTCGTTAAAAATAGCCTCGGTAGATAACCCTCTCCGTCATCCGGAATTTTTGATCAACCGGCAACACGCCGGTCCCGTCGGTGCCGGATTCCAAAGAGTTTCCTGTAGATTGTAAATAGTTGAGGCCCCAGCACTGATCCCTGTGGCACCCCACTAGTTACTGATTGCCAACCAGAAAATGACCCATTTATCCCGACTCTCTGTTTTCTGTTAGTTAGCCAATCCCCTATCCATGCAAATGTATCACCCCCAACCCTGTGCGCTCTTATCTTGTGCAGTAACCTTTAATTTGGCACCTTATCGAATGCATTCTGGAAATCCAAATACACTACATCTACTGTTTCCCCTTTATCCACCCTGTTTATTACATCCTCAAAGAACTCTAGCAAATTTCTCAAACACAATTTCCCTTTCATAAAACGATGTTGACTCTGCTTGATTGTTTTATGATTTTCTAAATGTCCTGCTATTACCTCCTTAATAAAGGATTCCAGCATTTTCCCAATGACAGATGTTAGGCTAACTGGCTTATAGTTTCCTGCTTTCTGTCTCCCTCCTTTCTTGAATAGTGGTGTTACATTTGCGGTTTTCCAATCCGCTGGGACCTCTCCAGAACCCAGGGAATTTTGGTAGATTACAACCAACGCATCCACTATCTCTGCAGCCACTTCTTTTAAGACCCTAGGATGCAGGCCATCAGGTCCAGAGTACTTGTCAACCTTTAGCCCTGTTAGTTTGCCTAATACCTTTTCTCTAGTGACAGAGATTGTTTTAAGTTCCTCCCTCCCTATAGCCCCTTGATTATCTATTATTATTGGGATTTTTTAGTGTCTTCTACCGTGAAGACCAATCCAAAATAATTGTTTAGAGTCTCTGCTATTTCTCTATTTCCCATTATTAATTCCTCAGTCTCATCCTCTAAGGGACCAACGTTTACTTTAGCTACTCTCTTCCTTTTTATATACCTGTAGAAGCTCTTACTGTCTGTTTTTATATTATTTGCTAGTTTACTCTCATACTCTATCTTCTCCCTCTTTATAATTCTTTTAGTTATCCTTTGCTGGTTTCTAAACATTTCCCAATCCTCTGGCCTACCACTAATCTTCACAGCATTGTATGCCTTTTCTTTCAATTTGATACCATCCTTAACTTCCTTAGTTAGCCATGGATGATGCATCCTTCTCGTAGAGCCTTTCTTTATCACTGGAATACATCTTTGCTGAGATTTATGAAATATCTCCTTAAATGTCTGCCACTGCTGATCTTACCGTCTTACCCTTTAATCTATTTTCCCAGTCTACTTTAGCCAACGTGTCCTCATACCCTTGTAATTGCCTTTATTTAAGTTTAGGACACTAGTTTCAGACCCAAGTTTCTCACCCTCAAACTGAATTTGAAATTCTACCATGCTATGATCACTCTTTCCTAGGGGATCCTTTATTATGAGATCATTAATTAATCCTGTCTCATTACACATTACCAGATCTAAAATAGCTTGCTCCCTGGTTAGTTCCTCAATGTATTGCTCTAAGAAACCATCCCGAATACACTCTATGAACTCGTCCTCAAGACTACCATTGCCAATTTGATTTGTCCAATCTATATGATGATTAATATTGCCCATGATTATTTCAGTATCTTTCTTACAAGCCCCCATTATTACCTGGGTGCAACCAGGTGAGGTGCCTGAGGGAGGAGAAAGTATCAAAGGAGCAGGGGAAGATGTGATTTGGTGGTAAGGGCCATAGTGCCAATGTAGCGGGTCAGGTGGTGGGCCTGTTTCCATTATTAACCAAAATAGGTTAACATTTTACTTTTACACCATGAGCAGCACTGCTCATGCATGATGTATAACTTTTTACAGATTTATTGTTATTCTGTACATGGACATAGCAGAATATGTTAAATGCTTGAATTCCAGCTTATTATCTCACTTTCAATACATTTTCAACAAAAGACTCTCCAATGCAAGTGTTCCTCTAGCAACCACACTCTTTCCAATGAACAGGAGACATAAGCTAACTAACGAAAACAGTCCCTGCAGTCACAGGACAGCAGAACCAATCACAATCTGAGCGGATATAAGGACAATCTTAGGGCTCAGTATTGTGGGAAAATTGTGCACAGAGCACTTCCAACATTTCCAATTTGTGCTGTTGATGACCGAGATGCCCCACTAACAGCCCAGACTAACTTCCCCACCCACCCCACTCACCCCACCCCTGAATAGTAGGGTTTTTTGTGTTAGCCGTGGCCCAGTAGTAGGTCTCTTGCCTCTGAGTCAGAAGGCTGTGGGTTCAAGTCCCACTCCAGAGCACAAAATCCAGGCTGACGTTCCAGTGCAGTACTGAGGGTGTGCTGCACTGTCGGAGGTCCCATCTTTCAGGTGCGACATTAAACTGAGGCCCTATCTGCCACTCAAGTGTATGTAAAAGATCAAAGAAGAGTAGGGGCGTTCTCCTTGGTAATGTTCCTGTTAAGCAGGTCCCGTGCAGGCTACTTGTCGGCTTTACAATGGTGAAAAACCACGCATGCGCAGAAATTTGAATGGACTGTGCAGCCTGTTAAAGGGGCCACACACCCAAAAAAAAAATTAGAGGGAATATTGCTCCCCAGTGTCCTGGCCAATATGTACTCCTCAACCAGCATCACTAAAACAACAGATTATCTGCTGATTATCACATTGCTGTTTGTGCGAGCTTGCTGTGCACAAATTGGCTGTCACATTTCCTACATTACAACAGTAACTACACTTCAAAAGTACGTCATTGGCTGTAAGGTGCTTTGAATGTCCTGGGGTCATGAAATGCACTAAATAAAAGCAAGTCATTATTTTCTGGATCCAGTTGGAAAAAATCACAACTCTCAAAGACAGGTCTATTCCTCCAACTCTCACTAAAGAGCCAGGCTGGCTGGTGAGTCATCCATAGTGCCTCAGAGCACTGGAGACCTGACTGGCTCAGGTACCAGACTACAGTCTGCCATTGTCGGGTGATCACCTTGGAGAAAGCTCAACCCTAAAGAGGCCCTTCCCAGAAGCCAACAAAGCACAGACAAATAACATGAGCAGTCAGTCTGGAGAAGTTATTAAGTAATTGTTATGCAATAATCAGAAATTTGAAATACTTCTATACATTCAAGGTAAACACTGTATGGGAAACAGCTTGGTACATATTTCGCAACATAATGAGGGGAATTTTGACCTGGAAGAGTGCATGGGTTTGGTTGCGGTTGGAGGGTTAAACTGCGTTTAACTGGAGGCTGCTTGCGTACAAACCCTCGGGAGAGGCAGGATTCCTATTAACACAAGCTAATCGCTCAATTGGAGCAATGTTTCAACTGACCTTTAAATTTAACAGCACATCCACGGGTTTCCCGGGCTTCCTGAAACTCGCCAGCGAAAGTAAGGCGAGAGCACAATGGCAATTGAGGGGGCTGAATCAAACTCATGGAAATACTGCAATAAATATTCAATATTTGCAGCTGCTTTCTTACCTGCTAGTGGGAAAGGGTTTGTTCACAGTACTTTTGCTGAAAGGTTACTTTCTGCACTTTGGAGGTTTTCTGAATCACATCAGGATAGGTGGTGCTCTAGACTGGACCTTGGATGAGGACCAATATGACCAGCACCAGCAGCAGCAGCAGCCTACTCTTGAGAGACCTGTAGCTGGACATCAGAGGGCAGCAGCAGCAAGGGGAGCAGCAGCGAGGGGAGCTGCAGAGAAGTGCAGCTCGCAGGAGACACTACCCATGACACAGGGTGCACAGGCAAAGGCTGAGTCTCCTTGATATGTCCAAATAGCAGTGTTTCAGGAGGCTCAGGTTGTTGCGAGGTGGCAGACATCTGCAGCCTCCTAGAAGACCACCTGCTGCCTGCTGGACTTGGTGGCCATGCGTTACCAGTGGCTGTCAAAGTCACCACCGCCCTCAACTTTTTAGCCTCCAGGTCCTTCCAGGGTTCTGCCATATCCGGGCATATACAGGATCTCCCAATTCACGGCACACAAATGCACAAGACAGGTGGCTGATGGGTTCTTTGCCAAGGCCGGCAATTGTGTCAACTTTTCCTGCGATGATGCCAGTCAGAATGAGCGGGCGCTCAGGTTTGCATCTCTGGCTGGCTTCCCACAGGTGCAGGCCATCATCGACTACACACATGTGGCAAGCCATGCACCCCCAGATCACCTAGGAATATTTGTCAACCGCAAGGGCTTCCACTCCATCAACGTGCAGCTGGTGTACAATCACAAAAAGATATTTCTGCAGGTATGCATAAGATTCCCAGGGAGCTGCAGTGATGCTTTTGCCCTGCGGCAGTCCAAGCTCCCTGACATTTTCGGATCTGCAAGCAGACTTAAGGGGTGGCTACGAGGAGACAAGGGATACACACTTCAAACTTGGCTGATGACACCCATCAGAAACCCAATCAATGAAGCTCTACAGCACTACAATAAATGTCATATGACCACCAGATGTGTGATCGAGCAAGCCATCGGCATGCTGAAGATGCACTTCAGCTGCCTAGACAGATCTGGAGGTGTCCTTCAGTACACACCAGCCAGGGTGTCCAGTATGGTCGTAGTGTGCTGTGCTCTACACAACATTGTGCAGCAACGAGGTTTGGACCAGTAAGAGGAACAAGGCGCAGAGCTCAGATCCTCTTCGGATGATTCCGAGGAGGAGGAGAGGAGGAGAACGAGGACAAAGAAGTGGAGGAAGGTGATGAGGGCAATGCAGCACCAGGTGCTCACATTGCTGCCCGGAATGCCAGGGATGCCTTTATTAATGCAAGGCTCACTTAGGTTGACCAAGTGGACTGATGTCAGAAGCACATGCAACGGCCACTCTTCGCCCCCCCCCCAAGTTCCACACCCCCCATAATGCCACTAATACAAAGCAGTCCTACAAACAACCAACTACCCCTTCCACAATCCCCCATTGGTCCCAGTCAATTCATGCCTTCCTATTCATCCTCAAACAAGTTTAAAGATGACTTGGCACCCAGCAACCAAGAATGGGCAAGACAGGAAAGTGGTGCAAAAGAATAAAATTTATGTGATTTAACTAAACAACAGAAACTTAACATTACATTTTATCATACATCCATGTGCATAGCCTTGTGCAACTCCAAAATTTACTCATTAATTTCCTTCCACTCCTACGTGGTGCAACCCATGGCTTCAGCAGAGGTAGAGGCAGGCTACTCAGATCCCTGCCCTGACTGTTGAGATGCTTTCGGCCTACATGCCCTCTGGGTTTTGAAGTCCCTAGGGGCCCCGCCAAAGACTGCTCCAGGGGCAGACTCGGTCAGTCATCAGGTGATGAGGCATCCTGTAGGGTACTGATGGGTGGGAGGTGGGCAACAGTTGAGAAGTGGAAGTGCTTTAAGTGGAGTCCACACTTCAATATTCCGTTGTACCATCATCCCTCTCATCGCCCACCCGCATTTCACTGCTACCACTCTGCGGGAGAGCAGCTTGGTGCAGGTCAGTGCGGTGTTGTAAGGCCAAGGCTAAGATATCTGTCGTCCTTTTTATGGTGGCAGACATGTTGGCATCCAGAGATTGTATGACCATGGTCAAGGCGTGCATGGACTCATTTGATTGGAGCATTTGCTGTTCCACAGAGTTGGCTACTCCATCCATGCAAGAAACATCATTGCAATGCCTTGCGACATCAACCCACTCATGCTTGAGGCAGGCTCCTCCATTCTCTCTGCAATCGTGGTCAGTGTGCTTAGAAGGCTTGTCAGTGCATCACACATTCTCTGCTGCTGCTCAATGATTCTCCTTTTCATCAATGATCCCCGGGGTACAGCATCTCTGTACAGCTGAGCAGAGCTTGGAGAGGGCTGCGCTCTCTGACACGAACTCTCCGCTGCTGTCCCTGTCACCATCATCAGCCCTTACTCACTTGTGAACCGTGAGTCACCAGGTGAAAACCCAATTCTCCAACTGGTCCCACCGAAGTGCGAGTATCTAAGCTGGTGCATGGTGAGCCTGGGTCCTGAGACGGTGCACCCTCAAAAGGATTTAGCTCCTCTGAGGAATTGTCGTCTACGACCTCCACTGACTTCTGCTGCATGCGTGAAGGCCCTGTCAGAGACAAAAGACATGAATTAGTCCTGGCAACTTAAAAATGTTGCAAGTTATCAAGTAAAGTATTTCACTCGCTGCTGAAATCAAGTCACCATGACTGAGTGTTGTAAGACATGCGTCGCTAATATTTAATTGTGTCACCAGGTAACTGGGAGTTCCCCGTCTCCCCATCTCCGACAGCCAGGGGCACCGAAACTCCACTTATCTCCAGCGCCTCCTCCTCTGCACTTGTGAGCTGGAAAATGCATGTTCTCTCCCTCTCCCTAGTGCTCTGTGCTCTCTCCTCCTGCAACAAGGGAAAGAGCAGACCTATGAGTGAGAGTAATAGCATGTGTTCACCCGATGGATGGAGTGCATTTGGTGAGGGTGACTATGAGTGAGAGTAATAGCATGTGTTCACCCGATGGATGGAGTGCATTTGGTGAGGGTGACTATGAGGGAGAGGCATGAAATTGCATAAGGATGAGGGTGAGTGGGAGTGGTGGATGGATAGATTGGGATGTGAGGAAGTGAATAGAAAGAGAAGGATGGGTGGGTGTGCAAGGTAAGTGGGAGTGATGAGATGGAGTAAACTTGAGATGGCAGAGTGAGGGGTGGGATGATGCGGGATGTAGGTGAAATGCAACTGTACTCACCTTTCCTGACTTGGTTAGGTCATTAAAGCTCTTCCTGCACTGATTCCATAAGCGTGGCACTACGCTCCTGCAGCTCACCTCCTTGAACACCTCCAGCCATGCCTTCTTGGTGTTAGCTGTAGGTTTCGTCCACCCATTACTGGGGAAGAGTATCTCTCTGCGGCTCCTCACAGCCCCCAGCAGCACATCAAGGGAGGTGTCATTGAAGCGTGCGCAACAGTTGCCAGTCTAAAATCCATTCTGAAGCTTATTCTTCAGTTGTTTCAAACTCCAAACTCCTCCAAATTCGATCTTTGGATTGGCTCTTTAAATACTGGAGTTGAGAACATGTCATGCTGGTCCTCATCATGCCTGCTGCCACACACTGGACGGCAAACCTGGGAGTAAAATGATAATGATGTGGCTGAGTTATAAAGCCACTGACAGACGCACCGAACTTTCTTCCGGGTTTCCCACACGATATCAGATCCCCCCCGCCCCAACGCAGCTCCGAGTAAATATCGAGGTCAATGAGTTATGATGTAATCTCCAATATGCAATGCAATCTTTATTTCCCACATTACAACAGTGACTACACCTCAAAAGTATTTAATTGGCTGTAAAGCGCTTTGAGATGTCCTGTGGTCATGAAAGGTGCTATATAAATACAAGTAAGTCGGTCTTTCTTTCCTTTTTTCTTTCAACAAAGCCCATAGATTTTTTAAGTAGGTACAGAATCTAATGTTTAAGGTTTATTTTTAATTCATTCACGGGATGTGAGCATTGTTGGCAAGACCAGCATTTATTGCCTATCCCTAGTTGCCCTTGAGAAGGTGGTGGTGAGCTGCCTTCTTGAACCGCTGCAGTCCGTGTGGTGAAGGTACTCCCACAGTGCTGTTAGGGTGGAAGTTCCAGGATTTTGACCCAGCGACGATGAATGAACAGCGATATATTTCCAAGTCAGGATGGTGTGTGACTTGGAGGGGAACTTGGAGTCCTGGGCCTAGAAATTCAGTGGGCTTTGCGCCCAGTTACCGCCCAAAGAGGGCTTCTGCGCCAGTCTGCAAACTTCGGGTGAACTTCATTGATGCGCTAATTGCGGCGGTAGCCGTTAGCGCTGCGCCGCCACCGATGACATCACCGGTGTGCGCAGCGCCCCGGTACCGCCCCGACACCGGCCCGACCCCCATCTTCAGTAGCGGCCGCCTCTTCCGTGGCGGATGCTAATAACATTCGGAGACCGGGTCCGTACAGCAGCCTTAGTGGGGCGCTTTAAGGTGGAGGTGCGGCCGGCCGCTTTTTCGGCGGCCGCCTGCCCGCACCTCCTTCCCCGGCCTCCTCCACCCCCCCCCCCCCCCCGCGGCATTGCCGGCTGGTTTCCGGGAGCCCGGCACTTCTCCGTTGTGCCGGGCTCTTTTGCCGGCACTCGTGATTGGGGCTCCGGCTGCTGCAGGCACCTCCCCCTTAAGAGAGGGAGGAAGGCCTGCAGTACCGCAGCCTGCCGCTCCGCTGCGGGTGGCGCTGCGGCCACTAGCGCGCCGATATTCAGTTTCAGCGCCCCAAGCGGGGGCGGCCACACCCTTGAACAGCGGCCGTCCTCGACTTTGGGCGCTGAAACTGAATATCGGCTGGGCGCGAGTGGCTCCGCGCCCAGCGGTAAATTCTGGCCGCCAGCGAGCTGGCGGGGCTATAGCTAATTTCTAGGCCCTGGTGTTCCCATGTGCCTTCTGCCCTTGTCCTTCTAGGTGGTCGAGGTCACGGGTTTGGAAGATGCTATCGAAGAAGCCTTGGCGAGCTGGTCTTGTAGATGGTAGACACTGCAGCCACAGTGCGCCTGTGGTGGAGGAAGTGAATGTTTAAGGTGGTGGACGGCGAACCAATCAAGTGGGCTGCTTTGTCTTGGATGGTGTCGAGCTTCTTGAGTGTTGTTGGAGCTGCACTCCGCCAGGCAAGTGGAGAGTATTCCACCACACTTGTGGCTTGTGCCTTGTAGATTGTGGAAAGGCAGGAGGTGAGTCACTCGCCACAGAATACTCAGCTTCTGACCTGCTCTTGCAGCCATAGTATTTATGTGGCTGGCCCAGTTAAGTTTCTGGTCAATGGTGATCCCCAGGATGTTGATGATAGGGGATTCGATGATGGTAATGCCATTGAATGTCATGAGGAGGTGGTTAGACTCTCGTTGTTGAAGATAGTCATTATCTGGCACTTGTGTGACGCGAATGTTACTTGCCACTTATCAGCCCAAGCCTGAACGTTGTCCAGGTCTTGCTGCATGCGAGCACGGACTGCTTCACTATCTGAGGAGTTGCGAATGGAACTGAACACTGTGCAATCATCAGCTAACATCCCCACATCTGACCTTATGATGGAAGGAAGGTCATTGATAAACCAGCTGAAGATGGTTGGGCCTAGGACACAGCCCTGAGGAGCTCCTGAAGCGATGTTCTAGGGTTGAGATGATTGGCCTCCAACAACCACAACTATCTTCCTTTGTGCTAAGTATGACTCCAGCCAGTGAAGGGTTTGTCCCCTGATTCCCATTGACTTCAATTTTACTGGGGCTCCTTGATGCTACACTCAGTCAAATGCTGCCTTGATGTCAAGGGCAGTCACTCTCACCTCACCTCTGGAATTCAGCTCTTTTGTCCATGTTTGGACCAAGGCTATAATGAGGTCTGGAGCTGAGCAGTCAGGAGGTGGAACCCAAACTGAGCATTGGTGAGCAAGTTATTGGTGAGTAAGTGCCGCTTGATAGCATTCTCAATCACACCTTCCATCACTTTGCTGATGATAGAGAGTAGGCTGATGGGGTGGTAATTGGTTGGATTGGATTTGTCCTGCTTTTTGTGGACAGGAAATAGCTGGGCAATTTTCCACTTCATTGGGTAGATGCCAGTGTTGTAGTTGTACTGGAACAGCTTGGCGAGAACAAGTCTTCAGCGCTGCAGCCGGGATGTTGTCGAGGCCCACAGCCTTTGCTGTATCCAGTGCGCTCAGTCATTTCTTGATATCACGTGGAGTGAATCAAATTGGCTGAAGACTGGCTTCTGTGATGGTGGGGACCTCAGGAGTAGGCTGAGATGAATCATCCACTCAGCACTTATGGCTGAAGATGATTTCAAATGCTTCAACCTTGTCTTTTGCACTCACGTGCTGGGCTCTGCCATCATTGAGGATGGAGCTTCCTCCTCCTGTTAGTTGTTTAATTGTCCACCACCATTCAGGACTGGTTGTGGCAGAACTGCAGAGCTTTGATTTGATCTGTTGGTTGTGGCTGCTTCCGTTGTTTAGTATGCATGTGGTTCTGTGTTGTAGCTTCCCCAGGTTGGCACCTCATTTTTAGGTACGCCTGGTGCTGCTCCTAGCATGCTCTTCTACTCTCCTCATTGAACCAGGGTTTGTGCCCTGGCTTGATGGTAATGGTAGAGTGAGGGATATGCCTGGCCCTGAGGTTACAGGGTGCGGTGATATACAATTTTGCTGCTGCTGATGGCTCAGATCTGTTCTGAATTTATCCTATTTTGCACGGTGATCGTGCCACACAACACGATGAGGGGTGCCCTCAGTGTGAAGGCAGGACCTCTTCTCCACAAGGACTGTGCGGTGATCATTCCTGTCAATACTGTCATGGACAGATACATCTGCGACAGGATTGATGGATGAGGTCAAGTAGGTTTTTCCCTCATGTTGGTTCTCTCACCATCTGCCTCAAGCCCAGTCTGGCAGCGATGCCCTTCAGGATTCAGCCAGCCCGGTCAGTAATGGTGCTACCTGTCAGCTGTGGCTCAGTGGGTAGCACACTCGCCTCTGAATCAGAAGGTTGTGGCTTCAAGTCCCACTCCAGGGACTTGAGCACAAAAATCCAGGCTGACACTCCAGTGCAGTGCTGAGGGAGTGCTGCAATGTTGGAGGTGCCGCCTTTCGGATGAGGCGTTAAACCAAGTGGACGTAAAAGATCCCATGGCACTATTTCGAAGAAGAGCAGGGGAGTTATCCCTGGTGTCCCGGCCAGTATTTATCCCTCAATCAAAATAACAAAATACAGATTGTCTGGTCATTATCACATTGCTGTTTGTGGGAGCTTGCTGTGTGCAAATTGGCTGCCACATTTCCCACATCACAACAGTGACTACACTCCAAAAGTACTTCATTAGCTATAAAGCGCTTTGAGACGTCCGGTGGTTGTGAAAGGCGCTATATAAATGCAAGTCTTTCTTTCTTTTACCGAGCCACTTTTTGTAATGGACATTGAAGTCCCCCACCCAGAGTACATTCTGTGCCCTTGCTAATCTCAGTGCTTCTTCCAAGTGGTGTTCAATATGGAGGAGTACTGATTAATCAGCTGAGGGCAGGCGGTAGGTGGTAACCAGCAGGAGGTTTCCTTGCCCATGCTTGAGCTGAAACCATGAGACTTCATGGGGTCCGGAGTCAATGTTGAGGACTCCCAGGGCCACTCCCTCCTGACTGTATACCACTGTGCTGCCACCCCTGGTGGATCTGTCCTGCCAGTGGGACAGGACATACCCAGGGATATTGATGGAGGAGTCTGGGACGTTGGCTGAAAGGTATGATTCTGTGAGTATGACTGTCAGGCTGTTGCTTGACTAGTCTGTGGGACAGCTCTCCCAATTCTGGCACAAGTCCCCAGGTGTTAGTGAGAAGGACTTTGCAGGGTTGACTGGGCTGGGTGTGCCTTTACCTTGTCTAAATCCAGTGCCTAGGTTGATGCCGGATGGTCCGTCCGGTTTTATTCTTATTGTTTTTCCTAGCAGTTAGATACAGCTGAGTAGCTTGCTGGGCCATTTCAGAGGGCAGTTAAGAGTCAACCACATGGCTGTGGGTCTGGAGTCACATATAAGTCAGACTAGGTGTGGGCGGCAGATTTCCTTCCCTAAAGGACATTAGTGAACCAGATGGGTTTTTACGACAATCTGGTTAGTTCATGGTCACCATTACTGATACTAGCTTTTTATTCCAGATTTATTTTAATTAACTGACTTTAAATGGTGGGGATTTGAACTCATTTCTCCGGATCATTAGTCCAGGCCTACTGGATTACTAGTCCAGTAACATTACCACTATGCCACCGTTCTCATTCTTCATAACTAGAACCCCATATCCCTGATAACAATCTAGTGAATCCATTTCTTTTATATCCAAAACTGTATACAATTCTCAAACTATGGCCAAAGTAAGGTATTTTACAAATTCAACATCACACTTTTGTGTTTGCATTCTATACCCCGAGTTGCAAGGATTCCGTTTGCCTTTTTTTATGGGCTTATCTACTTCCCCTCACTTTTAATGGCCTGTGCACCTGCACACCAAGGTCCTTCTGTCCCTCTGCTCTATTTAAGGTGTACTTCCTTTCCGTAAGCCTTGGCTGTTGCTAACTAGCACCTTAACTCTCTGGAGCTGGGTAGGTCAGGTGCTCCATATCACACAAACAGAAACCCTGCTTAGATGGATTTTAGTAACTTGGATTAGAGATTTCTAAAAATGTGATGGTCAAATACCTGATTAAACAAAAGGCCTTAAAGGAGAAATGAAGAATTAAAATCTATTGTTTTAAAACCACATGTGTGATGAACAGAATAATATTTCTTGGTGTAGGTTGTGGTGTGATAATAATAGTGTGATACCACTTTCATATCACTGATACAGCACAAAGTCAGTAATACCATATATCGTGCTGTTCCACAGACCAAACGTACAGAATAACTACCACTAAACCCACAGGGAAATAAAATAAAAGCTAATTAAGTGTTTTGCCATTTGAATATTTCTCTATTCTTGGTCTTTGCATGTCCATGTTCATAGAAAAATAGGGAAGGAAAAAAAGGAGGATGGGTAGCAGTTTTGATTAAGGAAAATATTACAGTGCTAGAAAGAGAAAATGTCGTTGAGGGGTCAAAGACAGAATCTATTTAGTTGGAGTTAAGAAACAATAGAGAAGCAATTTCGCTACTTGGTGTATTTTATAGGCCAACAAATAGTGGGAAGGAGATAGAGGAGCAGATTTGCAAGGAAATTACTGAGAAGTGCCTGAACTATAGAGTAGTGATAATGGGCGACTTTAAGTACCCCAATATTGAATGGAGCAGTGATTATGTTAAGGGCAGAGAGGGGAAGGAATTTCTGAAGTGCATTCAGGAGAAGTTTCTAGCCCAACGATGAAGGAGCCATTGTTGGACCTAGTCCTGGGGAATGAAGCTTGCTGGGGAATGAAGTTTGTCAAGTGGAGAATGTCACAGTAAGGGTGCATCTCAGGAAGTGATCTTAGTATCATAAGGTTTAAATTGGTTATGGAAAAAGACAAGGAGCAATCTAGAATAAAAATACTTAACAGGAGGGCTAATTTCAGCGAATTGAGGAGGGATCTGACCCGGGTAAATTGGAGTCAAAGACTGGCAGGCAGAAATATAATGGAGCAGTTGGTGGCCTTTAAAAGAAGAGATGGTTTGGGTACAGTCAAGGTACATTTCCACAATGGGGAAAGGGAGGGCAACCAAAGCCAGAGCTCCCTGGATGACAAAGGAGTTAGAGAGTAGGATGAACAACAATAACAGCTTGTATTTGTATGGCACCTTTAACGTAGTAAAACATCCCAAGGCACTGCACAGGAGTATTATAAGACAAAAAAATTGACACTGAGCCACATAAGGAGAAATATGGGCGGGTGACCAAAAGCTTGGTCAAACAGGTAGTTTTAAGGAGCATCTTAAAGGAGGACAGGGAGGTAGTGAGGCAGAGAGGTTTAGGCAGGGAATTCCAGAGCTTAGGGCCTAGGCAACAGAGGGCATGGCCACCAATGGTTGAGTGATTATAATCGGGGATGCTCAAGAGCGCAGAATTAGAGGAGCGCAGATATCTCGGAGGGTTGTGGGGCTGAAGGAGATTACAGAGAAAGGGAGGGGTGAGGCCATGGAGGGATTTGAAAACAAGGATGAGAATTTTGAAATCAAGGCGCTGCTTAACTGGGAGCCAATGTAGGTCAGCGAGCACTGGGGTGATGGGCGAACGGGACTTGGTGCGAATTAGGACACGGGCTGCTGAGTTTTGGATAGTTTATGTAGGGTAGAATGTGGGAGGCCAGCCAGGAGTGCATTGGAATAGTCAAGTCTAGAGGTAACAAAGGCATGGATGAGGGTTTCAGCAGTGGATGAGCTGAGGCAAGGGCAGAGACGGGTGATGTTATGGAGGTGGAAATAGGCGGTCTTTGTTATGCTACGGATATGTGGTCGGAAGCTAATTTCAGGGTCAATTATGACATCAAGGTTGCAAACAGCGTGGTTCAGCCTCAGACAGATGTTAGGGAGAGGGATGGAGTCAGTGGCTAGGGAACGGAGTTTGTGGCGGGGACCAAAAACAATGGCTTCAGTCTTCCCAATATTTAATTGGAGAAAATTTCTGCTCATCCAGAACTGTATGTCGGACAAACAGAAAAAGGGGGTGTATGACAGATATCAGGTTCATAATACAAGGGAGAAAAGGCTGAATATAAAAAGTAAAGGGAAGTGAAAAAGAAAATAAGAGGGGCAAAGTGACAGTATGAGTATAGATTGGTGGCTAACATAAAAGGAAATCCAAAAGGTCTTCTATAGGCATATTAACAGGGATTGTCAGAGGAGTGGTGTGTCTGATTAGGGACCAAAGTGGAGATCTATTGGTGCAGGCAGAAGGCAAGGCTGAGGTACTAATTGAGTACTTTGCATCAGTGTTTAACCAAGGAAGAGGACTTTGCCAAAACTACGGTGAAGAATGAGGTTGTCAGGATACTTTATGAGATAAAAATAGATAAAGAGGAGGTTCTAGAAAGGCTGGCAGTACTTAAAGTGAACAAGTCAACCGGTCCAGATGGGATGCATCCTAGGTTGCTGAGGGAAGTAAGGGTAGAAATTGCGGAGGTGCTGGCCACAATCTTCCAATCCTCCTTAGATACAGGGGTGGTGCCAGAGGACTAGAGGATTGCAAATGTTACATCTTTGTTCAAAAAAGGGGAGAAGGATAAACCTGGCAATTACAGATCAGTCAGTTTAACGTCAGTGATGGGGAAGCTTTTAGAAACAATAATCTGGGAGAAAATTCACAGCCACTTGGACAAGTATATGGACTAATAAAGGAGAGCCAGCACAGATTTGTTAAGGGCAAATCGTGTTTGACTAACTTGATTGAGTTTTTTGATGAGGTAACCGAGAGGGTGGATGAGGGCAGTGCAGTTGATGTTGTGTATATGGACTTTCAAATGGCATTTGATAAAGTGCTACATAATAGGCTTGTTAGCAAAATTGAAGCCTGTGGGATAAAAGGGGCAGTAGCAGCATGGATACAAAATTGGTTAAGGGATAGAAAACAGAGTTGTGGTGAATGGCTGTTTTTTGGACTGGAGGGAGGTATACAGTGACGTTCCCCAGGGTTCAGTACTAGGACCACTGCTGTTTTTGATATACCTTGTATGAATTGGACTTGGGGGTACAGGGCACAATTTCGAAATTTGCAGATGACATGAAACTTGGAAGTGTAGTAAACAGTGAGGAAGATAGTAATAGATTTCAAGAGGACATAGACAGGCTGGTGGAATGGGCGGATGAAATTCAATGCAGAAAAGTGTGAGGTGATACATTTTGGTAGGGAGAATGAGGAGAGAAAATACAAGCAAAATGGTACAATTTTAAATGCGAGGGTATACCTATCAGGAAAGGATGAACAGGCTGTGTCTCTTTTCGCTTGAAAAAAGAAGACTGAGGGGTGACCTAATAGAGGTCTTTAAAATTATGAAAGGTTTTAATAAAGTAGACACAAGGAGAGTGTTTCCACTTGTCGGGAAGAGGATAACTAGAGACCATCAATATAAGATAGTCACCTAGAAATCCAATCGGGAATTCAGAAGAAACGTCTTTACCCAGAGAGTGGTGAGAATGTGGAACTTGTTACTACAGGGAGTACTTGAGGCAAATAGTATAGATGCATTTAAGGGGAGGCTAGAAAAGCATCTGAAGGAGAAGGGAATAGAGGGTTATGCTGATAGAGTTAGATGAGGAAAGACGGGAGGAGGCTCGAGTGGAGCATAAACACCAGCATAGACTGGTTGGAACGAATGGCCTGTTTCTGTGCCATATATCCTATGGAATCCTATGTAAAGGGAGTGCCAGAATAGAGAGACTGGGAGTGTTTGTGCATGAATCTCTGAAGGTGGCAGGACAGGTTAAAAAGCAGTTAATAAAGCACATGGGGTGCTTGACTTTATAAATAGAGGCAAAGAATACAGAAGCCAGGAGGTAATGCTAAACCTGCATAAAACACTAGTTCGGCCCCAGCTGGAGTATTGTGTCCAATTCTGGGCATCGCACTTTAGGAAGGAAGTGAAGGCTTTGGAGAGGGTACAGGAGAGATTTACTAGAATGGTTCCAGGGATGAGGGATTACAGTTATGTGGAGAGACTGGAGAAGCTGGCGTTGTTTTCCTTAGAGTAGAGAAGGCTAAGAGGAGATTTGATAGAGGTGTTTAAAATCACGAAGGGTTTCGATAGAGTAAATAAAGAGAAACTGTTTCCAATGGCTGAAGGGTCACAGAGTGCACAGATTTAAGGTGATTGGCAAAAGAACCAGAGGTGACATGAGGAAAAACTTTTGCTGCAACACGTGATTAGGATTTGGAATGCACTGCCTGATAGGGTGGTGGAAACAGGTTCAATAGTAGCGTTCAAAAGGGAATTGGATAAAAACGTGAAGAAAAAAAATTGCAGGGATATGGGGAAAGAGCGGGGGAATGGGACTAAGTGGATTTCTCTTCGAAAGAGCGGGTGCAGACTTGATGGGCCAAATGGCCTCCTTCTGTGCCGTACTATTCTATGATTCTATGAAAGAAAAGAAAGACATGCATTTACATTGCACTTTTCACGACCCCGGGACATTCCAAAGCACTTTACAGCCAATTAAGTACTTCGGAATTCTGGTCACTATTGTAATGTAGGAAACATAGCAGCCAATTTGTGCACAGCAAGCTCTCACAAACAGCAATGTGATAATGACCAGATAATCTGTTTTTTAGTGATGTTGATTGAGGGATAAATATTGGCTGGGTTTCCAAGGATAACTCCCCTGCTCTTCTTGAAAATAGTGCTGGGGATCTTTTACGTCCACCTCAGAAAGCAGACAGGGCATCGGTTTAGACGGCAACCCCGACAGTGCAACATTCCCTCAGTACTGCACTGGAGTGTCAGCCTAGATTTTTGTGCTCAAGTCTCTGGAGTGGGACTTGAACCCACAACCTACTGACTCAGAGGCATGGCTGCGCTTTTCATTCACAGGCTTGTTCTACTTCCTTTAAAAATATTAGCTTGGCTCAGTTGGCAGAACTCTTGCCTCTGAGTCATGAAGCTTGTGGGTGCAAGGGGAGTGCAGTGTTGTCTTTTGGATGAGATGCTGAATATTAAAGATCCCATGCCACTATTCAAGAAGAGGAGGGAGTTCTTCCAGTGTCCTTCCTCAAATAACACTGCCAGCAAAAGCAGCTTAACAGGTAATTCATGTCATTTGTTGTTAGTGGGATCCTGCTGTGGACAAAAAGGCTTCCATGTTTTTACTCCATAACAGTGACTGCGCTTGAAAAGTAATTCATTGGATATAAAGTGCTTTGGGGAGGCCTATACATGTGATAAGGTCATACACAAATTATTTTTTGCCTACATTTCCTCCTCTTTTTGCTCACCTATCTATGACCTGGTTGCTATCCTGCTCTAATCTTCATTCCTTTCCATCGACTAACACCAATCCCCTGTCCTCATTACAAGCAACACAACAACCATGTCACATAACCTCAAAAAAGATTGTCTGCCACCACAGAGCAAGTAAGTGTTCGGCAGAAACTGAAAACATTTTCCTCAAATATCATTAAGTTAATTAACAAAACAAAATATTGCAAAAGGTAAAGGGTAGGAAACCACAGAAATAGTATGTCTATAGCAATCCTTCACAATTACAGGAAATACAAAATCAAATCCCCAACACAATGAAGTAGAGTATGGCAATTAATATTAAGATACAATAAAGATCTACTTAGTGGGGAGTGTCCTAAATTCAGGGCCTCTCTGAGATGACCAGGATTGCTCATTTTTGATTCTAAGCTCCCTAGATCAGTACAAACATTTTTCAACATACAAACTAGCCAGCGCTTCCATCAGTCAGTTATGAAAACTGGTATTAAAGGCCTCCTTCCACAACACAGAGATACATTTATAGAATATCAAGGGACCAAAGATTTCTATCCGTAGCCTCCAGTCAGGTCCATATGCTCAAAACCAAAACTGTAGTGACTCTAGCTGCCGCTCAAGCTCCGAAACCCGGAGCTCGAGTTGCTGCAGTTGGTGACACTTCCTGCACATGTGGTCATCCAGGCCACAAAAAGCATCCAGGATTTCCCACATGGCACAGGATGTGCAAATCACGGGACTGAGCTGCCCTGCCATGCCTCTATTTATCAGACTATGGAGGTAATTTAGCAGAAGTAGACTTAAAACTTAACAAGAAACACTCAACAGCTACCCACCAATCAGCATTTCCCTCTATTAGATAGGCTATGAACTACTTAGCAGAAATATACTCAAAACAGAACAAAAAAAAACTTACCACAAATACTCACCCAATACTCACCAATCAGCTCCTTCCCTTGTGCCAACGTCATTTTTTAATTCTAACATCACTCTTTCCAATTTTGCCTTTGTTGAGTTTCTCCCGCTCAGGTCCGCTGCCTCCACTCCTGCTCCTGCTCAGTTCCCTGCTGCTCTGTGATATTACCCCTTGATTTTTCTGTTTGAAGACTTTGTCTAGCACCGCTGAACCCGATCTTCTCGCCGCTCCTCTCACGCTCTTTATACCGTTGAACCCGCTCCTCTTGCTGCTCCTCTTGCTGCTCCTCTCCTCTTGTGCTCTTTATACCGCTGAGACGCTCCTCTCACTACAGTGCATCCGCGAGGCTGAGAAATACTTGGAAAGCCCGTTTCTAGAAGTGGTCACCCCGCAGCCTCAGAATGTGCAGGCAGAGGGGGAATGGGTGACCACCAGACAGAGAAGGAGGACCAGGCAGGTAGGGCAGGAATCCCCTTACAGCAGCTTGCTCGCTAACCGGTTCACAGTTCTGGAAACTGGTGGTGGTGATGGTTCCTCTGGGGAGAGCAGCCAAGGCAACGGCACCACAGGTGGCTCAGCTGCACGGGGTGGGGGGGAAAGAGTGGAAGAGCAATAGTGTAAGGTTCGCAAGAATTTTGGAAAATTTCTACAGCCCCGAAGATCATTTTTGATTAAAGAAAACCTGGGTGGAATATACCTTAAAAACCCAGGGTATCAAAATGGCTGTCAGACCTCGTGGCAGAAGACAAAGACAGCCTCTCCCATCGCAGGCTGACAAAAGGATTTGAAAACACCAGCCTGTGTGAATGCATGAAGTACTTGAAACTGTCAATCAACTGCAGTTTAGGAAGTTTCACCCATGGGACAAAGGATGTTTGTTTACAGAACTCTCTACAATGTTGACTCAAAGGCTTAAGTACTTAAAGCTGTCAATCAGTTGTGGTTGGGCGGTGACCGCAGGACAACGCTTTGTTTACAAACCACTTGAGTGCTGTTGACTGAGCGCTTAAGGATGCCTGAGACATTTTGTATTAAGCACAAACCAGTTAAAATGAATGGGTAATACATTCAAACCCATTACAGTCAATGGGGACAGATCGATCCCTTTTGTATAGCCCAGATACATGCAGATTTGGGCACAAAGACAACGGCTCCCAATGGGGTATAACGATAGTCCCTCAGGAAGCTACTCTCTCACTCTCTCTGCCGCCTTGCCTCCATGCCCTGCCTACAGAGGAACAGCTCAGCAGCCCGCCCAAAGAAAGTGGAATACCAGCAGTTACTTTGAATTACTGGGGTATCTCTACTTCGGGGCGGTGAAGAATCTAAGACAGACCGCAGGGGCACGGAGCAGGCATTCACTGGTGAGCATAGATTTTCTGGCCCTTTATAAGGCAACCTAGATAAGTATTAGGGGTGGGAATTAAAAGGGGATTTTGTTAAATTGTAATTTTAGTCAATTTTCTCTCGATGTGTCTGTTCTCCTCCCCTATTAAGTAAAAGTGCTGGATTAAGTAAAGGTGTCCTGTATTAAGCAAAAGTGCTGTATTAAGCAAAGGTGTGCTGTATTAAGCAAAGGTGTGCTGTATTAAGTAAAAGTGTGCTGTATTAATCAAAGGTGTGCTGTATTAAGCAAAGGTGTGCTGTATTAAGTAAAGTGTGCTGTATTCAATATTTTCAATTTATTTCTTTTTATTTCAATAAATACTGGTTTTCTTTGCACCCAACCATGAGTCTCGTTCTTTCTATATCGCTACTGAAATAAGTCCGGCGGTCAGAACCAGAAAAAGGGGAGCGATTCGAAACCGCACGGGGCTCTGGAGCAGCTCAGATACTTCTGACTGGCCAGAGACAATAACCCTAGTACCCCCCCCCCCACCCTGTTTCTACAATAGTGATAGGGGATTCATCAGTTAGGGGAACAGATATGCGTTTCTGCGGACACAGGCGTGATTCCAGGATAGTATGTTGCCTCCCTAGTGCCAGGGTCAAGGATGTCACTGAGCAGCTGCAGGACTCTCTGAGGAGGGAGGGTGAACAGCCAGAGGTCGTTGTCCATATTGGTACCAACAACATAGGCAGAAAGAGGGATGAGGTCCTGCAGGCAGACTATAGGGAGCTAGGAAAGAGATTAAAAAACAGGACCACAAAGGTTGTAATCTCTGGATTACTCCCGGTGCCACATGCTAGTGAGTACAAGAATTGGAGGCTAGAACAGATGAATGCGTGGCTGGTGAGATGGTGCAGGAGGGAGGGCTTTAGATTCCTGAGGCATTGGGACTGTTTCTGGGGAAGGTGGGACCTGTACAAGACGGACGGGTTATACCTCAACAGAGCTGGGTCCAATATTCTCGCGGGGAGGTTTGTTAGTGCTGTTGGAGAGGGTTTAAACTAGCTTGGCAGGGGGATGAGCACCAACCTATAGAAGTAGAAAAGAGGACTAAGGTGCATAAAAGAGTGAGTGTGTTGGATAATACTAGAGAAGAAAGTAGTAATAGAGGTGAAGGTAATACCATATTAGATAGGAGCAGACTAAGAAAGACTATGAAAAATTCAAAAATTGGTTTAGAATGCGTGTACATAAACGCACAAAGTGTGGTGAATAAGGTTGGTGAGCTACAAGCACAATTAGCCGTGTGGCAATATGATGTTGTGGCAATAACCGAAACATGGTTTAAAAACGGTGAGGACTGGGCACTTAATATTCAAGGGTACAAAGTGTTCTGAAAAGATAGGGAAGGAAAAAAGGGAGGTGGAGTAGCAGTGCTGATTAAGGAAGACATTGTAGTGTTGGAAAGGGAGGATGTTCTTGAGGGGACAAGGGCAGAATACATTTGGTTAGAGTTGAGGAGCAAAAATGGTATGATCACATAATTGGGGGTATTCTATAGGCCTCCAAATAGTGAAAGGGAGGTGGAGGAGCAAATCTGCAGGGAAATCACAGAGATATGCAAGAGCTATAGAGTGGTGAAATTGGGGAACTTTAATTGCCCAAATATCGATTGGGATAATGCTAGGGTAAAGGGAAAGGAGGGGGAGGAATTTCTGAAATGTGTTCAGGAGAATTTCCTTGACCAGTATGTCCTTGGCCCAACTAGGAAGGAGGCATTGCTGGATCTGGTACTGGGGAATGAGGTGGGCCTGGTCAACCAAGTGTCTGTGGGAGAACACTTGGGTACGAGTGACCATCGTATCATAAAATTTAGATTAGCAATGGAGAGGAGCAAGGAACAATCTAGAGTGGAACTTCTAAACTGGAATAGGACTAACTTCAATGGGATGCGAAAGGATCTAGCCAGGGTAAAATGACAGGACAAACTGTAACGGAACAATGGGTGATCTTTAAGGAGATGTGCCAAGTACAGGCTAGGTACAGTCCAACAAGAGGGAAGGGTAAGGGAACCAAAGCAAGGGCTCCTTGGATGATGAGGGAGATAGAGAAGATGGTGAAACAAAAAAAGAGGGTGTATGATGTAAGATGAATTCTTCAAGGGAGAACCAGACCAAATACAATAAGTTGAGAGGCGAAGTGAAGATGAAAATAAGATTGGCAAAGAGAGAATATGAGAGTAGAATGGCGGTTAACATAAAAGGGAACCCAAAAATCTTCTACCAGCATGTAAACAGTAAGCAGGTAGTAAGAAGCGGGGTTGGCCTATTAGGGACAAAGAAGGGGATATATGCTTAGAGGTGCAGGGCAAGGCGAGAATACTCAATGAGTACTTTGTATCGGTGTTTACTAAGGAGGTGGATGCTGACAAAATATCAGTAGAAGTGGAAAAGGTAGAAGCAATGGAAGGGGTAAAAACTGATAGACAGGATGTAATAGAAAGGCTGGTTATGCTTAGAGTGGACAAGTTGCCTGGTCCAGATGGCTTGCATCCCAGGTGACTAAGGGAATTGGGGGAGGAGATAGCGGAAGAGCTTGCCATAATTTTCCAATCTTTCCTAGATGCGGGGGAGATGCCTGAGGATTGGAAAGTGGCAAATGCGACACTATTGTACAAGAAAGGGTGTAAGGACAATCCTAGTAACTACAGGCCGGTCAGTTTAACATCAATGGTGGGTAAAGTTTTAGAAACAATAATCAAGGAAAAAAATTAACGGGCACTTGGAGAGGTTTAAGCTAATTAAGGAGAGCCCACATGGATTTATAAAAGGCAGATCGTGTTTGACTAATCTAATTGAATTTTTTGATGAAGTAACAGGGAGGATTAATGAAGGGAATGCAATGGATGTTGTCTGCACGGATTTTAGGAAGGCGTTTGACAAAGTACCACATTGAAGGCTGGTTAACAAAATTGGGGCTCATGGAATAGGTGGGTCAGTGGCAGCTTGGATAAGGAATTGGCTTAAGGACAGAAAACAGCGAGTTGTGATAAATGGCTGTTTTTCAGACTGAAGGATGGTTGACAGTGCTGTTCCCCAAGGGTCAATGCTGGGGCCACTGCTTTTTTGATATATAAAAAATGACCTGGATATTGGAATGCAGAGTAGAATTTCTAAATTTGCCGATGACACCAAACTTGGGGGTGTGGCAAACAGTGAGGAGGATACGAATCGACTGCAACAAGATATAGGAAGGCTAGCAGAATGGGCAGACAAGTGGCAGATGGAATTTAATACAGAGAAGTGTGAGGTGATGCATTTTGGCAGAAGGAACAGGGAGAGGCAATATACACTTAATGGCACAGTTTTAAAGAGTGTGCAGGGACAGAGGGGCCTGGGGGGTTAATGTGCATCAGTCCCTGAAGGTGGCAGGGCATATTGAGAGAGTGGTTAGCAAAGCATATGGGATCTTGGGCTTCATAAATAGAGGTATTGAGTAAAAAATTAGAGAAGTTATGCTGAACCTTTATAAAGCGCTGGTTAGGCCAAAACTGGAGTATTGCGCCCAGTTCTGGTCACCACACTTTAGGAGGGATGTGAAGGCCCTTGAGAGGGTGCAGAGGAGATTTACCAGAATGGTTCCGGGGATGGGGGCTCTTAGCTACAAGGACAGGTTAGAGAAGCTGGATTTGTTTCCATTAGAGCAAAGGAGGTTGAGGGGTGATTTGATAGAGGTGTACAAGATTATGACGGGTTTGGATAGGGTAGACGGGGAAAGGCTGTTCCCACTAGTTGATGGTACAAGGACTAGGGGACACAGATTTAAGGTTTTGGGCAAGAAATACAGGGGGGACGTGAGGAAAAACTTTTTTACGCAGCGAGTGGTGAGGACCTGGAACTCGTTACCGCCGGAAGTGGTGGAAGCGGAGACACTCAATGTTTTCAAGGGGAGACTGGATAGGCACTTGAGGGAAATAAACTTGCAGGGCTACGGGGATAGATCGGAGGAATGGGACTGACTGGATTGCTCTACAGAGAGCCGGCACGGACTCGATGGGCCAAATGGCCTCCTTCTGTGCCGTTATGACTCTATGGGGTAAAAATTCGGTAGCGTTTGGGGACGCTACCTTCGCCGGAGCACCCCAAAAAAGTTACCGCCCATGGCCGATTTTCCCAGGTAGCGCCCCGAGAGGCAGGAGGGGCGCTACTGGAAGCACACCGCGTCCCTCTTGGGGTGCTGTGAGCCAAAACCATGGCGCTATGCGCTGCGGCACGTCGCGCCACAGTAATGCAGGCCTTCCGCCCCTTTTAAAGGGGAGGGGCCTGGTGCAGCGCACCCTGGTGCCCAGCTGGACCACCAGGGATCGGTAGTGCCGGCAAAAACGCCCAGCACTCAAGAGGAGTGCCGGGCTCACAGAGAGCAGCCGGCACTCCGCTGAGGGAGCTTCATGGGGGCTCGGGACAGCAATGGGGGCAGGTGCTGGCAGGCACCCAGCAACAAAAATGGCCGCCCGCCACCTCCCCTTTAACTAGCGCTTCCCCGGCCGTAGGTAGGCCCCCCTGACCCCGTCGTACATAGCGTCTGGCGGTAAGTCGGGGGGGGGCGCCACCCAATATCGTCGCCGGCGGCGCTAACGGTTAGCGTCACCGCTAACCTCCCGCTGAATTTCGCAGGAGGCATTAGCGGGGCCACACCCAGGCGCTAGTTGATTTGCGCCCCATTAGCACCCTCTTATGGCGCTAACGGGAGACGCAAGTTAACCGAATTTAGCCCCTATGACTCCAGCAGCTGCAACTCAGCTCTGACTGGAAGGGGCACATCTTGACTTTGTGCAAAAATGTCAAACGAGTGATAGCAAGAGGCAGCCTGTTTTACATCTCTCCTGATTGAAGTCAATGGAATAAAAATCAGGAGAGAAATAAAACAGGCTGCCAATTCACAATCACCCATTTTACACTCTCGCCCAAAGTCAAGATCCACCCCGAAATATCTTCCTTGGGTCCATCTAATGTATCTGCAATAATTCAAACAGAAGCAATGCCAAAGTAGATTTAAGGAGTTCCTTCTGTATGGATGTTTTTTAATTCGTTCCTGGGACGGGGGCATCGCTGGTAAGGCATAGAAATATAGAAACATAGAAGATAGGAGCAGGAGTAGTCCATTCAGCCCGTCGAGCCTGCTCCGCCATTCAATGAGATCATGGCTGATCGTCCAAATTCAGTACCCTGTCCCTGCCTTCTTCCCATATCCCTTGATCCCTTTAGCCTTAAGAAATATATTCAAATCCTTCTTGAATATATTTAATGAATTGGCCTTTACTGCCTTCTTTGGTAGAGAATTCCACAGGTTCACCACTCTCTGGGTGAAGAAATTCCTCCTCATCTCTGTCCTAAATGGCTTACCCCTTATCCTTAGACTGTGACCCCTGGTTCTGGACTCCCCGACCATCGGGAACATCCTTCCTGCATCTAGTCTGTCTAGTCCTGTCAGAATTTTATAAGTTTCGATGAGATCCCCTCTCATTCTTCTAAACTCCAGCGAGTACAAGCCCAATCGTACCAATCTCTCCTCATACATCATTCCTGCCATCCCAGGTATCAGCCTGGTGAATCTTCGCTGCACTCCTTCCACGGCAAGAACATCCTTCCTCAGATAAGGTGACCAAAACTGTACACAATACTCCAGATGTGGTCTCACCAAGGCCCTGTACAACTGCAGCAAGACATCCTTGTTCCTGTACTCAAACCCTCTCGCTACGAAGGCCAACATACCATTTGCCTTCTTAACCGCCTGCTGCACCTGCATGCTTACTTTCAGCGACTGGTGCACAAGGACACCCAGGTCTCGTTGCACTCCCCCTTCTCCCAATCTATTGTCATTCAGATAATAATCTGCCTTCCTGTTTTTGACACCAAAGTGGATAACCTCGCATTTATCCACATTATATTGCATCTGCCATGCTTCTGCCCAATCACCCAACCTGTCCAAATCATACTGGAGTTTCTCGGTATCCTCCTCACAGCACACACGCCCACCCAGCTTTGTGTCGTCTGCAAACTTGGAGATATTACATCTAGTTCCCTCATCCAGATCATTAATATATATTGTGAATAGCTGGGGTCCAAGGACCGATCCCTGCAGTACCCCACTAGTCACTGCCTGCCACTCGGAAAAAGAGCCGTTTATTTCAACTCTGCTTTCTGTCTGCCAACCAGTTCTCTATCCAAGTCAATACCTTGCCCCCAATCCCATGTGCCTTAATTTTACACACTAATCTCTTATGCGGGACCTTATCGAAGGCCTTTTGAAAATCCAAATACACCACATCCACTGGTTCTCCCTTATCTATTCTACCAGTTACATCCTCAAAAAATTCCAGTAGATTAGTCAAGCACGATTTACCTTTTGTAAATCCATGTAGACTTTGTCCGATCCTGTCACTTTTTTCCAAGTGCTCTGCTATTACATCCTTTATAATGGACTCTAGCATTTTCCCCACTACCGATGTCAGGCTTACCGGTCTGTAATTCCCCGTTTTCTCTCTACCACCCTTTTTGAACTGTGGGGTAACATTAGCTACCCGCCAATCCATGGGTACTGTTCCAGAGTCTATCGAATTTTGGAAGATGACCCGCAATGCATCTAATATTTCTAGGGCCACTTCCTTAAGTACCCTAGGATGTAGATTATCAGGCCCTGGGGATTTATCGGCCCTCAATCCCATCAATTTCCCTAACACCATTTCCCTACAAATACTGATTTCTATCAGTTCCTCCCTGTCATTAGACCCTATGTTCCCCAACATCTTTGGGAGGTTATTTGTGTCCTCCTTTGTGAAGACAGAACCAAAGTATGTTTTTAATTGGTCTGCCATTTCTTTGTTCCCCATTATAAATTCCCCTGATTCTGACTGCAAGGGACCTACGCTTGACTTCACCAATCTTTTTCTCTTCACATATCTATAAAAGCTTTTACAGTCAGTTTTTATGTTCCCTGAAAGCTTACTCTCATACTCTATTTTCCCCCTCTTAATTAATCCCTTTGTCCTCCTTTGTTGAATCCTAAACTGCTCCCACTCCTCAGGTTTACTGCTTTTTCTGGCCAATTGATATGTCCTCTCCTTGGATCTTATGCTATCCCTAATTTCCCTTGTTAGCTACGGTTGAGTCACCTTTTTTGTTTTATTTTTATGCCAAATTGGGATGAACATGATGGCATTTATTGCCCATCCCTAACTTTCCTTGAGAATGCTGTGGTGAGCCGCCTTCTTGAACTGTTGCAGTCTATGAGGTGATAGTGTTGTTAGGGAAGGAGTTCCAGGATTATGACTCAGAGACGATGAAGGAACGGCGATATATTTCCAAGTCAGGATGGTGTGTGACTTGGAGGGAAACTTGGAGGTGATGGTGTTCCCATGCGCCTGCTGCCCTTGTCCATCTAGGTGGTAGAGGTCACGGGTTTGGAAAGTGCTGTCGAAGAAGCCTTGGCGAGTTGCTGCAGTGCATCTTGTAGATGGCACACACTGTAGCCACGGTGCACCAGTGGTGGAGAGAGTGGTAGATGGGGTGCCAATCAAGTGTGCTGCTTTGTCCTGGATGGTGTCGAGCTTCTTGAGTGTTGTTGGAGCTGCACTCATCCAGGCAAGCATAGAGTATTCCATCACACTCCTGACTTGTGCCTTGTAGATGGTGGATAGGCTTTGGGGAGTCAGGAGGTGAGACACTCGCCGCAGAATACCCAGCCTCTGACCTGCTCTTGTTGCCACAGTATTTATGTGGCTGGTCCAGTTAAGTTTCTGGTCAATGGTGACCCCTACAATGATGATGGTGGGGGATTTGGCAATGGTTATGCCGTTGAATGTCAAGGGGCGGCGGTTAGACTCATGGGCCCTAAATTTCCAATCGGAGGCTCCCTGCGTGCAGATGCCTCCGATTGGAAAATATCTACGCACTTACCTGCTGGCTCCATAGGTCCCAAGACTTGCGATCCTTGGCCTCTGCTCTACGAAATGCGCGGAGGCCCAGGTATCCCAGGAGCGCATGCGGTTCGCAAGTGTCCCTGGGATCACGTGGGCCATGGGGAACCAATCAAAGAAGGGACTCCCCATTCACACTTTTGACAGGTCTTTCCGCACGGATCTGTCAAAAGTATGAATGGGGATGACTTAAAAAAGTTAAACATTAAATATATTTTTTTTAAATCATGTATTTAAAATTAGTTTAAATTACATTAAATTAAATATTTTAAACAAAAATTTTATTTTTTGAAAAAATAATTAAAGTTTTTTATGGGGCTAAAAATAATCTTACCTTTTTTTAAAGTATTTTTAAATTATAAATGAGTGAAAAAAATTATTTTTTTATTTTTTAAACTTCTATGCTGGTAAAAGCAGACCTCGTACGCACCCGTGGGTGGTCGGAAAATACGGCCCATGGTGTTGAGAACATCTCATTGCATAGAGAACCTTTCAAGAGCACAACACAAGCATGCTTTAGAAAATCAAATAACCAAGCAGCCTCCCAGTAGCAGTTAGTAAACCAGACTAGAACAATGACCCTGGCCAGCAGCACCACCAGTTTATGTAGCCAGCACCCTGTGTTCTCCCATCCACCCCCATCCTCCTGCATCTGTCTTAGTCCAATGACACAAACCAAACAAGTTGCTTTGACCCTTAAACGTTCATTGCTCTCAGTATATGCCCAGTTATCCCAAGAAAACCAATGGCCCAATGTATTCTCCTGGCCTCGGAACATGGGTGTCAACTAACTAGTTGGAGCGGATGTACTCAGAGTCAGATGTACAGGGGTCGGGGTAGCGATGGTATATCTGGAGTTCAGGAACCCAATGCTGTTTGTGAAAAGGAAGGTTTATGGGTTAATTTGTGATTGCTATACTGATTATGTGGTAAATGTTACTTTTAAGTGTATATAGTGGGATGTGTCATGGTGGCTGTACATTGAAGACAATTATTTTTTGCTGAAATTGGATTGGGTAGAATGTTTTTCGTAGAGTATGACTGAGTTGATTTTTTTAGTAGAAATGGTTGTATACTTTTTTATTCAATGGGATTGGATAGTTTTTTAATACAATGGGATTGGATAGTTTTTTAATACAATGGGATTGGGTAGATTTTTAATACAATGGGATTGGGTAGTTTTTAGCACAATTTTTTTTTTATTCGTTTATGGGATCTGGGCATCGCTGACAATGCCAGCATTTATTGCCCATCCCTAGTTGCCCTTGAGAAGGTGGTGGTGAGCCACCTTCTTGAACCACTGCAGTTCGTGTGGTGATGGTACTCCCACTGTGCTGTTAGGGAGGGAGTTCCAGGATTTTGACACAGTGACGATGAAGGATTGGCAATATACTTCTAAGTCAGGATGGTGTGTGACTTGGGGGGGAACTTGGAGGTGGTGGTGTTCCCATGAGCCTGCTGCCCTTGTCCTTCTAGGTGGAAGAGATTGCGGGTTTGGGAGGTGCTGCCAAAGAAGCCTTGGTGAGTTGCTGCAGTGCATCTTGTAGATGGTACACACTGCAGCCACGGTACGCTGGTGGTGGAGGGAGTGAATGTTTAAGGTGGTGGATGGGGTGCCAATCAAGGGGGCTGCTTTGTCCTGGATGTTGTCAAGCTTCTTGAGAGTTGTTGGAGCTGCACTCATCCAGGCAAGTGGAGAGTATTCCATCACACTCCTTACTTGTGCCTTGTAGATGGTGGAAAGGCTTTGAGGAGTCAGGAGGTGAGACACTCGCCGCAGAATACCTAGCCTCTGACCTGCTCTTGTTGCCACAGTATTTCTGTGGCTGGTCCAGTTAAGTTTCTGGTCAATGGTGATCCCCAGGATGTTGATAGTGGGGGATTCGGTGATGGTAATGCCACTGAATGTCAAGGGGAGGTGGTTAGACTCTCGCTTGTTGGAGATAGTCATTGCCTGGCACTTCTGTGGCGCGAATGTTACCTGCCACTTATCAGCCCAAGCCTGAACGTCGTCCAGGTCTTGTTGCATATGGGCATGAACTGCTTCATAATTTGTGGAGTTGTGAATGGCGCTGAACACTGTGCAGTCATCAGCAAACATCCCCATTTCTGACATTATGTTGGAGGGAAGGTCATTGATGAAGCAGCTGAAGATGGTTGGGCCTAGGACACTGCCCTGAGGAATTCCTGCAGCGATGTCCTGGAGCTGTGATGATTGACCTTCAACCACCACAACCATCTTCCTTTGTGCTAGGTATGACTCCAGCCAGTGGAGCGTTTTCCTCGATTCCCATTGACTTCAGTTTTACTAGGGCTCCTTGATGCCAGACTCGGTCAAATGCTGCCTTTATGTCAAGGGCAGTCACTCTCACCTCACCTCTGGAATTCAGCTCCTTTGTCCATGTTTGGACCAAGGCTGTAATGAGGTCGGGAGCCGAGTGGTCTTGGCGGAACCCAAACTGGGCATCAGTGAGCAGGTTATTGGTGAGTAAGTGCTGCTTGATAGCACTGTCGATGACACCTTCCATCACTTTGCTGATGATTGAGAGTAGACTGACGGGGCGGTAATTGGCCGGATTGGATTTGTCCTGCTTTTTGTGGACAGGACATACCTGGGCAGTTTTCCACATTGTCGGATAGATGCTAGTGTTGTAGCTGTACTGGTGTACTGGAACAGCTTGGCTTGTGGCGCAGCTAGTTCTGGAGCACAAGTCTTCAGCATGATAGCTGGGATGTTGCGGGGCCCATAGCCTTTGTTGTATCCAGTGCGCTCAGCCGTTTCTTGATATCACGTGGAGTGAATCGAATTGGCTGAAGATGGCTTCTGTGATGGTGGGGACCTTGGGAGTAGGCCGATATGGATCATCCACTTGGCAATTCTGGCTGAAGTTGGTTGCAAATGCATTAGCCTTGTCTTTTGCACTCACGTGCTGGGCTCCACCATCATTGAGGATGGGGATATTTTTGGAGCCTCCTCTTCCCGTTAGTTGTTTAATGGTCCACCACCATTCATGACTGGATGTGGCAGGACTGCAGAGCTTTGATCTGATCCATTGATTGTGGGATCGCTTAGCGATGTCTATAGCATGCTGCTTCCACTTTTTAGCATGCATGTAGTCCTGTGTTGCAGCTTCCCCAGGTTGGCACCTCATTTTTAGGTACGCCTGGTGTTGCTCCTGGCATGCTCTTCTACACTCGTTGTTGAACCAGGGTTTACCCCTGGCTTGGTGGTAATGGTAGACTGAGGGATATGCCGGGCCATGAGGTTACAAATTGGGTATTTTTTAATACGATGGGATTGGGCAGGTTTTTAGTACAATGGGGTTGGATAGTTTTATTTTAGTAGAATGTGATTGGGGAGAAATTTGAATTGGGAGGGTGAGGTTTTAGACAATATGATTGGTGAATAACAAAGTGATTATCTGTACGAACATTTTGTGTCCTTCTGCGCATGCGCGGTGTGCCGGTGCCGCACATGCGCACCTGATCCTCTACCGCACATGCGCGTTATTTACCATGATCGCGCATGCACAGTACCCAACAGTTGCGGCATGGGTTTTCTTCAGCTCTGTGGGAGAAAGCAAGTCACTGCATCTGTGCTGACCGGGGGAAGAAGAGAGAATCGGAGGGGGAGAAAAGGTTAGGACCTTGTGGGAGGGGAGAGGAGGTCAGGATCTCGGGGCGGTGGGGGAGTAAGGAGCACAGTGGGGGTTGGGGGGAGAACATGATGCAGATGGTAAGATGGCTTACGTTCTTCCAACCCCGCCCCCTTTACAACCGCACCACGCTCTCATTCCCCTCCCCCTAGACCTGCCTGATTTCTCGGAAAGCTCGGTGCGTGTGTGGCAAGTGACGTCATTGGACTGGACGAAATGCGTCACAACTCTCACTATTCACTTCATACCCAATAAACTTGTTAACAATCCGTGACCCACATACAATGCCCCATCTATTGAGGGTGGGGGCGGGGAAAAAACTTGTTGGGTGGGAGAAAGTCATGAATCGGGGAGAGGAACTTGGACAGGGGGAGGTCAGGAATGCGGGCTGGTGGGTGGAGTAGGTCAGGAAATTGGGGAGGGGGGAAGAGTAGGTCAGGAAATTGGGCAGTGGGGGTAGGAACAAGTTTGCGGGTGGGAGAAAGCCTTAACCCGCAAGGGTGAGCCCTGTCTGTTCCAAGTGAGCTCTGTTCTGTCTGGAGTAGGCAATCAGAATGGCTCGAATTGATTGATTATGTAGGCAGGGAGGATCTAATTATACATTCCAGAGAAACTGCTGGGTGCGGCTTGTTTTCTTTGTGTGTTCAACAATTAAACTGTAACTAAAAATCAAATACCCCTTTAAATAAACCTTAACCCCTCAAATTAAAATTTGATTATTTGAACTAATTATGCACTCCAGTCCCCGCTGGGTGCGGCTTGTCCTCCAAGGGGATCAATCAGCAATCAGGACTTGTCATCCAAGGGGACCAATCAGAGCTTTTGGTGTTGCGAATAAACACGTCCATAACAAAACTTGAAAAGAACCAGTAAGCAAAAAAATTGTAAGCCAATGACAAGGAAGAAAATGGACAACTATGATGTAGGCAACAGACTTGACATACATGGCAGACACAAGAAATTTTATTAGAAACAAGTAAATTGTTCATTCTGAAGATATTTTTATATCACACTTGTACCAACCATAGGGTTTAGTGGTGGAATACGTTCAATATCACACACTGGAAGGGCCCATATATCTCCCTGGTACCCACCGTGCTAAGGAATTAATCAGTCCAGCTTAACGTGACACTAATCCTATGGTTAGTACCTCACAATGGATATCATCTGCTCACACTAACCATGTCAATGTGCTGAATTGAGTAATACTTTTATAATTAAAATGACTATCTACTTATCCAAACCTTTGCTGAACATCGATGTAAAGACCGATTTGTTTGAAAAAGACCAACATTTCAGGATTTTCCACTCCCTCCCACTAGCACACATATTTCTTTTTCTCAAGCTGACTCTCAGACTGGCTGCAGACACCGTGACAGAAGAAGCTTGTCGAAAATTGTTAAAAATTGAACCATGACCCTGGCCAGGCTGACGGAGCAAGCCGAAGAATCCTCTTCCAATACAGATCATCCTGAAGCCACGGCCACTTCCCCCTCAAAATGTTAGTAGGATGTGTCAAAGTATTGATTAATTCTTAACCCCACTTGAATATTCTGATTTTTAATACCATCATTTGATCCATGTAACAATACCAGATCAGTGAATAATAAGCAGCATCATGTAACAACAAGCTTTGTTTATACAGACCCTTTAAAGGAAAGAAATGTACAAAGGTATTTCACAAATAGACACAAGGAAAGGTAGACAAAGAGATGGGTATTGGGGAGATATTTAAAGAAGAAAGAAGCAAAGGCAGGGAGTTCCAGAGAGTAGGGTCCAGGTGACTTAAGGCTCCACCACCAATGGGAGGGGTGACGGGCGAGCGGGGAGGGGTAAAAAGAAAGACTTGCATTTATTCAGCGCCTTTCACGGCCTCAGGACGTCCCAAAGTTCTTTACACAATGAAATTTTTTTTGAAGCATAAGTCACTCTTGTAATATAGGAAATATGGCAGCCAATTTGCACACAGCAAGCTCCCACAAACAGCAATGTGATAATGACCAGATAATCTGTTTTAGTGATGTTAATTGAGGGTTAAATATTGGCCAGGACACCAGGGATAATTTCCCTGCTCTTCTTTGAAATAGTGTCATAGGATCTTTTACGTCCAACTGAGAGGGCAGACGGGGCCTCGGATTAACATCTCATCTGAAAAATGGCACCTCCGACAATGCAGTGCTCCCTCAGTACTGACACCTTCACGGTAGGGGTAATGGGCGAGTGTGGGGAGGGTGGATGGTTGAGTGGGGAGGGGTGGATGAGCAAGTGTGCTATGGGGTAATGGGCTGAGACGTGGGGCAAAGGGTGGGGGGATGCACAATACACTGTCAGAAGAAGGCAGCATTCAGGAGGGAATGTGGAGCTGAAGGAGATTGGAGAAATGGGAGGAGGGGACGAGAATTTACAGATGAGGACAAGGTCTATAAATTCCATACATTGGGTGCCAGGGAGCTGGGATTGAAGGGCAAATGGGATGTGTGGGAGGGGTGATGGGCAAATGGGAGCATGATGGTGAACGGGCTGAGTGCGGGGAGGGGTGCTGGGCAGACGGGGAGGGGGTTGAAGGGCAGCATGCCATTCGGGACATGATACATGCAGTACAGTATTTCTGTTGATAGTAAAAAACTGGCCAGTACACAGAAGAAGACAAATCTTCCGATTAGGCACTTTACAGCCTTCCGGACTCAACAATTTCAGATCATAACCTCGGCCCCTGTTACATTTTTACATATATTTTTTATCCACACCTTTGTTATGGCCCTTCCCCTTTTTTTTCTCTCCCACATGGCAGCTGTCTCTCATTCTGCCAGCGCATTTCACACCTAATCTAGAGCCATCTTTTGGCTCTCCACTAGTCCTATCACCATCTCGTCTCGTTTTGAATACCTCTTAATGTCTCTTCACTTCTTTTTTGTTCTCTCATCCCCATTTCCCAGCCCCCAAACTGGCCTTTTAATCTGTTTCATTTCCTGTGCTTTTTCAGTCCTGACGAAGGGTTTCGACCTGGAACGTTGACTCTATTTCTCTCTCCACAGATGTTGCCTGGCCTGCTGAGTTTTTCCAGCATTTTCTGTTGTTACACAGAAGAAAAGTTTGTCTATTTCTATGTTTCGGTATTCTAACTTCATCAGTTAGCTTCCAATTCGGCAACTGAGCCCATTCTCTAAAGCTGCCTTCCTTTACTTTCATGCAAGAGTCTTCCTGTGGATCTTATATCAACTTTCTCTTTCTCATGATTTCCTGTGTCACAGAATTTGCAGAGTGTATTTAACCCTTTGGCTACCCTTTCTCTGTGACTGTTCAACTAGCTCTTCCTGATCTCTTGCAATTTAGTGTCTATCTCACACTTCAAGCATGACCCACTTAGCCAGCTCCTCCCAAAGTGAGATCTTGTCACACTGAACTGAACTGGCAGACAACATGACCACCATTACTCTGTGTAGCTCTGGTATGGCACCTTGCTGTTGGAGCCTACTACCGCAGAAATAACCAGCGTGAGACTCGATGACACATTAGATGCCCACCCAGTGAAAGCAGGCTTCTGCTTATTTCACTGAGAGCCCATGGTACTGTACTGAATATATTGTACTTGTAGTGTATGTGCTTTAAGTCAGAACTACTTTTTACAGCTCCTGTATACTGTAGTACCGGCAGTGACCACACCAGTATATAAGCTGTGCGCATGCCTCTGTACCCCAGTCTAGAGATTACCCTCCTCCAGTAAAGACCTGTTATTTGTTTATGTACAGCATCCGTGTAATTATTTATCCACTGAACCACGGATCTAACAGTGGCGACGAGTGTTGATGCGAATCTACCTGCAGCATAAAAATAAAAAAAATAGTCGAGTCCAGGAACACGGGCGTCGACCGCGAGCAACCGCCCAGCAGTCAGGCAGAGATCCAACTTCGCTGGGGAGGCTGTGGAGAGCCGGGCTTGGTTCCCCAGCCACAACGAGCAGTAAGAGACCGACGACAGGTCCAGAGCAGACCCTTCCCGAGCAGCGGCGGCTGGAGCCGACCGACGGCAGAGAGAGAGAGCCGGGCAGCGTCGACGGGGTAAGAAAGAGGGTGAAGAGAGCAGGGCGCAGCCGGGGGTTGATCAGCGAGCGGTGTCGAGGAAAAATACTGCAAACCGGAGAGAGAGAGGGTAAGAAACAGCCGGGTTCTAGACTGAGCGGCGTCGACAAATATCAAGAGAACAACGCGCAGAGCACAGCCAGGGATCACAGGCTGATCAGGGTCCGCGGGGCGAAGCAAGGGGAGATGCCATTGAGCCGCGGAGAAGCAGGGAGAGCGCGGGAGATGCCATTGAGCCGTGGAGAAGCATGGAGAGCGCGGGAGGTGCCATTGAGCCGCGGAGAAGAAGGAAGAGCGCGGGAGACGCCATTTTGCGAAGCCGCAGCAGAGAAGACGGGCGAGCGCGGGAAGGAAGGAAAGTGCGGGAGACGCCATTTTCTGCCAGCAGAGAAGAAGGGGAAGCGCGGGAGGTGCCAGTGGTGATAGTTAACGCAAAACCAAGGATGCCGAAGAGTGGCAGTATCTCTACGTTCGACAATGAAGTCGAAGATTGGGCAACATATGTGGAACGTATTGAGGTGTACTGCAGGGCGAATGAAGTGCCAGATGCTAATAAATCACTGGTTCTGTTAAATTCCATGGGTGCAAAAACTTATGGCTTACTGCGAAATCTAGAAACCCCAGAGAAACCGGTAAACAAGAATTTTGAAAGCATAGTAGAAATCCTACAGGACCACTTAAACCCCACACCGCTGCTGATAGCAGAACGATTTAAGTTCCATAAAAGGAACCAACACAAAGACGAAAGCAATGCTGAGTAGCTAACGGAACTGCGCAAGCTATCGAAATACTGCCAGTTTGGAGCGGGACTAGCAGACATGTTAAGGGACAAGTTTGTGTGTGGGCTACAAAGTGAAGGAACCCAGAAACGGCTTCTATCAGAAAAGGACCTTACACTGGACAAAGCTTTCAGTATGGCAGTATCACATGAAGCAGCCGCAAGGGGCGCTGCAGAGATACAACGGAGACCGCGAGAATATGGCACCAACGAAATGACCTATGGAACAGGGAAGTGCTATCGCTGTGGCAGAACAACACATGACCAGAAAGATTGTTGGTTCAAGGACCAAGTGTGCAGACAGTGTGGGAAAGCAGGACACATAGCAAGAGTCTGCAGGTCTGGGAAGAAAACCAACAGTAAGAAATCTCCACAGGAGAAGTACAAAAAGGTACACCAGGTGATGGACAGTGGTTCAGACGAACAGAAAAGTGACACAGACTCCGGAAGCAAGGAGCTGGGTTGTCTGAAATTACATAATGTAACCGAAATGGAGGATCACCAACTATCTGGGTTACACTCAAGATAGACAGAGTCCAAGTGGAAATGGAATTGGACACAGGGTCATCTCTAACAGTCATAAATCAAAGAGACTACAAGCGGCTATTTTCACACATATCCTTGAAAGCTACAGAGATTGTCTTGAAGACGGATACGGGGCAAAAAGTCTACCCCAAAGGAAAAATAAGGGTGAAAGTGACATATAAAGGTCAGGAAATACCTAAAATGGATATATATGTATTGCCAAATGGAGGACCACCACTGCTAGGAGGTGAATGGATCCGGAAGATACATTTAGATTGGCATTCCATACAGGCACTGAAGGTGGAGGCCAAAAAGGATGACGACGTCACACCTGGACGACTGTCAAAAATGCTAACTGACACAAAAGAAGTGTTCCAGGAGGGACTAGGAACACTAAAAGGAATAACAGCAACAATTAAAATAGAGGATAATGCAAGCCCAAAGTTTCTGAAGGCCAGACCAGTGCCTTATGCGATCAGACCAGCGGTTGAAGCAGAACTGGAAGGGTTGGAACGTTCAGGAGTACTGTCCAAAGTGGACTGGAGCGAGTGGGCTACACCCATCGTTCCTGTAATGAAGAGGTCGTTGAGTAATACGCCTGGGGAACCAAAGAAGGTCCGCATTGGTGGGGATTTTAAGGTGATAGTGAACCCAGTCCTTCACACGGTGCAATATCCGCTTCCACGAATTGAGGATATTTTCGCCTCGCTATCTGGTGGTAAACGCTTCACAAAAATTGATCTAGCCCAGGCGTACTTGCAAATGGAGGTAGAAGAAGCTTCGAAACATTACCTTACGATGAACACCCATAAAGGTCTCTATCAATACAACCGGCTGGTGTTTGAAGTAGCCTCGGCTCCGGCTATCTGGCAAAGGCCGATGGATCAGGTCCTGCAAGGGATTCCAGGGACCCAGTGTTATTTGGACGACATCTTGGTCACGGGCGAAAATGACGGTGATCACCTCGCTAACTTGGAGAAGGTGCTCGCCAGATTAAAGGAATATGGGCTATGAGCTAATCGCCACAAGTGCGAGTTTTTCCAGAAACAGAACTTGTATTGCGGCCATGTCATCGATGAAGAGGGGTTACATAAGTCCCCTGACAAGATAGAGGCAGTAGTCAAGGCTCCAGCACCGGAAAATGTGTCACAACTGAGGTCGTTCCTCGGGCTGGTAAACTATTACCACAAGTTCTTACCAAATTTGTCTACAGTATTACACCCGCTGAACACCCTACTGCAAACAGGGGTACCATGGAAGTGGGATGACGAACGTAGACGAGCTTTCCAGAAGTGTAAAGAATTGATCACATCAAAAGAGGTGTTGGCCCATTTCAACCCAGCACTACCAATTCGTTTGGCATGTGATGCATCACCCTACGGCATTGGAGCGGTGCTGTCGCACAAATTCCCAGACGGGTTGGAGAGGCCAGTAGCCTTTGCGTCTTGGTCACTAACCTCAGCCGAGTGCAAGTACGCCCAGATTGACAGGGAGGCCTTCAGCCTAGTATGGGGAGTAAAAAAATTCAACCACTATCTGCATGGACAGAAGTTCACCTTGCTGACTGACCACCAACCACTTGTCTCCATCTTTAATCCTAAGGAGGGCGTGCCAGTAATGACTGCACAGCGGTTACAAAGATGGTCCCTGTTTCTAGGGGCGAATCAATATGAAATAGAATATAAAGGCATGAGACAGCATGGGAACGCTGATGGGCTATCGCGCCTGCCACTGCCTACTGTGGAGGAAGCACCAGCAGTGGACCCTATCGAGATATTTTATTCGTCGATAATTGAACGATTGCCAGTAACAAACGCGGATATAGAGAAGGAGACCCGCAATGATCCGACGCTGTCACGAGTATATGAATTGACAGTGAGGGGATGGCCAGCACATGGCGACTCACTGTTGCCAGCATTCTCATCCAGAAGAGAACAGCTGTCAGTATGCCAGGGGACAGTGATGTGTGGATCCAGAATGGTGATTCCACCCAAGTTAAAGGAGAGAGTGCTAAATGAGCTACATGAAGGTCATCTGGGGGGAGTGAAAATGAAAAGCCTAGCTAGGGCTTATGTGTGGTGGCCGGGAATCGATCAACAAATCGAAGGCCTAACTAAGAGCTGCTTAGGATGCCAGAAGGTCCAAAATGCACCACCACATGCCCCTCTACACCCATGGGAGTGGCCCTCCTCTCCATGGCAACGGGTGCACATTGATTTTGCTGGTCCATTCATGGACTCAATGTTCTTAATAGCAGTGGATGCTCATTCAAAGTGGCCTGAGGTGATAAAGATGTCTTCAACCACTACAGAGAAAACGATTGCAGTCCTACGGACCATATTTGCCAGAAACGGGTTGCCAGAGCAGATCTGCTCTGATAATGGACCACAGTTTGTGTCCGACGAGTTCCAAAAATTCATGAAAAGGAATGGGGTAAGGCATTACACATCCGCCCCGTATCATCCAGCCACCAATGGATTGGCTGAGAGGTTCGTACAAACCTTTAAGAAGGCGATAAAGGCCATGTGCGACGAGGAAATTCCACTACAGCATAAGATGGACAATTTCTTATTAGCCTACCGAAACACGACACATGCAGTTACCAACCAGACCCCGGCCATGATGTTCTTTAACCGAAGGTTGAGATCTCGTCTGGACTTGCTCAGACCAAATGTGCGAAGAAATGTTGAGGACAAACAATTCCAGCACATCAACGAGAAGCCGACAAGGAGCTTCAATGTAGGGCAACCAGTCTTGGCCCGGGACTATCGAACAGAGAAGTGGCAACCCGGAACGATATGTACAAGGCAGGGGCCATTAATGTACACAGTGGATGTCGGGGAGAACATTGTGAGACGCCACATTGATCAGATCTTAGCATCACAGGAATGCGTCAACCCCATGTCTCAAGTACCTGGGGATGAACCCGACATACCGGTAGCATCTACTTCAGACCCAGTAGCAGTGGAACCCGATGAACTACCCGATGAAAAGGGGTCAGAATCGCCTCTGCACCAAGAAGAAGAACCTCCGGAAAGGCGCTATCCCGAAAGGGTCAGGAAGCCGCCCCAAAGACTGAATCTATCAATGGACTTTTGTTATTGAATGTACATGTAAAAATGTAATTGTTATTTGAATATTAAGGGGGTATTATTAATCTAAAAAGGGAGGAATTGTAGTGTATGTGCTTTAAGTCAGGACTACTTTTTACAGCTCCTGTATACTGTAGTACCGGCAGTGACCACACCGGTATATAAGCTGTGCGCATGCCTCTGTACCCCAGTCTAGAGATTACCCTCCTCCAGTAAAGACCTGTTATTTGTTTATGTACAGCATCCGTGTAATTATTTATCCACTGAACCACAGATCTAACAGTACTGTATGTAGTATTTAGAATGGCGAGAAACCTCAGCCCTTAAATTTAGAGCAGAGCTGACAGAAGCAGAGATGAGACAGAGGAAAAGTGGAGTACGTACAACCTGCTCTACAGCTTCACATGCTCAGGCAGCCTCTGTTTGTACTCCAGGGCCTTTCGTCATTGACATCATTTGTAAAATTCAACTGTGACTCAGTTGGTAGCACCCTCGCCTCTGAGTCAGAAGATTGTGGGTTCAAGTCCCACTCCAGAGACTTGAGCACAAAAAATCTAGGTTGACACTCCAATGCAGTACTGAGGGAGTGCTGCATTGTCGGACGTGCTGTCTGTTGTGTCGGTACCTTTCTACCTAGACACAATTTAGGACTCAGAACTCAGAGATTCAAACATGAAGTGCTTTATTGGAAGGAAAGGAAGTTCTGGAAAGTTCCGAACAAAGAGAGCTAAACTTAACCGAGAACACCCAACCATTTATCTCCTGTGACAGCGCCACCACAGGTGGGAGGAGAACACACAATAGAACACACAATACATAACATTTCCTCCCCTCTTAAATGGAAGGTCCACATTATTCCTCAACAGGTAAGTTACTTTCAATGCACTCAACGAACCTAGGGTAGAGGTAGACTGCCTCAACCCCTGACTTTACCCTGGGGTTTATTCTGCCCCAGTCTTGTGGGTAAGTCACTAAGCCTACAGATCCAAGCGTCTTGGAGGCCGCCGCTCTCTGACAGGATACCGGCGGTCATCGCTGGCTTCCACAGCAGTAGGCATTGACGCAGGCCTAGATGGAGAAGGTGCCTGTGTCAGTTGAAAGTCAGGAGTTTGCACAGGTGGAACAGTCTCTTTGACTTCCTGTGTTGGAGAAGAGAACTGTGGCAAGGGATGCTGGTTTGCGGTATCATCCGGAAACAGTTCAGGCCAACCAGCCATTGGAGCCTCTGTGGCTGTCTCTGCTCCTAGCAACAGTTGATCTGTGTGTCTTCTCCAGACGACGTCCTCAGCAGTCTCAACCATATAAGACACAGGGCCCGTCTGCGCGATCACTGTAGCAGGAACCCATTTCAGTCCAGTGTTGTAGTTTCGAGCTAGGACGTGCTCTCCCGGATGAAACCTTCTCTCCTTGGCTCTTTTCTCTCTCTTTTCAACTTGAGCTTGTTGTTGACGATGGACAACCTGCTCTGCCCTTGGAGGTTTGAGTAAGTCAAAACTTGTCCGCAACTGCCTCTTCATCATGAGCGAAGCGGGAGAAGTTTTGGTTGTGGCATGCGGCTCGTTCCTGTAGGACAACAGGAAGCTGTTCAGACGTTGGTGGATTTAGCCCTGACCTTGCGATGCCTTCAAGGCGTGCTTCAAAGTTTGCACGAACCTTTCTGCCTGGCCATTAGTAGAGGGATGATAGGGTGCAGACCTGATGTGTTGGACACCATTCACATGCAGGAAGGTTGCAAACTCCTGTGATACAATTTGTGGACCGTTGTCACTTACGAGTTGTTCCGGTGAGCCATAACGGCTGAACATCTCACCAAGTTTCTCAATTGTTTTCTCTGCCGTGGTAGACCTCATCATAGCGACCTCCGGCCACTTGCTACGAGCGTCCACAACCACCATAAACATCTTCCCTTCGAAAGGACCGGCGAAGTCCACATGTACTCGCTGCCACACTTCTGCAGGCCAATCCCAGGGGTGTAGGGTTGCCAGCTGTGGAACATTCCGGACCCTTTGACATGGGGAACATGTTTTGGCTTTCTCCTCAATATTCCCATCGAGACCTGGCCACCAGAAGTAGCTTCTTGCCATTTCATTCATCCGAACCATCCCACTGTGGCCTGTATGAAGTTGTTGCAGTATAGGTTCCCTCAGAGGTGGCGGAATGAAGACACGGCGTCCCCAAAGAAGATAACCTGCCTGGACGGAGAGCTCATTTCTTTTTGAAACGTAAGGTTTCAAACTAGGAGAATCTCCTATAGCTCTCCCTCGAATGACATCGTCCATTACCTCAGAGAGGACTGGATCGTTGCGGGTGTACCTTCGCACCTGAACTGCAGTAACAGGTGCTCCCACCACTTGTCTAAAGTAGAAGAAGTCTATCTGACGAGGCTCTGGGGGAGTAACAGGCAAGGGTAGCCTCGAGAGACCGTCTGCGTTGCCGTGCAAGTCTGATTTGCGATATTTGATGTCGTATGTGTTAGATCCGTGATTCTGAGAGTATGATGTTTTTCAATAACCACACGGATGCTGTAACTGAACAATCAACAGATATTTACTGGAGTAGGGTAATCTTAAGACTAGGGTACAGAGGCATGCTCAAGGCTTATATACAGGTGTGGTCACTGCCAGTACTACAGTATACAGGAGCTGTAAAAGTAGTTCTCTCTTAAAGGTACATACACTACAATTCCTCCCCTTTTAGATTAGTAGTACCCATAATATTCAAATAACAATTAACACTTTAACATGTACATTAAACAACAATAGTCCATTTATAGATTCAGTCTTTGGGGCGGCTTCCTGATCCTTTCGGGATAGCGCCTTTCCTGAGGTTCTTGTTCTTGGTACGGAGGCGATTCTGGCCCCTTTTCATCGGTTACTTCATCGGGTTCCACTGCTACTGGTTCGGAGGTAGTGTGTCGGGTACATCCCCTGGTACGCAAGACATGGGGTTGACTCGTTCCTGTGACGCTAAGATCTGATCAACGTGGCGTCTCACAATGTTCTCCCCGACATCCACTGTGCACATTAATGGCCCCTGCCGTCTGCATATCGTTCCGGGTTGCCATTTCTCTGTTCGGTAGTCACGGGCCAAGACTGGTTGTCCTACATTGAAGCTCCTTGTCGGCTTCTCATTGATGTGCTGGAATTGTTTATCCGCAACATTTCTTCGCACATTTGGTCTAAGCAAGTCCAGACGAGATCGCAACCTTCAGTTAAAGAACATCATGGCCGGGGTCTGGTTGGTAACTGCATGTGTCACGTTTCGGTAGGCTAATAAGAAATTGTCCACCTTATGCTGTAGTGGAATTTCATCGTCGCACATGGCCTTTATCGCCTTCTTAAAGGTTTGTACGAACCTCTCAGCCAATCCATTTGTGGCTGGATGATACGGGGCGGATGTGTAATGCCTTACCCCATTCCTTCTCATAAATTTTCAAACTCTTCGGACACAAACTGTGGTCCATTATCAGAGCAAATCTGCTCTGGCAAGCCGTTTCTGGCAAATATGGTCCGTAGGACTGCAATCGTTTTCTCTGTAGTGGTTGAGGACATTTTTATCACCTCAGGCCACTTCGAATGAGCATCCACTGCTATTAAGAACATTGAGTCCATGAATGGACCAGCAAAATCAAAATGCACCCGTTGCCATGGAGAGGAGGGCCACTCCCATGGGTGTAGAGGGGCATGTGGTGGTGCATTTTGGACCTTCTGGCATCCTGAGCAGCTCTTGGTTAGGTCTTCGATTTGTTGATCGATTCCCAGCCACCACACATAAGCCCTAGCAAGGCTTTTCATTTTCACTCCCCCCAGATGACCTTCATGTAGCTCATTTAGCACTCTCTCCCTTAACTTGGGTGGAATCACCATTCTGGATCCACACATCACTGTCCCCTGGCATACTGACAGCTGTTCTCTTCTGGATGAGAATGCTGGCAACAGTGAGTCGCCATGTGTCGGCCATCCCCTCACCGTCAAATCATATACCCGAGACAGCGTCGGATCATTGCGGGTCTCCTTCTCTATATCCGCGTTCGTTACTGGCAATCGTTCAATTATTGATGAATAAAATATCTCGATAGGGTCCACTGCTGGTGCTTCCTCCACGGTAGGCAGTGGCAGGCGCGATAGCCCATCAGCGTTTCCATGCTGTTTCGTGCCTTGATATTCTATTTCATATTGATTCGCCCCTAGAAACAGGGACCATCTTTGTAACCGTTGTGCAGTCATCACTGGAACACCCTTCTTAGGATTAAAGATGGAGACAAGTGGTTGGTGGTCAGTCAGCAAGGTGAACTTCTGCCCATGCAGATAGTGGTTGAATTTTTTTACTCCCCATACTAGGCTGAGGGCCTCCCTGTCAATCTGGGCGTAGTTGCACTCGGCTGAGGTTAGTGACCGAGACGCAAAGGCTACTGGCCTCTCCAACCCGTCTGGGAATTTGTGCGACAGCACTGCTCCAATACCATAGGGTGATGCATCACATGCCAAACGAATTGGTAGTGCTGGGTTGAAATGGGCCAGCACCTCTTTTGATGTGATCAATTCTTTACATTTCTGGAAAGCTGGTCTACGTTCGTCATTCCACTTCCATGGTACCCCTGTTTGCAGTAGGGTGTTCAGTGGGTGTAATACCGTAGACAAATTTGGTAAGAACTTATGGTAGTCGTTTACTAGCCCGAGGAACGACCTCAGTTGTGACACATTTTCCGGTGCTGGAGCCTTGGCTACTGCCTCAATCTTTTCAGGGGACTTATGTAACCCCTCTTCATCGATGACGTGGCCACAATACGAGATCTGCTTCTGGAAAAACTCGCACTTGTGGCGATTAGCTCGTAGCCCATATTCGTTTAATCTGGTGAGCACCTTCTCCAAGTTGGCGAGGTGATCACTGTCATTTTCGCCCGTGACCAAGATGTCGTCCAAATAACACTGGGTCCCTGGAATCCCTAGCAGAACTTGATCCATCGCCCTTCGCCAAATAGCCGGAGCCGATGCTAGCCCAAACACCAGCCGGTTGTATTGATAAAGACCTTTATGAGTGTTAATCATAAGGTATTGTTTCGAGGCTTCTTCTCCCTCCATTTGCAAGTACGCCTGGGCTAGATCAATTTTGGTGAAGCATTTGCCTCCAGATAGTGAGGCGAAAATATCCTCAATTCGTGGAAGCGGATATTGTACCATGTGAAGGACTGGGTTCAATGTCACCTTAAAATCCCCACAGATGCGGACCTTCTTTGGTTCCCCAGGCATATTACTCAATGACCTCTTCATTACTGGAACGATGGGTGTAGCCCACTCGCTCCAGTCTACTTTGGACAGTACTCCTGAACGTTCCAACCCTTCCAGCTCTGCTTCGACAGCTGGTCTGATCGCATAAGGCACTGGTCTGGCCTTAAGAAACTTTGGGCTTGCATTTTCCTCTATTTTAATCATTGCTGTTATGCCTTTTAGTGTTCCGAGTCCCTCCTGGAACACTTCTTTTGCATCAGTTAGCATTTTTGACAGTCGTCCAGGTGTGACATCGTCATCCTTTTTGGCCTCAACCTTCAGTGCCAGTATGGAATGCCAACCTAATTGTATCTTCCGGATCCATTCATGTCCTAGCAGTGGTGGTCCTCCATCTGGCAATACATATATATCCATTTTAGGTATTTCCTGGCCTTTATATATCACTTTCACCCTTATTTTTCCTTTGGGGTAGACTTTTTGCCCCGTGTACGTCTTCAAGACAATCTCTGTAGCTTTCAAGGGTATATGTGAGAATAGCCGCTTGTAGTCCCTTTGGTTTATGACTGTTAGGGCTGATCCTGTGTCCAATTCCATTTTCACTTGGACTCCGTCCATCTTGAGTGTAACCCAGATAGTCTGGTGATCCTCCATTTTGGTTACCTTATGCAGTTTCAGACAACCCAGCTCCTTGCTTCCGGAGTCTGTGTCACTTTTCTGTTCGTCTGAACTACTGTCCATCACCTTGTGCACCTTTTTGTACTTCTCCTGTGGAGATTTCTTACTGTTGGTTTTCTTCCCAGACCTGCAGACTCTTGCTATGTGTCCTGCTTTTCCACACTGTCTGCACACTTGGTCCTTGAACCAACAATCCTTCTGGTCATGTGTTGTTCTGCCGCAGCAATAGCACTTCCCTGTTCCATAGGACATTTCATTGGTGCCATATTCTTGCGGTCTCCGTTGTATCTCTGCAGCGCCCCTTGCAGCTGCTTCATGTGATACTGCCATACTGAAAGCCTTGTCCAGCGTAAGATCCTTTTCTGATAGAAGCCGTTTCTGGGTTCCTTCACTTTGCAGCCCACACACAAACTTGTCCCTTAACATATCTGCTAGTCCCGCTCCAAACTGGTAGTGTTTTGATAGCTTGTGCAGTTCCGTTAGGTACTCAGCATTGTTTTCGTCTTTGTGTTGGTTCCTTTTATGGAACTTAAATCATTCTGCTATCAGCAGCGTTGTGGGGTTTAAGTGGTCCTGTAGGATTTCCACTATGCTTTCGAAATTCTTGTTCACAGGCTTCTCTGGGGTTATTAGGTTTCGCAGTAACCCATAAGTTTTTGCACCCATGGAATTTAACAAAACCAGTGCTTTCCTAGCATCTGACACTTCATTCGCCCTGCAGTACACCTCAATACGTTCCACATATGTCGCCCAATCTTCGACTTCATTGTCAAACGTAGAGATACTGCCACTCTTCGGCATCCCTGGGTGTGATTTAACTGTCAAAAATGGCGTCTCCCGCGCTTCCCCTTCTTCTCCGCTGGCACAAAATGGCGTCTCCCGCGCTTTCCTTCCTTCCTGCGCTCGCCCTTCTTCTCCACTGCGGCTTCTAAAAATGGCGTCTCCCGCGCTCTTCCTTCTTCTCCGCGGCTCAATGGCATCTCCCGCGCTCTCCCTTCTTCTGTTCAGCCCTTGAGCCCTGGCTGTGCTCTGCGTGTTCTTTTTTTTTTGTGCGCCTTTCCCGTTTCTGCCGCTCGGTCCTGAACCCGGCTGTTGCTTTACCCTCGCTCTCTCCATTTTGTTTTTCCTCGACGCCGCTCAGTTTTCAACCCCCGGCTGCGCCCTGTGCGCTTCACCCTCTGTCTTACCCCATCGATGCTGCTCGGCTTTCTCCCCACCGTCGGTCAGCTCCAGCCGCCGCTGTCTGGGAAGGGTCTGCGCTGTACCTGTCGTCAGTCTATTTCTGATCGTCGTCACTGGGGAACCAAGCCCGGCTCTCCACTGCAATGTTCACTCTCTGCCGGACGACTGGGCGGTTGCTCGTGGTCGACGCCCGTACTTCTGGCCTCGACTTTCTTCCACCGACCTCCCGGAGTGAATCCTTGAAGGGAAATGCAGAGTTGCAGGTAGATTCTAATCGACACTCGTCGCCACTGTTAGATCCGTGATTCTGAGAGCATGATGTTTTTCAATAACCCCACGGATGCTGTAACTGAACAATCAACAGATATTTACTGGAGTAGGGTAATCTCAAGACTGGGGTACAGAGGCATGTTCAAGGCTTATATACAGGTGTGGTCACTGCCGGTACTACAGTATACAGGAGCTGTAAAAGTAGTTCTCTCTTAAAGGTACATACACTACAGTGTGTGTGTCCTGACAACAGTAAAGCCCACCTTTGCATCCTGCTTGCAGCGAGAGATGGAATTCCGGTGTGGGGCCCGAAGATTGAAGTCAATGGACGGTGGTCCATCAGGAGTGTGAACCTTCTCCCAAACAGGTACTGATGAAATTTTCGAATTCCAAAAACGATTCCCAAGGCCTCGCGCTCGATCTGCGTATAGTTACTCTCGGCCTTGTTCAAGGTGCGTGATGCGAAGGCGATAGGTTTCTCTTCACCCGAAGGCATGATGTGGGATATGACTGCTCCCACACCATATGGTGATGCATCACATGCTAGCTGCATGGGTAGCTTTGGGTCGAAGTGTGTCAGGACCTCCGATTTCAGCAATGCTTTCTTTGCTTGGGCAAAAGCTTCGTTGCACAGTTCAGTCCATTTCCATGTTTTGCCTTGACATAGCAACTGATGTAATGGCTTCAGCAATGTTGCTAAGTCTGGAATAAACTTCCCATAGTAGTTAAGTAGCCCCAGAAATTAACGTAACTGACTCACATTCTGGGGTGCTGGGGCCTCCACGATCGCCTTGACCTTTGACGGCACCTTATGCAGGCCAGTAGCGTCAATCACATGCCCCAGGTACTCAACTGAAGACTGAAAGAATTCACATTTGTCTTTACGAACTCTGAGTCCGTACTCTTTCAGTCGTTGTAGTGTCGCATCCAAGTTCAGAAGATGATCCTCCTCATTTGTCCCAGTGACAAGGATGTTGTCCAGGTAGCACTGGACTCCTGGCAGTCCACTCAAAATCTGATCCATTGCCCTTTGGAATAGAGCAGGGGCTGACGTAATTCCAAACGGAAGGCGGCAGTACCTGTATAGCCCCTTGTGTGTCACAATTGTCAGCAGCTCCTTTGATTTGTCATCGACATGCATTTGTAGATAAGCCTGCCCTAAGTCTATTTTGCTGAACTTTTGCCCTCCGCCCAGGCCCGTAAAAAGATCATCAATGAGGGGAAGAGGGTACTGTTCTGCAGACAGCACCGGGTTAATAGTCACTTTAAAATCCCCGCAGATTCGAACAGATCCATCCTTTTTCAGGACAGGAACAATGGGTGTGGCCCATTTGCTCACGCTCACAGGCTCCAGGACTCCATTCTCGACTAAGGCCTCCAAGTTAGCCTCAACTTTTGGCCTAATTACATAGGGTACAGGTCGGGCTTTGTGAAACTTCGGCTTGCTGTCAGGTTTAATGTCCAGTCTCACGCTGATCTTTTTCATGCTCCCAAGTTCTCCATTGAAGAGTTCTGCATGTTTGTTTAACACTGCAGTCAGACCTGACTCCCCTTTTGACATCATGCGGACTGCAGGCCAGTCCAGCATGATTTTCTCTAGCCACGCACATCCCAGTAGCGATGGGTAATTTCCCTTTACCACATATAGTGGCAGTTTTGCAGTCTGTCCATTCAATTTAACTGTCACCTCAATGGCGCCTCTCATGGCCACAGGTTCGCCGGTATACGTCTTTAGCAAAATGTTTGTTGGCTGAAGGGTAAGATGCTTTTGCATTTTGTTTTAGACAGTGTCTGAAACAAGGGACACAGCCGCGCCTGTGTCCACCTCCATCCGCACTGATTGTCCCTCCACCAGTGGTGACACCCAGTAGCCATTTGAACCACCTGCAACCGTCAGTATGTGCACCTCTTCCTCCTCAGAGGTGTCGCTCCCCTCTGTTTTGCTTGTTCCATCATACTGCACTGAATGAACACTCTTTTTCCTTTCTTGTCCAAATACAGACATTTTGCTTCCATGCTTCCCAGCTCTGTCTGTTCTTTTTTTACCTCTACAGGCACGTTCAATGTGACCTTTTTTGCCACAATTTCAGCATTCCAGCTCCATACACCAGCAGTCATTAGCGTGATGGCCCGTTTTCCCACAACGGTAACATGTGCCGTTCCGCGCACCTTTAGGCTCAGACGACACCTTGTGAACTCTCCCTGTTGAACTCAACTGGTGAGCCTCCTTTTCCACCATCTCTATGGAGACACTAACTTCAATGGCCTTTTCAAGAGTAAGGTTGTCCTCAGTAAGAAGGCGCTTCTGTGTGGCTGCATTTTGCAGACCACACACGAGTCTGTCTCTAATGGTGTCCTTCAGCACCTCCTTGAACTCGCAGTGTTCTGATAACCTTTTTAAAGCAGCAATAAACATCGTCACTGATTCCTCCTCCTCTTGATTCCGTTTGTGAAATCTAAATCTCTCAGCAATAACCAAAGGTTTTGGTGAAAAATGTGCTCCAAGAATTTCCACTAGTTGCTTATATGTTTTAGTTCCTGGCTTATCTGGTTGCACGAGGCTGCAAAGTAAATTGAATGTCTTCGGCCCGATTACACTCAAAAAGGTAGGCACGACCTTTTCATTTGCCACCGCATTCGCCAATACAAAATAGTCAAAATGTTCCGTATATGCGCTCCATTGCTCCACATTTTCATCAAAATCACCGATGTTTCCTAATATAGTAGCCATTTCACGTTTCAAATTAAAATTTCTGTTTACTCACTGCACCCGTCTCTGTTCCGAGTGTTTTGTAGTCGAAAACAAGAAAGTTCCCACAACACAGATTCATCCGATCCTCGTCGCCACTTGTTGTGTTGGTACCTTTCTACCTAGACACAATTTAGGACTCAGAACTCAGAGATTCAAACATGAAGTGCTTTATTGGAAGGAAAGGAAGTTCTGGAAAGTTCCGAACAAAGAGAGCTAAACTTAACCGAGAACACCCAACCATTTATCTCCTGTGACAGCGCCACCACAGGTGGGAGGAGAACACACAATAGAACACACAATACATAACACTGTCTTTCGGATGAGATATTAAACCAAAGCTCCATCTGCTCTTTCAGGTGGACGTAAAAGATCCTATGGCACTATTTTGAAGAAGAGCCATGCGATTCACAGCCAATGAGTTACTTGTGAAGTGTGGACATTGTTGTAACGTAGGGAAATGTGGCAACCAATTTGAGCCCAGCAAGGTCCTACAAACAACAGTGAGAGGAATGCTCAGTTAATTTCTTTTTGGTAGTGTTGGTTTCATTGATGGAGAAAGGGATTATACCTATATCTGCAGATTTCCCTAAAATGCCCACTGTACTTCACACTTCCAGTAATGACTATCAGCAGGACTCATTGGGATGGAGCACTCCCACATTAGGGTGGATCAGCAATCCCTGTGTCAGTCAATCCCCCTCTCTCCCCCCTCACCCCACTCCCAATCCCAGTTGACAAGTGCATGTACTCCTTTTCCCAGATAGAATTAAAACCAGCAAATCAATGACACTGGGGCTTCCAAATCAACAGATATAGACAACCTCCAAAAGACAAAGTCTGCTATTTCCTTCTGTGGAATCCAAATTACCTGGACAGCTGTCCTGGCAGAAGTAGAGTAGGCCTGTATACGTTGCCTTTGGACAGGTGAACATAAAAGATCCCATGGTACTATTAAAGAGTAGGGTTCCTCTGGTGTCCTGGCCAGCATTTATCCCTGAACCAACACCACCAAAAACAGATTAACTGTTCAGTAGTAGCACCCTCCCCTCTGACCCAGAAGGCCGTGGGTTAAAGCTCCACTCCAGAGGCTTGCGCACATAATCTAGGCTGACAATTCAGTCCGGTACTGAGGGGGTGCTTCAGTGTCGAAGGTGGCGTCTTTGGAATGAAATACTAAACTGAGGCCCTGTCTGTTCCAGTGAATGTAAAATATCCCATGGCATCTTTTCGAGGAAGAGCAAGGATTTCTCCTGGTGTCTTGACCAACCTTCATCCCCCAACCAACACCATCAAAACTAACTAACTGGTCATTTATCTCATTGCTGTTTGTAGGACCTTGGTGTGTGCAGATTGGTTGATGCATTTGCCTACAAAACAACATTGACTGCATTGGCTATGAAGTCCTTTGGGATGTCTTGAGATTTGAATGGAGATAACTCACCATTAGGCACAACTGCTACCAGAGTTGTGGCTAGCTTGATACCATCAGAAATGTTGGGGAATTAACTTTGAGAGACAGATTTATAATTGTGTTCTTGTAATTCAGGTAAAAACCAAACTGCAGAACTTGGCCACTTCAACCAATATATGTAATAATTGTTCAGTTATATGTGGAACTTTGCTGTGTGCTAATTGGCTGCTGCGTTTCCTATATTACAACAGTGACAACACTTTAAAAGTACTTAATTGGCTGTAAAGTGCTTTGGGATATCCTGAGGTCATGAAAGGTCCTTTATAAATGCAAGTCCTTCCTTCTTTCTCAACTAGAAGCACACAGTTACTACATCGTCCTTTTGCTGAAGTCCCTCAATATATCTCAAGGATTCACCCTACAGCCTGCCAGAGTGAGTTTTAAATTGACTCAAAACAGCACATTCCATTCTACAACTGCCATCTCTAAGACTAAGTGAGTGGACAGTAAGGTGGCAGATGGAGTATAATGTAGGGAAATGTGAGGTTATTCACTTTAGTAGGAAGAATAGAAAAACAGAATTTTTTTTAAATGGTGAGAAACTTTCAAATGTGTTCAGAGATTTGGGTGTCCTCGTGCAAGAAACACAGAAAGCTAGCATGCAGGTACAGCAAGCAATAAGGAAGGCAAATGGCAATTTGGCCTTTATTGCAAGGGGGTTGGAGTATTAAGAGTAAGGAAGTCTTGCTACAATTGTACAGGGCCTTGGTGAGACCACACCTGGAGTACTGTGCACAGTTTTAGTCTTCTTAGCTAAGGAAGGATATACTTGCCTTGGAGGCAGTGCAACAAAGGTTCACTAGATTGATTCCTGGGATGAGAGGGCTGTCCTACGATGAGAGATTGTGTAGAATGGGCCTATACTCTCTGGAGTTTAGAAGAATGAGAGGTGATCTCATTCAAACATACAAAGTTCTGAAGGGGATTGACAGGGTAGATGCTGAGAGGCTGTTTCCCCTGGAGTGTCTAGAACTAGGGGGCATAGTCTCAGGATAAGGGGTAGGCCATTTAAGACCGAGATGAGGAGGAATTTCTTCACTCAAGGTTGTGAATCTTTGGAATTCTCTGCCCCAGAGGGCTGTGAATGCTGAGTCTTTGAGTATATTCCAGGCTGAGTTAGACAGATTTTTGGACTCTAGTGGAATCAAGGGATATGGAGATCGGGCGGGAAAGTGGAGTTGAGCTCAATGATCAGCCATGATCTTATTGAATGGCAGAGCAAGCTTGAGGGGGCGTATGGCCTACTCCTGCTCTTATTTCTTATGTTCTTATATTCTCTCAGGATTGCAAAGAGAGGCCTATCCGAAGGTCCTCAGTGGCCAAATACAAAGATGCAAGGCGTTGAAATGTGAGATCGCCACAGGAACTCAATGGCCCGTAATTCCCGATGCCTACGGGAGTGTATGGGCTGTGTACACACCCGTAGGGACCTCGCAAGTGCCGGTTTCAGGCATGAAATTTTTAAACTCTTATGTTGGTAAAAGCAGGCCTTACACCTGCTTTTACCAGGCATAAGATTTTTAAGGGACAGGTCTACCTGTCAAAAGTATGAAGGGGGATTCCCTGCTCCCATTGGCTCGCCTGGCCCACGTGATCCCAGGGATGCTTGCAAACTGCCTGCACCCCTGAGATACCTGGGCCTCTGCACGCGCGCACCAGGAGGCGCCCAGGAGCGGAAATGGCTGGACGTCAGGAGCCTTCAGGTAAGGGCGTAGATTTTTTCCCCGACAGGAGGCATCCGCACGCAGGAAGCCTCCTATCGGAAATTACAGGCCAATATTTAACTATAAGCTGTATGTAGTGCAAACGACTTGTCCATTCTACATTATTGCATTATATCATTCAAGAATGTTTAAAATTGTTTATGTTTAAATTAATTACAAGGCAACTTTGAGGGCCAGGAAAATAAATATTGGGAAGGGGAGGGGACATTTTAGTACGTTAAAGATGCTATATAAATGCAAGTTGTTGTTGCTGAGAGGGGGGGCTACCAAGCAGATAGAGTTAGGGGGTACATCAGGGGCAATTTGGGAATTGGGAGGGGGGGAAAGGGAGCCAACCTCCGTCAAAAATAGTCATCCTACCACCCACTCTGACCCTGTAGTGGTTGTGCCTACAAGGAAGGGCTACCGTTTATAAAAGGGGTACTTGTGTAATTATTCTCTGCATATATTGGAACTATGACAATATTGCATCAGAAGTACCCATGTATCGAGGCATTTTAGACAGGGGAGGGGAGAAAAAAATGTACAACTTTTACAGACGAGGCATGCTGTGGTCTTCAAACTTTTCTATAGGGGAGGTGGGGTAAGACTCCCTGCAAATATTCAGACACTCCCTAATTTCTTGTCCTAAGTTCCAAAAGGCAGTATCAGCTGTCCAAAAGCAAACACAGTGTTCTCAGTGCAGAAAATGTTAATTATTGGTGTACAGCACTAGAAATAATGCAGTACAAATACAGAAATGTAATAGGGTGCGGGGACCCTGGCTTTTCCTGATCTCCCGCTGGAACTTTTGCGGACGATTGGTACAGACAAACCTTCATGCTATTTCTCCAGGTTTTCCCCTGAAGTTCTGGCAGGAGATTAGGAGAACTCGTCCCCCTTGTGAATTCTAACCCCGTGTGGTTTAGATATCGATCATGATCACTGACCTTTTGACAATCCTTTCAACCTAGCCCTGAAATCATTAAATTATGGAACATTTTTACTTTCTTTGTATTGGCTTTAAGCTGCAATCGGACACCTAAAGAGTATATTTCACATGTAAATTTTAAAGTAACCAGTTACAATTTACAAGTAACTCAGTCATCTATGAAACCAGAATCTCCAAAGATATGTCAGTCTGACATTACTGCATCGTACAACAGAATCGTACCCTACATGTGATGACTTGATAATTGGTACAATTGGTAAAGTCCATTTAACACAATATTTAACTGAAGTAATGATTCAGTTTGATAATAAATCCCTCAGGCCTACTCGTTACCTGTAACTTCAAGTAAATTAATCTGCTACAGCAAGGACCGTTTTAAAATAAGACTATGATGGATAATTATTAACAGGATACAGAAATATAACATAACTCCAACATTTTTTCCTCTCCATTTTAAAGTTTTAAATGCATCAACTACTTTAGTGGGAATGTTTTAGTCTTGACAATGCAGTTCTTCTAATGATTTTGCTGATCCTCACCAAACTACAGTTTCTATTAATTGTTTCAACGTCATACCTTAACCTAGACACAAAAACAGGACATTTTACTGAGCCCAAAGAATGGCAGAGGAAAGATAAAGCCCTTAGACAAGACGCTATCTAGCTCACTATCCAGCTCGACAGGCAATATTATTAAACTGAGTGAGAACAAGTCAAACTCTCCCAAGGGCCCATTCACATGTATTTACCAATCAGAGTCAAGGACTTAAATAAGTCTGCCAATCCCTCGGGTCTACTCATAATGAAGTTATTGATATCACCTGTTACCTTCAGATAAACAAATTAGCTAAAACAAGGGCACCGTTAAAATGAGAAGATAGGTAATTATTGAAAGAATACGGAAATATAAGTAAAACTGGATACTGTTCAACATACAATGGGCACAGACTAACAAGTACAAGACTTGTCTCAATAGTGCTCCTAAACACCTAATAAAGCCAGCCATCTTTAAATGAAACTGTTTTCCTCAGAGAGTATCTTGCTACTGTATCTAGAGATGCACACCGATGAAGAATCTGTAAGACGGTTAGAATCGCAAAAGCATTAGACAATGGAAAAGATAAGTGCCATCGAATTTAAAATAAAATTAACCTTATTATTCCTCAACCCTATTTTTTGAAAAGGGATGAATTTCAATCATCTACTCACAAACCGAATGCCTGCCAAGTATCCTGAGCCACATGGTCCAGTGGAGAAACCCAGCATGTAACACATACCCAAGGGATACCATTGATTCTCCTGTGCATTCTGGGTAACAGTCCCCAGCCATATTAGAACTACGCAATTTATTCTGCTATGTAATGTTGGTGAGTCATAAAAAAATCTTTTTCAATAAAGAAAACAATCAATATACTGTAAGTGCTCATAAAGTTATCAAAAATTGAAACTGGGTACTGAATTCTTTATCAAGTATGGTATATATTTTATTGGGGGAGGGTCTTAAAATGCTCCATTCATTTTTCCTGTTTCCATGTCACTTGACATGTCTCTAATCTGCTGCATTTTCCTGATGGATGCTTCAAGGACAGTGCCTTATTGTGGCCAAAATATTGTACTGAGGTTAATATTTCATTTAACAACCATATCTTGCATTTCTATAGCACCTTAAACATAGAAAAACGGCCCAAAGCGCTTCACAGAGACATAACCAAAAAAAATGGATGCCAAGCTATAGAAAGATATTAGGAGTGACCAAAAGCTTGGTCAAAGAGGTGGGTTTTAAGGAGGGTCTTAAAGGTGGAGTGGAGGCAGAGGGGTATAGAGAGGGAATTCCAGAGGCCTGTGTTACTGAAGGCCGCCAAAGGTGGGCAAAGGGAAGGAGGATACACAAGAGGGCAGAGTCACAGGGTTGGAGCGCTCGGAAACTATTTCCTGGTACACAGAACTGACAATCAAGGAGGATGTTTTGCCCAGAAATTGGGCAAAAAGTAAGTCCAATTCTGGAGAACAAATATTTAATTTCTTTTATATAAAACTTCAACAAGAATATTTTTTGTTTTGATGAGAATTGTGACATTGCAGAGATGGCATTCTACCCATCGCACCCCCGCCCCCCTTCATTTCTGCACAGCACTACAGAACGTGGCTCTGGGTATAATGTCATCCTGGGTCATTGACAAAGGGCTTTCCCCAATGTTAATGACTGGAAGAATATATTCCCACAGATTGTTTTTGTGAGTAAACCATGTGGTAATAATTCTGCAAGGAAATGTTCCCAGTGTAGAGCCTCATTAAACAGAAGCAGATAGATCTATAGCACTATGGAGTAATTCTGCGAGCTGCCTCCCATGTAACGAGACTCCATGCTGGGAGATGAACCTCATAAGGTTAGCCTTTATGTATTGACATTCACTGTCTGGTCAGTAGGTTAGTATGAAGAACATACATCACTACAATGACAATGTCAATACCATGGGTTATCATTTTGATATTTCATGATCTCAACCAACTGCTCCAAAGAGGGGAAAAATTAGCAAAATAAAATGAAAAGGCATATGTATAAATCTCAAGTAGGCTTTATATTCTTATCTCCATTAAATTTATTTTATTTTTTGAGTCTGCTTGTGCCACCAGGTGGACTGCACACTCCCAGGACTCATCCAGTGTTCTCTTTGGACCAAGATGCTATGCTGGTGTGTGTGAGTTCCTCACCCTGCTGTTTCCCTTTCCTTCCACACTGTGGGGAAGCTTACAACCTCTGTTCTGATCTTCCAGTGATCATAGAATCATAAAAATTGCAGGACAGATCATTTTGCCATTTGGCCCATCATTCCTATGCCAATGCCAGCACTTCAACTAGAGCTATCTACTTTAATCCCATTTCCTTGCTCTTTCCCCGTATCCTTTTACATTCTTCCTTTTTAAATACTTACCAAAATTCCATTTTAAATAATGTTATAGTCTCTACCTCAATATTTTCTTTTTTTATTCATTTATGGGATGTGGGCATCGCTGGAAAGGCCAGCATTTATTGCCCATCCCTAATTGCCCTTGAGAAGGTGGTGGTGAGCCACCTTCTTGAACCGCTGCAGTCTGTGTGGTGTGGTGAATAGCCACTTGTGGTAAAGCATTCTGTGTTCTAATTGTGGTGATAGTTACCCTCCGCCCCGGTAGGGGGCGACGGAGGGTAAACAGAGAAAGAAAAGGAATAAAGAAGCCTCGTGTTGATGGCTGAAGGAATACATCCCATGTCCGTGTGTTGAGCACATTACATGGTGACAGAAGTGGCAAGTACCCAAAATACCCATGTTAAAGACTGTCCGCGTCAATGGAACTAACATTCCCAGTGAAACCAGTCAGCTCCCGATGAGTGAAAGTTTACGATACGGGTGTAGCATAGTAGCTAGTTAAGCCAGGATGGAGATAAACAAAAGAGACCTGACACTGACTGGCGCCCTGTAGCCTATGCTTCACGAGCCCTTTCAAAAACAGAGCAGCGCTATACGCAGATTGAAAAAGAGGCCCTGGCCATTACATGGGCGTGTGAGCGCTATAGAGGCTTCCTAATAGGCATGACATTCCAGGTCAAAACAGATCACAAGCCCCTCCTTACACTATTGGGATCTAAAAACCTGGACGAGTTGTCCCCCCGCATTCAGCGCTTTCGGATGCGACTCATGCACTTTCACTTCACTATATCACATGTGCCAGGGAAGAGCCTAGCAACTGCTGACGTGCTCTCCAGGGCTCCCTACCAGCCGTCGGTGGATGATTCCCCTGAGGTGCAGTGCATAGAGCATTATGTACACTCAATACTCACTGCACTGCCCATTACCGAGAAACGCCTGGCTGCAGTTCGTCAAGAACAGGAAACGGATGAACTACTTCGTCAGGTCTTCACATACTGCCGTGAGGGCTGGCCAGATCATGCGAAACTTGACAACGCTCTTAGACCTTACGCGGCCGTTTCAGGTGACCTCACTATTGCACAAGGATTGCTGCTACAAGGGTGCCGGTTGGTCATTCCAGCATCAATGCAGAAAGACATTCTGGACAAACTGCATGATGACCATCAAGGGATCACAAAATGCAGAGCACGAGCCAGGTGTTCTGTCTGGTGGCCTGGATTAAGCGGTCAACTACAACATAAAGTACAACAATGCCCAAGCTGCGCCCAAATGAGACAACAACCACCAGAGCCATTGATTCCAGATGACACCCCTGAGGGCCCATGGCAGAAGGTTGGGGCTGATCTATTTCATTTGGATAACTCAACTTACCTGGTAATGTTTGACTACTTCTCTAAGTTCATTGAAGTTATCAAGCTCCTCTCCACCACTTCACATGCAGTCGTTGAATGTATGAAATCCTGCTTTGCCCGCCTAGGGGTCCCCCTGCTGGTCCGAACAGATAATGGCCCCCAATTTGCCTCGGACACCTTTCGCTCATTTGCCGACAGCTGGGATTTCACCCATGTCACATCCAGTCCTCTGTATCCTCAAAGCAATGGGGCTGCCGAGCGCGCTGTCCAGACAGCCAAACAGCTTTTTAAAAAGTCACCTGACCCATACCAGGCACTCCTTGCATACCGCTCCACACCTCTTTCTAGCGGATTCAGCCCTGCTGAGTTGCTACAAGGCAGAAAACTTCGTACAACCATGCCAACTATGCCATCACTCCTGACCCCAGGCTGGCCCGACCTCCAGAATTTTACAGACAAGGACAAACAATCTAAACTAAGACAACAGGCCAACTTTAACAATCGCCACAGAGTTAAGCCCTTGTGTCCACTCCTTCCAGGTAACTATGTGTGGATACGTGACTCCCGCAAAAGAGGCATTGTGCAAGGACAGGCCACCACCCCAAGATCGTATCTGGTTGATATCTAGGGCCAGATTGTTCGCAGGAACCGCAGACACCTCGCACTTACCCAGCAGCCCCCAGACGCTGCTGATGAGCCTTCCATTCCCGATGACTACAATGGGGATGCGGGTCCTGGAACTCCTCCACCCACAGGGGATACCCCACCTCCGTCTCCTCCACCCACAGGGGATACCCCACCTCCATCGGGTTCCAGACGATACCCTGAAAGGGTCCGCAATCCTCCTTCATACCTCCAGGACTTTGCAACATGAATAGCTTAAGAACCAAGACACCTCATTGGGTCAGAATAATACCCGAGGTACTTGGTGGAGGGTTCAGGCAGTCACCTTGTCCCTCCAAGCTTACTCTGCTTGCATTATTCGTGTTTCTCTAAAAAAAGAAGAGATACATTGTGCATTAGAGATGTTATGTTTGTTAGAGTTTGTTATTTCTTAAGCACAGTAAAAAAGTAATGATTTGAAAGAGGGTCATTTGAAATGTTAATAGTAAAGGAATAGTATTCAAAGTCTGTTTAGAAAGGGAGATGTGGTGATAGTTACCCTCCACCCCGGTAGGGGGCGACGGAGGGTAAACAGAGAAAGGAAAGGAATAAAGAAGCCTCGTGTTGATGGCTGAAGGAATACATCCCATGTCCGTGTGTTGAGCACATTACACTAATGACCCTCCTCGTAAACAAAAAAATTTTTTTGTTCTCAGGATGTGACCAACACTGGCAAAGCCACATTTATTGCCCATCCCTAGTTTCCTTGCGAAGGTGGTGGTGGGCCGCCTTCTTGAACCGCTGCACTCCTTGTCCTAATGATGCTCCCCCAATGGTGTTAAGTAGGGAATTCCAGAATATTGACTCCCCTTCATTCTTCTAATAATAATCCTAAATTTCTACCCCTTTGTTCACTGACCAGTAGAAACAGCTTTTCACTATATACTATTTAGCCTTTCTCACAATCTTGAAAACCTCTATAAGATCCCCTTAGCCTTCGCTGTTCCGGTAATAAAAGCCCCAATATTTCAATCCTTCCTTCACTATAACCTTTCATTCCTCGTATCATTCTAGTGAATCTTTACTGTGCCCTTTCATTGCATAGAGGAACATTCTCCTCTCTACTGGGAATTTCAATGTTGGAAGAGTATCTAGTCAATGAAGCTTTGGGTTACAGTTGTTTCCCCCTCCCCCCCCCCACCAATCTTTCAGTAGGTCCAATTTTTGTCTACAGGTCTATTAGTTCTAAATGGTTCCTAACTGGTGCAAATACCACACTAAAGATCAAGAACAAATAGCACCTAATTCTCCAGTGTAAGCTCATTTTGCATAATCATTCACAACTTCAGCCATCAACTCAGTGTAGTGATGGAAGAAAAGAATTGTGCATAAGTGGAATTTAAAGGGGAGTGTCACAATTATGATACAAAATTCAGAAAGCTTCTGGCAGCAGAGATGCACAGGTATAACATATGTCCCATGAGATAATAAAAGAGTTAACAGAGCTGGAATAAGTGTTTATTTCTTAACATTCATGTTTGAGGCATGATCTCAAAATAACATTTCAACAAATAGAAACATAGAAGATAGGAGCAGGAGTAGGCCATTCGGCCCCTTGAGCCCGTTCCGCCATTTAATGAGATCATGGCTGATCATCCAAATTCAGTACCCTGTCCCTGCTTTCTCCCCATATCCCTTTAGCCTTAAAAAATATATCTAACTCCTTCTTGAATATATTTAATGAATTGGCCTCAACTGCCTTCTGTGGTAGAGAATTCCACAGGTTCACCACTCTCTGGGTGAAGAAATTCCTCCTCATCTCTGTCCTAAAATAATAATAATTCAACTTTATTGTCATTGTACAATGCACAAGTACATGAACAATGAAATGTAATCTTGCAAGCTCCCATGAGTCCAGTACAAATTAACATTAAACGTAAATAGCACCGTCCTGGGAGAAGCAAAGCCGCTGCGTCTGTGCACGCCGCCATTCCATTTCCACCATTCCTCCTGTCCGACAATCTTCAGCCCAACGCCCGGGCCTGCTCACCAGCCACCCCTCCCGGGGCTCCTTCCGTGACCTTCTCACCAACCGCCCCTCCTCGGGGCTCCTTCCGTGACCTTCTGCACCTGGTTCTTCCCTGATGGTCACCCCTCCAGGTACTAACCAGGCCTGGCTCTGCTTAAGCTTCCAAGCCTTGCCAGTGACCCTAGTCCCAGGAACAGGGTCATCCCAGGAAAAAGCTTACCCCTTATCCTTAGACTGTGACCCCTGGTTCCGGACTCTCCCACCATGCACTTTGCTACTCACTGAATCAAGATGGTGGCCGTTAGCCTGGGCCTGTGACCGGGAGAAGCCCCGAAGCAGCAAACGCGAAACCTTCAGGTTAATATTCGGGGCTTGCGGCCTACAGCTGTTGTTTATGAATCTTCCCCGCCCAAATGCCGGTCCATTACACCACTCCGTCCGGCTGTTTCTCGCCGATTTATGCGGCCCTAGTCCACAGCCTCACTTCACCAGCCTTGCAGTGCGCGCATGGTCCAAATGCTTTGCGTCTTTATGTAGTTTTACCAAAATTAACGGACTTAGTGCTTGGGTCTTGTGGCCTGCTGCTCCATGGAGTGACCTGGGTTTGAGCTGGTGACTCACAGCACAGTGAGCTGTTGATCAGTGGAAAGGCCCCAAATTACGACCAGGCTTTTCGTACGTACTGTGGAGCTCCCACTTGTAAGATTTGCAAAATTTCTACATTTCCCCGAAGGTTATTATTAATAAAAGGGACCCTGCGTGGACATTTTAAATCAAAAAGGGTACCCAAGATGATGTCCACACCTCGTGGCAGAAAGCCTGTGAGATTTTAAAAACTTGGACTCTGCGGCATAGGCAGCTCGTGGAGAAATCGAAACCAAAGCTACAGTTTCTGTGAAGAGAGACTTTGCATTTTGAAAACCAGACAGGACTTTGAATTCTGTATTAGATCAAATTGGAGACAAATCAAAACCCAGTTAGGCCTATAGTTAAGGCCATCAAGCAGTTTGCATAAATAATCGGGAACAGATTAAGGAAGCCATCGCGGCTGGACAGGCCCATCAAGGTGTATTCATAACAAAACAAGTCAATTATCGGGCCAGTAGATGCGATTACCGGCCATCTAAAAACAGTTAGTATAGATTGCTACCATTATTTAAAATAGCCCGCCAAGATTAAGACAAAGAACTAACCTGATTTGGCGCGCAGATAAGGGCCATCCGTAGGAGTACAGGTAGACTATCCTTTATCCGAACTTCCGAAAACCGAAAACCTCTAAAAACCGAAAGTTTTTTCGTTCAGCGTAAGTCGTGCGCACGACGCCGACCCCCGCCCCCGACCCCCCGCCGACCCCCCCGCCGACACCGACCCTCGCCGACCCCCACCCCCGACGACCCCCCCGCCGACCCCCACCCCCGACCCCCCACCGACCCCCCCGCCGACCCCGACCCCCATCGACCCCCACCCCCGACCCCCCGCCGACCCCCCCGCCGACCCCGACCCCCCGCCGACCCCCACCCCCGACAAATTTCCCAGTCTTATAAAATACCTTCTGAAATCCGAAATTTTCCGAAAACCGAAACACGGCTGGTCCCGAGGTTTTCGGATAAAGAGTAGTCTACCTGTATAATTGAAGGCCCTGGGTAGCAATCCCCCTCTTCTCTCTGGCCTCTTCTTCTTGCTCCTCACCCTCGTGGCTGCTGCTCTTCCCCCGTCCCACGCTTACCCCCTGGCATCTGCCCGTGCCTTTCCCCACTCCATCTGGAAACGCCCAGGCATTGCATTGGGCGGACATGGACAATCCAGGCCAGGCAAGGCGGGACGCGATGAGGCGAGGAGGCAAGACGAATTGAGGAGACAAATTGAGAAGACGATTGAAGACAAGCTTTGAATGATCGGGCCCTCAGTCTCAGCTAGCCTGCGACTATCTTTATGCAAACTTCAACTGCCGACCGAGGAAGAGGAACCATTGTCCCTGCAAGGCAAAGTACCCAAGCAGAGACTTTAACTTTGGGGTACTCGTACCTGGACAACGCCCTTGCAGTACCCGGAGACCACGTGATGACGGCAGGCTCCAGAGAGCACAAACAGTGAACCCCGAACCCCACCGCTGTTTTGAGTTCAGCAGATCTTTGATTGGTGAGCATAAATTCTGACCCTCATCGCTTAATCTAGTTAGGTATAGAGGGTGGGATAAGGATAAGGGTATTGTTAAGATAGTTGTTTTCCCTCGATGTGCCGTGTGTTCCCCATTCCCTGTATAAGTATATAGTTATTTGTATTCGCCTGTAATTTTACACTAGTAACTTCTCATAAGATTGTGTTATTTTTCTGTTTAATAAAATCTTGAGTCTTGCTTACATCCAAACCACCTGTCTACTCGAGTCTTTTCTGTATCGCCGCCTGTACCTAAATCCGGTGTCTAGAACCCAGGGGCGTGGGAGCGATTCAAACCACTCATAAACAGTCAGAGGCATAACTGGCTGGGCGTACGCGCCAAACACCACCACACGCCACCCCCTACACACTCCAGTATTTCCTGTCAGCTGTTGTTACATTTTCCACCATCTGCCCATAAGTGAAAACAATAACTAATATTTCAGTAAGAATTGGAGAAGATGAGCCATACAGACCAGGAAGGTCCCAGGTTCGATCACCACTCTGCATTGAGTTCATTGATGTCAGTTGAATGACAATATAATTGGATTGCAACATGCCTGAGTTAGGATGGGATCATTCAACCAAGGTTCCCCTTCCTGATCACTATTCAATGACCCCTGCCTGAGTTAGGGAGGGGTAAATCAGCCAGGGTTGTTTCTCCTGATCAATGGGCCCTGCCTAAGTTAGGGAGGGGTAAATCAGCCAGGATTGTCTCTCCTGATCAATGGGCCCTGCCTGAGTTAGGGAGGGATAAATCAGCCAGGATTGTCTCTCCTGATCAATGGCCCCTGCCTGATTTAGGGAGGGGTAAATCAGTCAAGATTGTCTCTCCTGATCAATGGCCCCTGCCTGATTTAGGGAGGGGTAAATCAGCCAGGATTGTCTATCCTGGTCAATGGGCCCTGCCTGATTTAGGGAGGGGTAAATCAGCCAGGATTGTCTCTCCTGATCAATGGGCCCTGCCTGAGTTAGGGAGGGGTAAAACAGCCAGGATTTTCTCTCTGATCATTGACCCTGCCTGATTTAGGGAGGGGTAAATCAGCCAGGATTGTCTATCCTGGTCAATGGGCCCTGCCTGATTTAGGGAGGGGTAAATCAGCCAGGATTGTCTCTCCTGATCAATGGGCCCTGCCTGAGTTAGGGAGGGGTAAAACAGCCAGGATTTTCTCTCTGATCATTGACCCTGCCTGATTTAGGGAGGGGTAAATCAGCCAGGATTGTCTATCCTGGTCAATGGGCCCTGCCTGATTTAGGGAGGGGTAAATCAGCCAGGATTGTCTCTCCTGATCAATGGGCCCTGCCTGAGTTAGGGAGGGGTAAAACAGCCAGGATTTTCTCTCTGATCATTGACCCTGCCTGATTTAGGGAGGGGTAAATCAGCCAGGATTGTCTCTCCTGATCAATGGGTCCTGCCTGAATTAAGGAGGGGTAAATCAGCCAGGATTGTCTCTCCTGATCATTGATGCCTGCCTGATTTAGGGAGGGGTAAATCAGCCTGGATTGTCTCTCCTGATCAATGACCCCTGCCTGATTTAGGGAGGGGTAAATCAGCCAGGATTGTCTCTCCTGATCATTGACCCTTGCCTGATTTAGGGAGGGGTAAATCAGCCAGAATTGTCTCTCCTGATCAATGGGCCCTGCCTGATTTAGGGAGGGGTAAATCAGCCAGGATTGTCTCTCCTGATCATTGACGCCTGACTGATTTAGGGAGGGGTAAATCAGCCAGAATTGTCTCTCCTGATCAATGGGCCCTGCCTGATTTAGGGAGGGGTAAATCAGCCAGGATTGTCTCTCCTGATCATTGACCTGCCTGATTTAGGGAGGGGTAAATCAGCCAGGATTGTCTCTCCTGGTCAATGGGCCCTGCCTGATTTAGGGAGGGGTAAATCAGCCAGGATTGTCTCTCCTGATCAATGGACCCTGCCTGAGTTAGGGAGGGGTAAATCAGCCAGGATTGTCTCTCCTGATCAATGGGCCCTGCCTGATTTAGGGAGGGGTAAATCAGCCAGGATTGTCTCTCCTGATCAATGGGCCCTGCCTGATTTAGGGAGGGGGAGATCAGCCAGGATTGTCTCTCCTGATCAATGGGCCCCACCTGATTTAGGGAGGGGTAAATCAGCCAGGATTGTCTCTCCTGATCAATGGGCCCTGCCTGATTTAGGGAGGGGGAGATCAGCCAGGATTGTCTCTCCTGATCAATGGGCCCCACCTGATTTAGGGAGGGGTAAATCAGCCAGGATTGTCTCTCCTGATCAATGGGCCCTGCCTGATTTAGGGAGGGGTAAATCAGCCAGGATTGTCTCTCCTGATCATTGACCCTGTCTGATTTAGGGAGGGGTAAATCAGCCAGAATTGTCTCTCCTGGTCAATGGGCCCTGCCTGATTTAGGGAGGGGTAAATCAGCCAGGATTGTCTCTCCTGATCATTGACCCTGCCTGATTTAAGGAGGGGTAAATCAGCCAGGATTGTCTCTCCTGATCAATGGGCCCTGCCTGATTTAGGGAGGGGTAAATCAGCCAGGATTGTCTCTCCTGATCAATGGGCCCTGCCTGGTTTAGGGAGGGGTAAATCAGCCAGGATTGTCTCTCCTGATCATTGACCCTGCCTGATTTAGTGGGGGGGGGGGTAAATCAGCCAGGATTGTCTCTCCTGATCATTGACCCTGCCTGATTTAGGGAGGGGTAAATCAGCCAGGATTGTCTCTCCTGATCATTGACGCCTGCCAGAAGTGGCTGCCTGTGGGTATCGAGTGAGCACAAATAGGGCTCAACTATGATGGTCCCTGTAGCTGAATAGCGCAGAAAGACTTACATATGTATAATAGCCATTTAGGCAGCTTCAGGAAGGGGAAGGAGGGAAAAGTTTAAATCCAGGCTTTTCTTAATGCTGCTCAGCTGTATTTTAATGGAAGCTGGGCAGTGCTCTCCCCGCCTCCCGTCCCCAAGAAGTGGGCATCACCTCAGATTTTCCCAACAATAAATTGCATGTCACTGGACTGTATAAAGGAGGCCTTCAAATATCGACAGTCAGATAAAAAAATGTCTGCACAAAATGCTTCACGCTCAACATGCCTGCCCGTGAACTACCAAAACAAACCGCTTCTGTTCTGTTTAGTTATTTAGTAAATAAAACATTTTAGTAATACCTTGTAATTCTGATAACAGTAACTCAAGGACAAACATACTCAACAATAAAAATTGCCTCAGACTTGGGATGGAGGCCACAGTATTCAAAAAGCAATCCCTTTTACTGTATTTATAATTTCTCCCCTTCCAAAGGCAGTAAGACAAGCTGGGTACAATTCCACTGCTGCAGGACATTCCTCTGCTGAAGTGGTCATTCCTCATGCGTCAGCCTACACAGTTAGTATTTTCAGGCTATTTGACTGTGTGGATGGAGTAACAGACTGAAATAGCTTATTTCATCCCCACCTCCGAGATATTCCTTATCCCCTTGTGAACTGGACACTGTAGTTCAATTCTGATAGCCCGGAACTGAATTTCCCATGCATTAATAAGACAACAGGCCCATGCAAAAAAAATCACCCTCTACCCTACAAAACCACATAGCACCTAGATAGTAAAGAACAAATTTTACAAATGCTCGCTGTCAGTAGGGAGCCCCATATCGGGCACTCGTGGGCATGATACCATCATATTTATGTGCCAGAAATTTGTGAGGAGCTTGTCCACAATCTAAACTCCCAGGTTCCTGACTGGTAGTTTGTATTCATTTCTTAAACTTCCAGCAACTACATCAAAGTTCAACGTTGTTAGCACTCACCCACTCAGCGGGCCCTCTGCTAAAGTTTAGGCTCAACTCATGTACTTCACGCTCATCTATACTTTCCATTGGCGAGTTCCATCTGTACATTTTAAAATAGCTCACACATTACAGAAGCTCAGTATTATTTCTCTCTCATCTGTATGATATTAAAAGTCCTCCTACCTCAGTCTGTGCCAGCCTGAAGGAGTAAGTAGGCTGTGCTCCGATCTGCCAACTAATGACTTAGCCTCATCAGGAAAAACAGACGTCAGAGTCTTTCCTTCCTCCTCAGTTACCACCACAGATTAACCCAGGGAGCTCAGGGATAAAACTCTGCAGCCCTGTCTCCTCAGGGACCTGCTCTATCTCCCTGCTGTTAGCAGATAAACAAACCAATTGAATGCCCTGCTAAACAAAGATTGCAAAGGCTGAATGCTCCAGCACAAGCAGTTTGATGGATAAGCAAAGTCTGGGCTCCAAATAATTCTCCTTAAATATTGGCTGCCGCGTTTCCTACATTACAACAGTGACTACACTTGAAAAAGTACTTCATTGGCTGTAAAGCACTTTGGGACAGTCTGAGGTCGTGAGAGGCACTATATAAATGCAAGTCTTTTGTTTTAACACTCTGGGCTGAAAATTGATTATGGCTGTTTTCGGGTCCAGAATCAGCAGCGCCCCAACCGAGAGGCCCGAGTCCGTCCCTTGGGCCTTATTAATATGTTTTGAGTGAGCTCCCAGTGGCTGTCAGCCTTCACAGGCAGCTCCCACATTTTATAAAGATAAATATCAGGCTGCTTGCTTCACCAGCAGCAGCCCAAAGTAAGTCAGAAGCCAGTGTCGGGAGGAGCAGAGAGCGGCGGTACAGTGAGTACTTAAACTCACTTTCGCGGGCTTTTTTACAGAGTGTGATGAAATATTCCATTCATCACTCATCAGTATTTCTCTGCCTGTGACTGTGGTTGGTTTCAGTTTCATTTCCATTGTATTGTACTGTGTGTAGGGCTCCGCCCATACCTGGCTCCTATGTAAGCTGGCCCAGCCTGCAGCACATCCAGTACGGCAGACCTCTGGATGGAAGATACATTCTCCTCTGTGTGTTACCTTCTAAGTCAATAAAAGCCTTGTTTTGTTTCGCTAACATCGAGTCTCAGATTTATTGAGGCACATCACAGAGGCCAGTGTCAGGAGGAGCAGAGAGCAGCGGTACAGTGAGTACTTAAACTCACTTTCGCAGGCTTTTTTACAGAGGCCAGTGTCGGGAGGAGCAGAGAGCGGTGGTACAGTGAGAACTTAAACTCACTTTCGTGGGCTTTTTTACAGAGGCTGGTGTCGGGAGTGGAGAGAGCGGCGGTACAGTGAGTAATTAAACTCACTTTCGCGGGCTTTTTTACAGAGGCCAGTGTCGGGAGGAGCAGAGAGCGGTGGTACAGTGAGTAATTAAACTCACTTTCGCGGGCTTTTTTATAGAGGCCGGTGTTGGGAGGAGCAGAGAGCGGTGGTACAGTGAGTAATTAAACTCACTTTCGCGGGCTTTTTAATAGAGGCCGGTGTTGGGAGGAGCAGAGAGCGGTGGTACAGTGAGTACTTAAACTCACTTTTGCGGGCTTTTTTACAGAGGCTGGTGTCGGGAGTGGAGAGAGCGGCGGTACAGTGAGTAATTAAACTCACTTTCGCGGGCTTTTAACAGAGGCCAGTGTCGGGAGGAGCAGAGAGCGGTGGTACAGTGAGTAATTAAACTCACTTTCGTGGGCTTTTTTATAGAGACCAGTGTCGGGAGGAGCAGAGAGCGGCAGTACAGTGAGTACTTAAACTCACTTTCGCGGGCTTTTTTACAGAGGCTTACCAATCTCACAGACCAGCGGCGACGTTCCGGAGCCATGTCACGGTTCAAAAGGTGACGCGGGCAAGAGAAAGCAGCTGATTGGGTGAGTACAGCCAGGTGAGTATTTATACTGCTCTATAGTTTGACAGTTAAGATTAATAGTTTATAAAATTTAGAACGTCTTAATTTTTGTGGTTATAGTTTCTAAGGTCTCTGTTGTGTATCGGGGAGTGCTAGTAACCAAGGGCCCTTGAGTATATCATTTAATTGTAGTGTAATTAGTGGTATTGATTTGATTTAATTTAATTTAAATTAATTAAAGGGTAAGTCATGGCAAGACAGCTCGGCCCCGTGGCATGCTGCTCCTGCGCTATGTGGGAAACCAGGGACACTTCCTGTGTCCCTGACGACCATGTATGCAGGAAGTGTATCCAGCTGCAGCTACTGACAGACCGCATTGCGGCGCTGCGAATGGATGCATACTGGAGCATTCGCGATGCTGAGGACATTGTGGCTAGCACGTTTAGGGAGTTGGTCACACCACAGGTAAAGGCTGCACAGGCAGGAAGGGAATGGGTGACCACCAGGCAGAGTAGTAGGCACAGGCAGGTAGTGCAGGGGTCCCCTGTGGCCATCCCCCTCTCAACCAGATATACCACTTTGGATACTGTTGAGGGAGATGGCTTATCGGGGGAAGGCAGCAGCAGCCAACTTCTTGGCACCATGTCTGGTTCTGCTGCACAGCACGGGAGGAAAAAGACTGGGAGAGCTATAGTGATAGGGGATTCTATTGTAAGGGGACTAGATAGGCATTTCTGCGGCCGCAAACAAGACTCCAGGATGGTATGTTGCCTCCCTGGTGCAATGGTCAAGGATGTCGCGGGGTGGCTGCAGGGCATTCTGGAGGGGGAGGGTGAACAGCCAGTTGTCGTGGTGCATATAGGTACCAACGATATAGGTAATAAACAGGATGAGGTCCTAAAAGCTGAATATAGGGAGTTAGGAGGTAAATTAAAAAATAGGACCACAAAGGTAGTAATCTCAGGATTGCTACCAGTGCCACATGCTAGTCAGAGTAGAAATAGAAGGATATTTCAGCTGAATACATGGCTAGAGGAATGGTGCAAGGGGGAGGGATTCAAATTCCTGGGACATTGGAACCGGTTCTGGGGGAGGTGGGACCAGTACAAACTGGACGGTTTGCACCTGGGCGGGACCGGGACTGATGTCCTAGGGGGAGTGTTTGCTAGTGCTGTTGGGGAGGGTTTAAACTAAAATGGCAGGGGGGTTGGAAACCTGTGCAGGGAGACAGAGGAAAGGAAAGCAAGGATAGAAACAAAAGACAGGAAGGAGAAAAGCAAAAGTGGCAGTCAGAGAAATCAAGGGTGTAAATCAAACAGGGCTACAGTAAATAATAATTCTAAAAGGACTAAGAGTGTTAAAAAAAACAAGCCTGAAGGCTTTCTGTCTTAATGCGAGTAGCATTCATAATAAGGTGGATGAATTAGCTGCGCAAATAGATGTAAACGGATATGTTGTAATTGGAATTATGGAGACATGGCTCCAGGGTGACCAAGGCTGGGAATTCAACATCCAGGGGAATTCAATATTCAGGGAGGACAGGCAAAAAGGAAAAGGAGGTGGGGTAGCATTGCTGGTTAAAGAGGAGATTAACATAATAGTAAGGAAGGATATTAGCTCTGATGATGTGGAATCTGTATGGGTAGAGCTGAGAAATACCAAGGGGCAGAAAACGTTAGTGGGAGTTGTATACAGTAATGCTGAGGTTGGGGATGGCATTAAATGGGAAATTAGAGACGTGTGCAATAAGAGCACAGCAGTTATCATGGGTGACTTTAATCTATATATAGATTGGGCTAAACAAATTAGTAACAATACTGTGGAGGAGGAATTCCTAGAGTGTATACGGGATGGTTTCCTGGACCAATATGTCGAGGAACCAACTAGAGATCAGGCCATCTTAGACTGGGTATTATGTAATGAGAAAGGATTAATTGGCAATGTTGTTGTGCGAGGCCCCTTGGGGAGGAGCGATCATAATATGATAGAATTCTTCATTAAGATAGAGAGTGAAGTAGTTGGCTCAGAGACTAGGGTCCTGAATTTAAATAAAGGAAACTATGATGGTATGAGGCACGAGTTGGCTAGGAAGGATTGGGGAATGTTACTTAAAGGGTTGACAGTGGATAGGCAATGGCAAACATTTAAAGATCGCATGGATGAACTACAGAATTTGTTCATCCCTGTTTGGCATAAAAACAAAACAAAAAAAGTGACTCAACCATGGCTAACAAGGGAAATTAGGGATAGCATAAGATCCAAGAAGAAGACATATAAATTGGCCAGAAAAAGCAGTAAAACTGAGGACTGGGAGCAGTTTAGCCCCGTAAAAACCTTTAATTATTTTTTCAAAAAATAAAATTTTTGTTTAAAATATTTAATTTAATGTAATTTAAACTAATTTGAAATACATGATTTAAAAAAATATATTTAATGTTTAACTTTTTTAAGTGATCCCCATTCATACTTTTGACAGATCCGTGCGGAAAGACCTGTCAAAAGTGTGAATGGGGAGTCCCTTCTTTGATTGGTTCCCCATGGCCCACGTGATCCCAGGGACACTTGCGAACCGCATGCGCCCCTGGGATACCTGGGCCTCTGCGCACTTCATAGAGCAAAGGCCAAGGATCGCAAGTCTTGGGACCTATGGAGCCAGCAGGTAAGTGCGTAGAATTTTTCTGATCAGAGGCATCTGCACGCAGGAAGCCTCCGATTGGAAATTTAGGGCCCATGAGTCTAACCGCCGCCCCTTGACATTCAACGGCATAACCATTGCCGAATCCCCCACCATCATCATCATGGGGGTCACCATTGACCAGAAACTTAACTGGACCAGCCACATACTGTGGCAACAAGAGCAGGTCAGAGGCTGGGTATTCTGCGGCGAGTGTCTCACCTCCTGACTCCCCAAAGCCTATCCACCATCTACAAGGCACAAGTCAGGAGTGTGATGGAATACTCTATGCTTGCCTGGATGAGTGCAGCTCCAACAACACTCAAGAAGCTCGGCACCATCCAGGACAAAGCAGCACACTTGATTGGCACCCCATCTACCACTCTCTCCACCACTGGCGCACCATGGCTACAGTGTGTACCATCTACAAGATGCACTGCAGCAACTCGCCAAGGCTTCTTCGACAGCACCTTCCAAACCCGTGACCTCTACCACCTAGATGGACAAGGGCAGCAGGTGCATGGGAACACCATCACCTCCAAGTTTCCCTCCAAGTCACACACCATCCTGACTTGGAAATATATCGCCGTTCCTTCATCGTCTCTGAGTCATAATCCTGGAACTCCCTCCCTAACAACACTATCACCTCATAGACTGCAACAGTTCAAGAAGGCGGCTCACCACAACATTCTCAAGGGCAGTTAGGGATGGGCAATAAATGCCATCATGTTCATCCCTGTTTGGCATAAAAATAAAACAAAAAAGGTGACTCAACCGTGGCTAACAAGGGAAATTAGGGATAGCATAAGATCCAAGGAGAGGACATATCAATTGGCCAGAAAAAAGCAGTAAACCTGAGGAGTGGGAGCAGTTTAGGATTCAACAAAGGAGGACAAAGGGATTAATTAAGAGGGGGAAAATAGAGTATGAGAGTAAGCTTTCAGGGAACATAAAACTGACTGTAAAAGCTTTTATAGATATGTGAAGAGAAAAAAGATTGGTGAAGTCAAGCGTAGGTCCCTTGCAGTCAGAATCAGGGGAATTTATAATGGGGAACAAAGAAATGGCAGACCAATTCCGTTCAGTCTGTAAGGGTGACCCTGAGCTTCCGGTCGCCTGTCACTTTAAATCTCCGCTTCACTCCCACTCTGATCTCTCTGTCCTCGGCCTATTACATTCTTCCAATGAAGCTCAACGTAAGCTTAAAATAAGGGGCTGCTCTTTCAAAACTGAGATGAGGAGAAACTTCTTCACTCAGAGGGTGGTAGGTTTGTGGAATTTGCTGCCCCAGAAAGCTGTGGAAGCTACATCATTAAATAAATTTAAAACAGAAATAGATAGTTTCCTAGAAGTAAAGGGAATTAAGGGTTACGGGGAGCGGGCAGGAAATTGGACATGAGTCTAGGTTCGGAATGGTCATGGCCCTGTGGGTAGTGGAGTGGGCCCAGGGGCCGTGTAGCCTGGTTCTGCTCCTACTGTGTTCTAATTCTGTGTTAGATTTCAGGAGATGGTTTTATTCCTGTTCCTGGCTGGGGTGGAGATCGCCTTTACAGAAGGTAAGTACTGTAGAAAATATAGGGACAGAGTGATCTCCTGGAAGAATTTCGATCGCCTAGGTGGGTCGGAGAGGAATTTCCCAGATTTTTTCTCCCAAATTGGCCATTGGGTCTTTATCTGGTTTTTCGCCTCTCCCGGGAGATCACATGGGTTTGGGTGGATGCACAGTGATAGAAGATTTGAGGTTAGGATCAGATCAGCCATGATCTTATTGAATGGTGGAGCAGGCTCAAGGGGCCGATTGGCCTACTCCTGCTCCTATTTCTTATGTTCTTATGTAAGCTCGAGGAACAGCGCCTCATCTTTCGATTAGGCACTTTACAGCCTTCCGGACTCAATATCGAGTTCAACGATTTCAGATAATAATCCCTGCCCCCATTTTTCATGCTGTATGATTTTGCCATTCACATTTGCAACATTTTCACAGTATGTTCCTTCAATTCCTTCCTCCCCTCCTAAACTGCCACCACCCCCCGACACCCCCGCCGCCCCGTCTCTGCACCTGCTTAATATCTGTTAAATTTCCAGCTTTTTCCAGTTCTGATGAAGGGTCCCAGACTGAAACGTTAACTCTGTTTCTCTCTCCACGGATGTTGCCTGGACTGCTGAGTATTTCCAGCATTTTCTGTTGTTATTTCAGATTTCCAGCATCTGCAGTATTTTGCTATACAATTAAATACATACTTTGGTTCTGTCTTCACAAAGGAGGACACAAATAACCTTCCAGAGATGTCGGGGAACATAGGGTCTAATGAGATGGAGGAATTGAATGAAATTAGTATTTGTAGGGAAATGGTGTTAGGGAAATTGACGGCATTGAAGGCCGATAAATCCCCAGGGCCTGATAATCTGCATCCTAGGGTAGATAAGGAAGTGGCCCTAGAAATAGTAGATGCATTGCTGGTCATCTTCCAAAATTCTATAGACTCTGGAACAGTTCCCATGGATTGGAGGGTAGCTAATGTAACCCCACTATTTAAAAAAGGTGGTAGAGAGGAAAACGGGGAATTATTAAACCGGTAAGCCTGACATCGGTAGTGGGGAAAATGCTAGAGTCCATTATAAAAGATGTAATAGCAGAGCACTTGGAAAACAGTGACAGGATCGGACAAAGTCAACATGGATTTACAAAAGGTAAATCATGCTTGACTAATCTACTGGAATTTTTTTTGAGGATGTAACTGGTAGAATAGATAAGGGAGAACCAGTGGATGTGGTGTATTTGGACTTTCGGAAGGCTTTCGATAAGGTCCCGCATAAGAGGTTGGTGTGCAAAGTTAAAGCACATGGGATTGGGGGTAAGGTACTGACTTGGATAGAGAACTGGTTGGCAGACAGGAAGCAAAGAGTTGGAATAAACAAGTCTTTTTCCGAGTGGCAGGCAGTGACTAGTGGGGTACCGCAGGGATCGGTGCTAGGACCCCAGCTATTCACAATATATATTAATGATCTAGACGAGGGAACTAGATGTAATATCTCCAAGTTTGCAGACGACACAAAGCTGGGTGGGCGTGTGTGTGGTGAGGAGGATGCAGAGAAACTCCAGTATGATTTGGACAGGTTGGGTGATTGGGCAGATGCATGGCAGATGCAGTATAATGTGGATAAATGCGAGGTACCCACTTTGGTGGCCAAAACAGGAAGACAGATTATTATCTGAACGGCAATAGATTGGGAAAAGGGGAAGTGCAACAAGACCTGGGTGTCCTTGTGCACCATTCATTGAAGGTAAGCATGCAGGTGCAGCAGGTGGTTAAGAAGGCAAATGGTATGTTGGCCTTCGTAGCGAGAGAATTCGAGTACAGGAGCGAGGATGTCTTGCTGCAGTTGTACAGGGCCTTGGTGAGGCCACACCTTGAGTATTGTGTGCAGTTTTGGTCACCTTATCTGAGGAAGGATGTTCTTGCCATGGAGGGAGTGCAGCAAAGATTCACCAGACTGATACCTGGGATGGCAGGAATGACGTATGAAGAGAGATTGGGTCGATTAGGCTTATATTCGCTAGAGTTTAGAAGAATGAGAGGGGATCTCATTGAAACATATAAAATTCTAACAGGACTAGACAGACTAGATGCAGGAAGGATGTTCCCGATGGCGGGGGAGTCCAGAACCAGGGGTCTCTAAGGATAAGGGGTAAGCCATTTAGGACAGAGATGAGGAGGAATTTCTTCACCTAGAGAGTGGTGAACCTGTGGAATTCTCTACCACAGAAGGCAATTGAGGCCAACTTATTAAATACTTGCTGGAGTGCCCGGCGGTGCCGAGGGTTTTTTGAGGGCATGTTGTTGTTGGAAGAGAGAGAGACTGGGGGGAGAAGAGAGAGACGGGGGGGAAGAGAGAGAGAGAGACTGGTGGATTTAGTTCGGGATTAGCCTGGAGAGAGAGGGGGGGAAGGAACACCTCAGGCCTGACCCCGATCGACCCCTGCGAAGGAAGGAAGGAAGGAAGAAGGCGAGCTCTCCCTCCCTCCCCCCCCTCCTCTCCCTCCACCCCCTCCTCCTCTCCCTCCCCCCCTCTCCCTCCCTCCCCCCCCCTCTCCTCTCCCTCCCTCCCCCCCTCTCCTCTCCCTCCATCCCCCCTCTCCTCTCCCTCCCTCCCCCTCTCCTCTCCCTCCCTCTCTCTCTCCCTCCCCCCCCCCCTCCTCTCCCTCCCTCCCCCTCCACAGATCAGCGCCTCAGGGCCGGCCTGTGCGCCGCCTAGCGCGTGAGGCCCGGCCGGAGTCACCTTAGCTCAGGTCGCGCTCCGGGCCGACGTTGATGCGCACGCTGACTCCCGCCCCGCCAGCCTTTACCAAGATGGCGGCGATCGCGGGGCGGGACGGGCGGTGCCTAGCTCGGGCGTGGCTGGCTAGGAGAGGCCGAGGCTTCGAGGCCTGCAGGTGGGTAAGCCTCCAAGGTTGCAGTGCCCGGCGGAGTTAGCGAGTCAAGAGGAAAAAAAGAGGGTGAAAGGTAGGAAAATTAATCAGCTTAGAAAAAATATTTACAAATTAATTTACTTTATTTAAAAACAATTTCCCCTCCACACACACAGAAAGTGGGAAAAATAAACACACAGAAAGTGGGAAAAATAAATCGTGAGGAATCAAGATGGCGGCCACTCACATCAGCTCAGAAGGATTAGGCCCGCCCACACACGCAATGAAATGCCCCCCGTGACGCACCGATTGGTCAACCATCAGGTTAATCACCTGTACGATTGGTCAACCATCACTTCACTCAACGCTAATGAGCGGAATGTTGCTGTTTTTTGAAACTTTTTTGTATACTGTCCGAACAATTTTAGTCTGACCAAAAAGTAAATACGCCTATTTAGACTCCCCTAATGATAAGCCTTCTTTTGATATAACATGTGTGTAGGTACGCTCTATAACTTTTGATTGTATAGCCGGACAGACAGGCAGAGAGACAAACAGAGAGACAAACAGAGAGACAAACAGAGAGACAAACCGCTTTATTATATACTAGCTGGATGTGCCCGGCGGTGCCGAGGCTTTTTCGAGGGCATGTTGTTGTTGGAAGAGAGAGAGCGACTGGGGGGGGAAGAGAGAGAGTGACTGGGGGGAAGAGAGAGAGCGACTGGGGGGGGAAGAGAGAGAGCGACTGGGGGGGAAGAGAGAGAGCGACTGGGGGGGAAGAGAGAGAGCGACTGGGGGGGAAGAGAGAGAGCGACTGGGGGGAAGAGAGAGAGCGACTGGGGGGGAAGAGAGAGTGACTGGGGGGAAGAGAGAGAGCGACTGGGGGGGAAGAGAGAGAGAGACTGGGGGAAGAGAGAGAGCGACTGGGGGGGAAGAGAGAGAGGGACTGGGGTGGAAGAGAGAGAGCGACTGGGGGGGAAGAGAGCAACTGGGGGGAAGAGAGAGAGCGACTGGGGGGAAGAGAGAGAGCGACTGGGGGGAAGAGAGAGAGCGACTGGGGGGGGAAGAGAGAGAGCGACTGGGGGGGAAGAGAGAGAGCGACTGGGGGGGAAGAGAGAGAGAGACGGGGGGAACAGAGAGAGAGACGGGGGGGAAGGTGGCCCGATGGACCCCTGCGAAGGAAGAAGGTAAGCTCTCCCTCCCTGTCCCACCCCCTCACTCTTTCCCTCCCTCACCCTCTCTCTCCCTCCCCGTCTCTCCCTGCTTTACTCTCTCTCCCTCCCTCCCCCTCTCCCCCCTGTCCTCTCCCTCCCTCACCCTCTCTCTCTCCCTCCCCCGTCTCTCCCTGCTTTACTCTCTCTCCCTCCCTCCCCCCCTGTCCTCTCCCTCCCTCCCCCTCTCCTCACCCTCTCCTCACCCTCTCCCCTCCCCCACCCTCTCTCTCCCCTCTCCCTCCTTGCCCCTCTCCTCTCTCAATTCAATTCAATTCAATTCAAATCGCTTTATTGGCATGACAAGTTACATCTTATGTTGCCAAAGCATCAAAAAACATTCATGTTTGTACACAAAAATACAGATCTATCCATACAATGTATAAACAGATATATCCCTGAGTGTATAAATATACTTTCATATAATTTATATATACTCTTTTCTTATATTTAGTGGTTGTCCCTCTGTTTATGGCAAGCTGTAACATAGTGTGCCGCTAGTGTTACACAATTTCTCTCTTCCCCTAGTAGGTATGGGAGTTTTTGGTCGTCATTCAAATTTCTGAATTCCGGGCATATTTTTGTGAATTTTGGGTAGAAATTCTCCCTTATGCCCTGATATTTTCTACAAGCTGTGAGGAAGTGCATCTCTGTCTCCACCACTCCCTGACTGCAGTGAGAGCATATCCTGTCCTCTCTTGGTAGCCGGGTCTGCCTGTGTCTACCTTTTTCGATCGCCAGGCTATGTTCACTAAGTCTGTACATTGTCAAGGTTTTTCTCAGTTTGCTATCCTTTACCATGGTCAGGTAATCAGCCATGTTGTATTGTTTGTTTAGGGCCAAGTAGCAATTGAGTTTGCTTTGGGTTTTTGTTGTTTCTGCCCAATATAACAGATATTTTTCCTTTTGCTTAGCGACGATTGTGTTGGGTCGAATTCTTTGTGTTACGCTGTCACTGTCCTGGGGCTGGTTATTAGTAGTGTTAGTAGTTACTTCACTGAGTCCCAGGACTAGTTGACTGAGGGTATTCTTCTTTATGGTCCTCTCTTGGCATTTCAGGACTTCGTAATGATAGCATTGGGGGTTTTCATTTCTAGGTGTTTCCAAAATTTGGTGGCTCTTTTTTGGATAGTGATTATTAATGGATTTTTTGGCCTAGTTCTGCCCTGCATGCATTGTTTACGGTTTTCCTTTGAGTCCGGAGGATACTTTTACAGAATTCTGCATGTAGGATCTCAATTGGGTGTTTATCCCATTTTGCAAATTCTTGTTGTGTTAGCGGTCCCCACACTTCACTGTCATAGAGTGCAATTGGTTCAATTACTGATTTGAAAATTTTGAGCCAAATGCTAATTGGGATTTCTATTTGGATTGATTTTTTAATGGCATAGAAAGCCCTTCTTGCTTTCTCTTTCAGTTCATTCACAGCCAGTTTGAAATTTCCCGTAGAACTGATTTTTAAGCCCAAGTATGTGTAGTTAGTGGTTTGTTCAATTTTGGTTGTTCCTAGTGTGAAATTTATTTTGGGTCCCTGATGTCTGGATCTTTGCTGGAACACAAGGACTTTGGTTTTTTTGGGATTTATTGTCAGGGCCCAAGTCTGGCAGTACGACTCCAGCAGATCCAGGTTCTGCTGTAGACCCTCCTTAGTTGGTGACAGCAGAACCAGGTCGTCTCCCTCCCTGCCCCTCTCCTCACTCTCCCTCTCCCTGTCCCTGTCCTCTCCCTCTCCTCCCTCCCTATTTCTCTGTCTCTCTGACGTCTGTCTGTTGACTGTTCCCCTCTGCTACTCCAGGCCCCGCCATCCGCTCGCTCTCTGGGGCAAGGTAAGAGCTGGGCTCCGGCCCCACACCCACACCGCCAGGGATCAGCACCCGGGGAACCCGCCCGCCGCCCAACATGAACAACAAACACCCTCCTCACCTGTCACGGAGTTGAAGTCTCCGAAAGCGGCCACGGTGTCCCGGGCCTCTTCCCCTGCGCATTCAGGAGGCGCGGGGAAGAGAGAGAGAGAGAGAGACTGGGGGGGAGAGTGAGACGCCGCCGCGCACCTGCTCCGCGGAGCTCCGTGCCGCCACCGCCACACCAGCCTTTACTAAGATGGCGGCGGTAGCGACGCTCAGCTGAGGCCCGCCCCTCCAGCCTTCACAAAGATGGCGGCGATCGGGGGCCGCTTGTTGACTGGGGCCGGGAGATGCCTAGCTCGGGCGTGGGTGCGGAAGAGAGGCCCAGGCTTCGAGGCCTACAAAAACGGTGAAAGGTAGGAAAATGATAGAGGTTAGAGAAAAGATGTACAAATTAATTAACTTTTTTTTAAAACAATTTGTGTTTTAAAAGCAACTTTTTTTGCTGGAAATGTATATTTGAAAAGAAACACGCAGAAAGCGGGAAAAAGAAATGAACAGTTTGGAATCAAGATGGCGGCCGCTCACCTCGGTTCAGAACGATAAGGCCCGCCCACACACGCACCGATTGGTCGACCGCCATGTCACCAAAGCGTAGGATTGGTCAATCGTCCTGTCGCTCGACTCTAGGAGGGCCCGCACGCGCGATGAACCCGTCCCCGCCACGCAGTGATTGGTCGACTGTCGGGTCGCTCAACCATACGATTGGTCGACCTTAATGTCACACTATGCTAATGAGTGGATAATGAGCAGAATTGTGAACGTTTTTTGGATACCGCGGGCGCAATTTTTGTCTCGCCGAAATGTAAATACGCTTATGACCGTTCTGGAATCGTAAGCTTTCTTTTGATGTAACACATGTGTAGGTATGCTGTATAACTTTAGAGTGTATAGCCAGACAGACACACCAAAGGACAGACAGACAGACAGATCCATCCTTTTATTTATATATATAGATAGATATTCAAGAAGTAGTTAGATATATTGCTTAAGGCTAAAGGGATCAAGGGATATGGGGAGAAAGCAGGGACAGGGTACTGAATTTGGATGATCAGCCATGATCTCATTAAATGGCGGAACAGGCTCGAGGGGCCGAATGGCCTACTCCTGCTCCTATCTTCTATGTTTCTAAGTCCCGTGAGAGGCATTGGGAGTGTCAACTGGGCTGGGGGGGGAGGGGCGGGGGGTCTGGCGGCAGGGGGGATCACAAGGACTGTGGAGTTGGGAGAGCTGCTCCTCCTGGCCCAACAGGAACATTTTTTAAATATCTAAAAAATATAATTTTATCTGTTGATGGTGACTGCTGCTTAGGCCGCAGCGGCCGCTGTAGACTCCTGATCGAGCAAGCCCGGCACCAGCTCAGATCAATCTAAATGTATTTCTGCAAGGGGGCCTGGAACAAGCGATTGCCCTTCATTTACATATGTAAGGGGCCTAACTCCTGTAATAGGCGGCCACCCGGAACGTCTGCAAAGCCGCCTTTACCAATATGGCAGCGTCCGTAACACAGGTGCGGGATGTTGTACCCCAAAATTTGGTCCTTGTTGCCTCGTTTCCCGCCCGGAAAACTGACACAACGAGGAACAATTTCTACCCCTACAAGCCCTGATGTCACCAAACCGAGAGTCAGGGCTGGATTTTCCCAGTCTGGCCTTCAAAGGGTCAGGTTGGGACATCTGCACATCGCCCCAACCCTCCCATGACCTTGGCCCAGTTACCTGGGTTGGGGTAATTAGCTATTCATGGAGAATCCCGTCATTGCTGCACCAGGACTGTTGTTGCAGCACCTGAGGAGACGGGAGAACAATAAAAGGGCCACAGTGCCCGAAGAACAGAGGAGCTCAGTGACTGAAGGCTGTTGCTGAAACCGAGGCCTTCAGCAGGTAAGCAGACTGAGAGAGAGTTGGCCTCGACTGAACCATCTCTCTCCATTAAAGTTATGTGTGGTCATTCCTGCTACTATCCCATGGTTTACCTGTCGCTACCGGGGGAGCAGGCTGAGTTGGGGCGAACACTAACTATAGTCCCTGATGTGCCTCAATAATTCCGAGACCCGATGTTAGCGAAACAAAACAAGGCTTTTATTAACTTAGAAAGTAACACGTAAGAGAGAGAGGTATCTCCCTTCTGGAGACTGAGGCCAGACTGAGCTAGCTTACAAAAGGAGCCAGGTATGGGCGGAGCCCTACACACAGCACATTCCAGCACATTCCAATAAACAATACAATGAGGACTGGGGGAAGGGAAATGACACTGAAACCGACCACAGTCACAGGCAGTGATGAATGGAATATTTCATCACATTCACCCCTTCTATAGATTTAGTCTGTTCGGGGGTTTGATAGTCCTCTGCGACCGACGTGGCTGTTGTGGTGCCGCGGGTGTCGGCTGGGTGTCCCCGGTAGCCTCCTGGGTCTCTGCCGGGGGTGCCGCCAGGGTTGTTGAAGGGGTAGTTGGTGGGGGTGCCGTTGGTCGATGTTCTTCCGGGGGTGATGAAAGAGTAGTGGGTGGGTAAGAGTTGCTGTGATCGTTGTTGCTGCTATTGCCGTGGTTGTTGTCGATGCCGGCTGGGGCGACGTCTTTTATGGACACGGTGTCCTCCCTTCCGTCGGCGTGCCGGACATATGCGTATTGGGGGTTGGCGTGGAGTAGGTGTACTGGCTCCACAAGAGGGTCCGTCTTGTGGCCCCTCACATGCCTTCGCACGAGTACCGGACCTGGGGTGGAGAGCCATGACGGCATGGATACGCCTGAGGTGGATTTCCGGGGAAAGACAAACATTCGTTCATGAGGCGTGGCATTAGTGGCCGTACACAATAGCGACCGTATCGAATGGAGCACATCCGAGAGGACTTCCTGCCAGCGGGAGATAGGGAGGCCCTTGGTCCTTAGAGCTAGAGTGACTGCTTTCCATACTGTCCCGTTCTCTCGCTCCACTTGGCCGTTACCCCGGGGGTTGTAGCTGGTGGTACGGCTCGTGGCGATCCCCTTGGACAGCATGTACTGGCGTAGCTCTTCACTCATGAAGGACGCCCCCCTATCCGTATGGATGTAGCTCGGCATACCGAACAGGCAGAACAGGCTGTTGAGGCATTTAATGACCGTGGCGCTGGTCATGTCTGGGCAGGGGAAGGCGAATGGGAACCGGGAGTATTCGTCCACAATGTTCAGGAAGTAAACATTGCGGTCGACGGACGGGAGGGGGCCCTTGAAATCTAAGCTGAGCCGCTCAAAGGGCCGTGTAGCTTTGATTAAGTGGGCTCTATCTGGGCGGTAGAACCGAGGCTTGCACTCAGCGCAAGTGCGGCAGTTCCTGGTCAGAGACCGAACTTCCTCAATCGAGTAGGGTAAGTTACGGGACTTTATGAAGTGGAACAGCCGCGTGACCCCTGGGTGGCAGAGGTCGTTGTGGAGGGTCTGTAGCCGATCCCCGGTGGCGCTGGCACACATCCCTCGTGAGAGGGCGTCAGGGGATTCGTTAAGGGCCCCTGGCCGGTAAATGATGTCGTACTCGAAGGTGGAGAGCTCGATCCGCCACCTAAGAATCTTATCATTTTTAATCTTCCCCCTCTGTTTATTATTGAACATAAACGTTACCGACCGCTGGTCGGTAAGTAGGGTGAAGCGTTTGCCGGCTAGGTAGTGGCGCCAGTGGCGCACTGCCTCCACGATGGCTTGGGCCTCCTTTTCCACGGAGGAGTGTCTGATCTCGGGCCCTTGGAGGGTCCTCGAGAAGAAAGCTACGGGCCGCCCCGCCTGGTTGAGGGTGGCCGCCAAGGCGAAGTCAGACGCATCACTTTCCACTTGAAATGGAGTGTTCTCGTCCACTGCCTGTAGCGTGGCCCGCTCAATATCTTGCTTAATGCTTTTGAAGGCGGCGTGGGCCTCAGCAGAGAGCGGAAAAGAGGATGCTTTCAAGAGGGGGCGGGCTTTGTCGGAGTAGTTGGGGACTCATTGGGAATAATAAGAAAATAACCCCAGGCACCTTTTCAGGGCTTTGGGAGTGTTGGGCAGGGGCAGCTCCCGTAGGGGGCGCAATCGGTCGGGGTCTGGTCCGATTTCCCCATTCTCCACCACGCTGCCTAGTATGCAGAGGCGCGTGGTGTTGAAAACGCACTTGTCTTCGTTGTAGGTGAGGTTGAGTTTTTGTGCGGTTTCCAGGAACCTCTCGAGGTTCGAGTCGTGATCCTGCTGATTGTGGCCGCAGATGGTGACGTTGTCGAGGTAGGGGAAGGTTGCCTGCAAGTGGTGGTCATCGACCATGCGGTCCATCTCCCTCTGAATGTGAGGGTGCCAGTCAGTTCCTTTTTGTAACCTCTAGATGGCACCTTCACTGTGTTCCTTTTGTTAATTGTTTCTCGTTCTCTCCTCTTGTGTTAAATCAATCAAATCAAAAAACAAATATAACTAAAAAACCAGTAACTTTTAAAAAACACAAATCAGAAATTAAATTAAAATTTGGTCATTTGGACCTATTATGCACTCCAGTCCCCGCGGCGCCCACCGGTCACGAAATTGCTCGAGCGTGCCGGCGGAGACCGCGTGCTCCATCTCCAGGGCCACCCGGGCGCGAACATGGCCGCGGAAGGGCGGGAGGCAATCAGGCCGCACGACCCCCTCGACCGCCCGCTGCCTGGACCGATTAATGGCTTTCTTGGCCAGGCCCAGGAGCAGGCCCACGAGGAGGTCCTCCAACCTGCCCGCTCCCCTCCGCACGGGGTGACCGTAGATCAGGAGCGTGGGACTGAAGTGCAACCAAAATTTGAGGAGCAGCCCCTTCAAAAAATGGAAGAGGGGCTGCAACCTCTCACACCCCATATATACGTGGAACACGGACTCCTCCAGACCGCAAAACAAACAGGCGGTCTGGGAGTCCGTGAACCTATTTAAAAATCTATTGCACGGAACTGCCCTGTGCAACACCCTCCAGGCCAAGTCCCCGATAGAACAAGGGAGGACTCCCGCATAGAGAGACCCCCATTGGGGACCTCCGTCTCCGTCCGGAGGTAAAACGGCACGCCACGGCGTGTCCGGACGGCAGGCGAAGATGGCAAAGTGGAAGGTGTGCAAGAGCAGCCCGTACAGGAAACCCCTCCGCGCAGAATGAAAAAGCACGGAGGGTATTTCCTCGAGACGGCTCAAGTTGTGAGGCACCGATCCCCGAGGGGAGTTTCGGGGCGAGGCGCCGATAAGGAATTCCGTCCGAACGGGAGTAAGCTCGGACGGGATCTCCCCACGCGCCCGAGCCGCCTCGACACACCTCGTGGCGTCGGGGGGCAACATCGCTTTCACCGCCCCGATGGCGCTGACCGCGAGCCGGACGTCATCCCACGACATGCGTCGCGCCAGCTCCTCTGGCGCCATCCAGCCCGCTCCCCCGCCATCGAGTAGGTCCCCGACTCTAGTCACCCTGCCAGGCACAGCCCTGCGCTCCGCCAGCCACCCGAACTCGCGGACGTGGAGGTGCGGATTCCTGAACAGCGGCTCCCGGAGGACAGCCGCCGCTCCTGACGGGGGAGAGCTCCGCCTGGAGGCGACGGAGTTCCAAACCCATAGTAGTTCCTGGTAAAAGACAGGCAGCTCCCGCAGGCTCTCACGCCTGCCGCTCACCTCCAAAAACAGGAGCTGCGTGTCGTAATTGAGGCCGTGCAGCTGGCGGAAAAAATACGTCGCCAGCGCACACCATCTCGGAGGATTCTCGACGTACAGGTATCTCTGCAGCGTCCGAAGACGGAAAGTCGCAGCCTGGGTGCGGAGGCACACCAACGCCTGACCGCCCTCCCTAAGCGGGAGACTCAGAACCGCGGCAGCGACCCAGTGTATCCTGTTGTTCCAGAAGAAGTCGACGAGCTTCTTCTGTATCTTGGCGACAAACGCAGGGGGGGGGATCAGAGTAACCAACCGGTACCACAACATGGCGGCCACCAGTTGGTTTATGACCAACGCCCGACCCCTGTAGGACAACACTCGGAGCAATCCTGTCCAGCGTCCTAAGCGAGCGGTGACTTTGGCCTCCAGCTCGTGCCAGTTCGCCGGCCAGGCGTCCTCGGCCGGGCTGAGGTAGACTCCCAAGTAGAGGAGGTGCGTGGTACTCCAGGCGAAGGGCCCGAACTCCTCCGGTAGAGAGTCCACCTGCCACTGACCCACCAGGAGTCCAGAACATTTCCCCCAGTTGATCTTGGCGGAGGATGCGTCCGAGTAAATCTGCTGGCATTCCCGCATCCTCCGCAAGTCAACGGAATCCGTGACCACGAGGAGCACGTCATCGGCGTAAGCCGAGAGGACCACCTCCACGCCCGGCCCTCGCAGAGCCAATCCCGCCAACCTCTTCCGCAAGAGGCGCCGGAAAGGCTCCACGCAAATGGCATATAACTGGCCGGACATGGGGCATCCCTGACGCACCCCCCTCCCGAAGCGAAGGGGCGCCGTCAAGGACCCGTTAACTTTAATCAGACACTCCGCGGCAGCGTACAGAAGTCGGATCCGGGCGACGAAATGCGTCCCGAACCCGAAAGCGCGCAGAGTCCCGAAAAGATACTCGTGATCCACCCTGTCGAACGCCTTCTCCTGATCCAGGGAAAGGAAGGCGACCGACAGACCAGCCCTCTGGGAATGGTGGACCAGGTCCCGGACCAGATGGATGTTATCGTGAATGGTCCGGCCCGGGACCGTGTAGGACTGGTCGGGATGGATCATGCGGGCCAGCACGGCGCCAAGGCGAACAGACATGGCCCTGGCAAAGATTTTGTAATCCGTGCTGAGGAGGGAGACCGGGCGCCAGTTTTTGAGGAGGCGGAGATCACCCTTCTTAGGCAGCAGGACGATCACCGCCCTGCGCCACGAGAGGGGCATCTCCCCGGTCGCCAGACATTCCCCCAGGACCCGCACGTAGTCGCCCCCCAGGACGCCCCAGAATGCCCTGTGGAACTCCACGGTCAGCCCGTCCAGCCCCGGGGACTTCCCCCTGGAGAGCTGGCGGAGGGCGCCGGACAGCTCCTCCAAACTCAGAGGAGCGTCCAGTTTTTCGGCGCCCTCCAGGCCGACCTTCGGCAGGTCCTCCCACAAAACTCCGCGCGCGTCCTCGCTGGACGGATCCGGAGAGAACAGAGCCCCGTAATAGGCGCGGGTCTCCGCGCGGATTCCCTCCGGATCCGAGACCGGAGATCCGTCGTCGGCCAGCAGCTCCAAAAGCTGCTTACGGACCCCCCGTCTTTTTTCCAGCGAGTAGAAGAAGGGGGAGCCGCGGTCCAGGTCCCGCAGGAACTGGATCCGCGACCTCACGTACGCGCCTCGGGACCCGACGAGCCGCAGGTCCTTCAGCGCGCCCTTCTTCTCTTCGTACGCCAGCCGCAGGGCCGGGTCCTCGGCGACTTGACCGAGACGGGACTCCAGGTCGAGCACCTCCTTCTCCAACTGCCCGACCCGGTCCTCCCGCCTCTTGGTCGACCCCTTCGCGTACTCCTGACAGAAGAGACGGACGTGAGCCTTGCCCACATCCCACCATAGCCTCAAGGAGGGGAAGCCCCCCTGCTTCCTTCTCCAGCCGGCCCAGAAAAGACCGAACGAATCCCGGAACCGCGCGTCCTCCAGCAGCAGGTTGTTAAAGTGCCAGTACGCGGACCGCCCCCCGGCGCGCGGCGGCACGAGCTCCGCCCACACCAGGTGGTGGTCCGTGCACGGCACCGGCCGCACGGAAGCCGTCGGAACGCAGGAGACGTACGCCCGGGAAATGTAGAGGCGGTCGATCCTGGACGCTCCTCCCCCAGACCTCACAAAAGTGAAGGCGCTGGAGTCGGGATGAAGATTACGCCAGACGTCCACCAAGTCGAGGGACCCGACCAGGTCCGTCAACTTCCCCACCGACGCCGGGCTCGGCTGGGTACCCGTGCGGTCCCTCGCCTCGAGGGTACAATTAAAATCCCCCCCGAGGACGACGCACTCGCCCGCGTCGACGGAGCCCAAAAGAGTGGACACTTCTTCAAAGAAGCGCGCTTGCTGCGCACCAGCCTGAGGGGCGTACACGTTCACTAGATGGAACGGCACGCCCCCCAGGCGAACAGTGACCTGGAGCAAGCGGCCCGGCACGAGCTCCTTGACCCCCAAGATCTCCGGCTGAAAATGCGGGGCCAACAAGATAGCCACCCCACTGGAAACACTGGAGAGGTGACTCATGTTGACCCCTCCTTGCCACTCCAGGAGCCACGTAGCCTCGTCTCCCGGAACGGTGTGGGTTTCTTGCAGGAAGCACACCGCATACTTCCCGTCCCGAAGGACCGAAAAGTTATGAAATCTGCGGCTAGCCTCCCTGCTGCCGTTGACGTTGAGGCTGGCTATGGTTATCTTCATTTCAGAAGCACAACCAACCCCTACTTAAAACTAACGGGGGAAGGGAGGGCGGCCGCTAGTCGACCGCCACTCCCTTAGCAGCCCGGTGAGGAATGCTCGGAACCGACACAGCTCGGACGGGCTCACGCCCGCGTCCGCACCCATGGTCTTGTAGGCGACGCGGGCCGACCCGACGAGCAGCGCCAGCCCCGACCATCTGTCGAGGGCCTGCTGGGTCCTGCGGCGACCCTGGCTCGTGGCCACAAATTCCCGGAGCTCCCTGATGGGAATAAGAACGAGGGGGGGCCCGGCGAGGGGCGCGAGGTCATCCATCGCCGCGTCGGCGATGGACTCTAAGTCTTCCTCCGCCCCCACCACCGAGTCCCCGTCCTCCTCCGGGGGGTCGCCACCGGCGGCCGAACCGTCCGCCACGCAGTGCGCATCGGGCGGCCCGGCCGCGACAGCCGGCCCCGCCTCCGCCCCGATCCCACCCCCAGGATCGGTAGCGGAGGATTCCCCCCCGGGCTCCTTTAGGGGGGCCGGGCCAGAAGGCGGCGGCGGCCCGGAGACCCCCTCCGCCCCAGGCACCGGAACGACCGGAGAGACCGGAGAGACGGGAGAACACGCGTACCCGATCATCTCCAAGTCGCCCGGCGCCGGAGACACAGACGGAGGGTCCCCCTCCGCCACGCCACCGGCCTCCGACCCAGCAGATGGGGTAATTTTCCCACACACCTCGACAAAGTCGAGCAGCACCTGGGAAAGGTCCGGGCCGCTCTGGGCGAGCTCATCATCAGAGGACTCGCCCGGCCCGGTCCCCCGGCCGCCCGACCCGTCGAGGGGCAATGCCACCAGCAATGGCTCAATAACCGCCGCGGGTTGTTCCGCGACCCCCCCCACGGGCAGGGTCTCGTCCCCATCCCCGGGAGGCACGAGCTGGGCAGACGCTTCTGCCTCAGCCTCCTCAGGGACAGGCGACCCCTGCCGTTCGCCCGTAATGGTGTCAGCGGTGGGGTGGGGCGCAGCGCCCGCGGCGGGCGACGACTCCCCCTGACCGGAGGGACCTTCCTCCTCCCGGTCCTCCTCCTCATCCAGGGGGTCGCGCCTTCTTTTGAGCGCGGAGGGGTAAAGGGAGGCCTCCATTTCTTCAGGGGCCTCCCCTGCTCCCTCTGGAGGAGCGAGTTCTTTGGGACCCCCGGGCCCGAGCCCGGCCGCAGGTTCTGGCATTACCGCCTCGGCGGTCGCGGCCACAGGCTCGGCCACGAGGGCCCCCCCCCCCTCCGCACTCCGCGATTATCGCGGCGACGCTCTCCGGCGTCAGGGGCTCCATAATGTGGGGGACGCCCTCCGCGGGGGGACCCACCCTACGGTGTTTAGTCTTGCCCAGCGCCTTCTTCGCGACCGGACCTCCCTCCTCCCCCCCGCCGGAGGCCAGGATGGCATCGACCTCCGACGACGACCGCGCCCCGGTAGCGTTGGATCGAGCGGGGGCGCGGCTAGACCCGGAGGGAGGAGCGGCGGCGGCGCCAGCCTTGGCCACGCCAGATGACTTGGCGGCCTTGGAAGCGGGGCAGTTTTTGCGCACGTGCCCCACCTCCCTACAGGCGTGGCACCGCACGCCGTCCGTCGTCCAGAAGACGCGGTACGAGGTCCCCCCGTGGAGGACCGTGAAAGCCCCGTCCGTCTCCCCCTCCCGCGCCAGCTGGACGAAGGCTTGGCGCCGGAAGGAGAAGACATGGCGAAGGCTGCCTTCCCGGAGCCCGAGCGGGATCGGGGAAATCCCCGACCTCACCTCCCCGAGTTGACGTAGGTGGGGGAGGAGGAGCTCACCGGGGATATAGGGCGGGACGTTTGACAAGACGACCCTCTGCGCGGTGGCCTCCAGCGGGTCCACCGGCAGGAAAGTCCCGCCCACGGTGAGCCCCTGGGCGATGGCCAGGGCCACCGCCCGCTCGGACTCCAGGAAGAAGACAGCCTTCCCGTACATTTTTGAGGCGGCGACTATGGCCGGAGGGCCGACAACCCCGGCCATAGCCTTCACGCACGCCTCAATAGTCATGTCGGGGTGGGTGTAGCTCTTCACCCCGAGCTTGATGGTCATCAAGCGGAACGGCGACGGGGCAGCAGCAGCAGCGGGAGCGGCCGAGGCTTTGGCCGCCGCCGCCGCATAAGTTCTCGCCGGCCCCGTCGCCGCCGCGGATGTAGATGCCATAGTGGGGTGGATCTTAAAAAAGAGCCACACACACCCCAAAAGTCACAGGCCTGAAGGTGTTAATGGCCTCGGTTATTATGTTTTCCCAGAGCAGAGGGAGTGTAAATTAACTGGCCCGCCTCTCCCCTTGATGGTATTAATTGGGAGGGGGGCCCTTCCTTCCCTCTGCTCAATGGGTCAATTGGAAAATAAAAAAAAGAGGTGCCTTTTGGAGAGGCAGAGTGAGGACAAGGAGAGAGAAAGAGGGGGATGGGAAGAAGGGGGGGCCGCAAAGGCAGGGTCCCCACTTAAAGGTGTTGGTCGGTGGGTGGGCGTCGGCTGGGTGTACTCCCCCGATGGAACAGCAAAGTCTTTTGAGGTGGTCTTCGGGCAGGGGGAGAAGATGTCTTCGCCTGGGCAGACTGGAGACAGCCCAGGTTCAGCCCACACCAGGTCTTTTTGGTGAGCAGGAAAGCAGCTTCACCCAGGCAGGCTCCAGCCAACCCAGGCCAGGCCTTCGGACCGTCTTCTTTTCCTCCCCCCGCCTAGAATGCAAAAGTCTTTAGGGGGGAATACACAAGGACACCCACCTGCAGATGTTTGGAATTGCAGCTCCTCCCCTCCTTCCAAGTGGAGCTGTTCGAGTCCTCTCTCCCTCTCTCCCTCTCCTGGGCTGGAGGCCGAATTGGGAGGCAGTGATGAAAAAGGCCTCTCCCGTTCCAATGCTGGCCTCCTCCTCTGTCCTCCACTCCTTCCTCTCCAGGCACCTCTGTAGTTGATGGTTGTGGGTAGGTCTCTCTCCCCACAGCAGCTCAGCAGCACAGCAGCACAGCCTTCTTCGCACACAGCTGCCACACGTCAGGAGCCGTTCCTTGGGGAGGGGGTCCTGTGAGGGTGCCAGTCAGTTCCTTTTTGTAACCTCTAGATGGCACCTTCACTGTGTTCCTTTTGTTAATTGTTTCTCGTTCTCTGGTGTTAATTGTTCCTAACCCTGTTAGTTTTTAAATCACCTCTTTTGTATACACCCAAAAAAATAAACCCTTAAACAAATAAACCCTTTAAATAACCCGATTAATCAAATTAAAATTTGGCCTCTTAGGTCGATTACGCACTCCAGCCCCCGCGGCGCCCACCGGTCACGAAAGAGCTCGAGCTCGCCGGCGGACACCGCGTGCTCCATCTCCAGGGCCACCCGGCCGCGAACATGGCCGCGGAAGAGAGGGAGGCAATCCGGCCGGACGACCCCCTCGGCCGCCCGCTGCCTGGACCAATTGATGGCTTTCTTGGCCAGGCCCAGGAGCAGGCCCACGAGGAGGTCCTCCGACCTGGCCGCTCCCCTCCGCACCGGGTGACCGTAGATCAAGAGCGTGGGACTGAAGTGCAACCAAAATTTGAGGAGCAGCCCCTTCAAATAGTGAAAGAGGGGCTGCAACCTCTCACACCCCGTGTACACGTGAAAAACGGACTCCTCCAGACCGCAAAACAAACAAGCGGTCTGGGAGTCCGTAAACCTACTTAAAAATCTATTGCACGGAACTGCTCTGTGCAACACCCTCCAGGCCAAATCCCCGATAGAACAGGGGAGGACTCCCGCATAGAGAGCCCCCCATTGGGGACCTCCGCCTCCGTCCGGAGGTAAAACGGCACGCCACGGCGTGTCCGGACGGCAGGCGAAGATGGCAAAGTGGAAGGTGTGCAAGAGCAGCCCGTACAGGAAACCCCTCCGCGCAGAATGAAAAAGCACGGAGGGTATTTCCTCGAGACGGCTCAAGTTGTGAGGCGCCGATCCCCGAGGGGAGTCTCGGGGCAAGGCGCCGATAAGGAATTCCATCCGAACGGGAGTAAGCTCGGACGGGATCTCCCCACGTGCCCGAGCCGCCTCGACGCACCTCGTGGCGCCGGGGGGCAACATCGCTTTCACCGCCCCGATGGCATCGACCGCGAGCCGGACGTCGACCCACGACATGCGTCGCGCCAGCTCCTCTGGCGCCATCCAGCCCGCTCCTCCGCCATCGAGTAGGTCCCCGACTCTAGTCACCCTGCCAGGCACAGCCCTGCGCTCCGCCAGCCACCCGAACTCGCGGACGTGGAGGTGCGGATTCCTGAACAGCGGCTCCCGGAGGACGGCCGCCGCTCCTGACGGGGGAGAGCTCCGCCTGGAGGCGACGGAGTTCCAAACCCATAGTAGTTCCTGGTAAAAGACAGGCAGCTCCCGCAGGCTCTCACGCCTGCCGCTCACCTCCAAAAACAGGAGCTGCGTGTCGTAATTGAGGCCGTGCAGCTGGCGGAAAAAATACGTCGCCAGCGCACACCATCTTGGAGGATTCTCGACGTACAGGTATCTCTGCAGCGTCCGAAGACGGAAAGTCGCAGCCTGGGTGCGGAGGCACACCAACGCCTGACCGCCCTCCCTAAGCGGGAGACTCAGAACCGCGGCAGCGACCCAGTGTATCCTGTTGTTCCAGAAGAAGTCGACGAGCTTCTTCTGTATCTTGGCGACAAACGCAGGGGGGGGGATCAGAGTAACCAACCGGTACCACAACATGGCGGCCACCAGTTGGTTTATGACCAACGCCCGACCCCTGTAGGACAACACTCGGAGCAATCCTGTCCAGCGTCCTAAGCGAGCGGTGACTTTGGCCTCCAGCTCGTGCCAGTTCGCCGGCCAGGCGTCCTCGGCCGGGCTGAGGTAGACTCCCAAGTAGAGGAGGTGCGTGGTACTCCAGGCGAAGGGCCCGAACTCCTCCGGTAGAGAGTCCACCTGCCACTGACCCACCAGGAGTCCAGAACATTTCCCCCAGTTGATCCTGGCGGAGGATGCGTCCGAGTAAATCTGCTGGCATTCCCGCATCCTCCGCAAGTCAACGGGATCCGTGACCACGAGGAGCACGTCATCGGCGTAAGCCGAGAGGACCACCTCCACGCCCGGCCCTCGCAGAGCCAATCCCGCCAACCTCTTCCGCAAGAGGCGCAGGAAAGGCTCCACGCAAATGGCATATAACTGGCCGGACATGGGGCATCCCTGACGCACCCCCCTCCCGAAGCGAAGGGGCGCCGTCAAGGACCCGTTAACTTTAATCAGACACTCCGCGGCAGCGTACAGAAGTCGGATCCGGGCGACGAAATGCGTCCCGAACCCGAAAGCGCGCAGAGTCCCGAAAAGATACTCGTGATCCACCCTGTCGAACGCCTTCTCCTGATCCAGGGAAAGGAAGGCGACCGACAGACCAGCCCTCTGGGAATGGTGGACCAGGTCCCGGACCAGATGGATGTTATCGTGAATGGTCCGGCCCGGGACCGTGTAGGACTGGTCGGGATGGATCATGCGGGCCAGCACGGCGCCAAGGCGAACAGACATGGCCCTGGCAAAGATTTTGTAATCCGTGCTGAGGAGGGAGACCGGGCGCCAGTTCTTGAGGAGGCGGAGATCACCCTTCTTAGGCAGCAGGACGATCACCGCCCTGCGCCACGAGAGGGGCATCTCCCCGGTCGCCAGACATTCCCCCAGGACCCGCACGTAGTCGCCCCCCAGGACGCCCCAGAACGCCCTGTGGAACTCCACGGTCAGCCCGTCCAGCCCCGGGGACTTCCCCCTGGAGAGCTGGCGGAGGGCGCCGGACAGCTCCTCCAAACTCAGAGGAGCGTCCAGTTTTTCGGCGCCCTCCAGGCCGACCTTCGGCAGGTCCTCCCACAAAACTCCGCGCGCGTCCTCGCTGGACGGATCCGGAGAGAACAGAGCCCCGTAATAGGCGCGGGTCTCCGCGCGGATTCCCTCCGGATCCGAGACCGGAGATCCGTCGTCGGCCAGCAGCTCCAAAAGCTGCTTACGGACCCCCCGTCTTTTTTCCAGCGAGTAGAAGAAGGGGGAGCCGCGGTCCAGGTCCCGCAGGAACTGGATCCGCGACCTCACGTACGCGCCTCGGGACCCGACGAGCCGCAGGTCCTTCAGCGCGCCCTTCTTCTCTTCGTACGCCAGCCGCAGGGCCGGGTCCTCGGCGACTTGACCGAGACGGGACTCCAGGTCGAGCACCTCCTTCTCCAACTGCCCGACCCGGGCCTCCCGCCTCTTGGTCGACCCCTTCGCGTACTCCTGACAGAAGAGACGGACGTGAGCCTTGCCCACATCCCACCATAGCCTCAAGGAGGGGAAGCCCCCCTGCTTCCTTCTCCAGCCGGCCCAGAAAAGACCGAACGAATCCCGGAACCGCGCGTCCTTCAGCAGCAGGTTGTTAAAGTGCCAGTACGCGGACCGCCCCCCGGCGCGCGGCGGCATGAGCTCCGCCCACACCAGGTGGTGGTCCGTGCACGGCACCGGCCGCACGGAAGCCGTCGCAACGCAGGAGACGTACGCCCGGGAAATGTAGAGGCGGTCGATCCTGGACGCTCCTCCCCCAGACCTCACAAAAGTGAAGGCGCTGGAGTCGGGATGAAGATTACGCCAGACGTCCACCAAGTCGAGGGACCCGACCAGGTCCCTCAACTTCCCCACCGACGCCGGGCTCGGCTGGGTACCCGTGCGGTCCCTCGCCTCGAGGGTACAATTAAAATCCCCCCCGAGGACGACGCACTCGCCCGCGTCGACGGAGCCCAAAAGAGTGGACACTTCTTCAAAGAAGCGCGCTTGCTGCGCACCAGCCTGAGGGGCGTACACGTTCACTAGATGGAACGGCACGCCCCCCAGGCGAACAGTGACCTGGAGCAAGCGGCCCGGCACGAGCTCCTTGACCCCCAAGATCTCCGGCTGAAAATGCGGGGCCAACAAGATAGCCACCCCACTGGAAACACTGGAGAGGTGACTCATGTTGACCCCTCCTTGCCACTCCAGGAGCCACGTAGCCTCGTCTCCCGGAACGGTGTGGGTTTCTTGCAGGAAGCACACCGCATACTTCCCGTCCCGAAGGACCGAAAAGTTATGAAATCTGCGGCTAGCCTCCCTGCTGCCGTTGACGTTGAGGCTGGCTATGGTTATCTTCATTTCAGAAGCACAACCAACCCCTACTTAAAACTAACGGGGGAAGGGAGGGCGGCCGCTAGTCGACCGCCACTCCCTTAGCAGCCCGGTGAGGAATGCTCGGAACCGACACAGCTCGGACGGGCTCACGCCCGCGTCCGCACCCATGGTCTTGTAGGCGACGCGGGCCGACCCGACGAGCAGCGCCAGCCCCGACCATCTGTCGAGGGCCTGCTGGGTCCTGCGGCGACCCTGGCTCGTGGCCACAAATTCCCGGAGCTCCCTGATGGGAATAAGAACGAGGGGGGGCCCGGCGAGGGGCGCGAGGTCATCCATCGCCGCGTCGGCGATGGACTCTAAGTCTTCCTCCGCCCCCACCACCGAGTCCCCGTCCTCCTCCGGGGGGTCGCCACCGGCGGCCGAACCGTCCGCCACGCAGTGCGCATCGGGCGGCCCGGCCGCGACAGCCGGCCCCGCCTCCGCCCCGATCCCACCCCCAGGATCGGTAGCGGAGGATTCCCCCCCGGGCTCCTTTAGGGGGGCCGGGCCAGAAGGCGGCGGCGGCCCGGAGACCCCCTCCGCCCCAGGCACCGGAACGACCGGAGAGACCGGAGAGACGGGAGAACACGCGTACCCGATCATCTCCAAGTCGCCCGGCGCCGGAGACACAGACGGAGGGTCCCCCTCCGCCACGCCACCGGCCTCCGACCCAGCAGATGGGGTAATTTTCCCACACACCTCGACAAAGTCGAGCAGCACCTGGGAAAGGTCCGGGCCGCTCTGGGCGAGCTCATCATCAGAGGACTCGCCCGGCCCGGTCCCCCGGCCGCCCGACCCGTCGAGGGGCAATGCCACCAGCAATGGCTCAATAACCGCCGCGGGTTGTTCCGCGACCCCCCCCACGGGCAGGGTCTCGTCCCCATCCCCGGGAGGCACGAGCTGGGCAGACGCTTCTGCCTCAGCCTCCTCAGGGACAGGCGACCCCTGCCGTTCGCCCGTAATGGTGTCAGCGGTGGGGTGGGGCGCAGCGCCCGCGGCGGGCGACGACTCCCCCTGACCGGAGGGACCTTCCTCCTCCCGGTCCTCCTCCTCATCCAGGGGGTCGCGCCTTCTTTTGAGCGCGGAGGGGTAAAGGGAGGCCTCCATTTCTTCAGGGGCCTCCCCTGCTCCCTCTGGAGGAGCGAGTTCTTTGGGACCCCCGGGCCCGAGCCCGGCCGCAGGTTCTGGCATTACCGCCTCGGCGGTCGCGGCCACAGGCTCGGCCACGAGGGCCCCCCCCCCTCCGCACTCCGCGATTATCGCGGCGACGCTCTCCGGCGTCAGGGGCTCTATAATGTGGGGGACGCCCTCCGCGGGGGGACCCACCCTACGGTGTTTAGTCTTGCCCAGCGCCTTCTTCGCGACCGGACCTCCCTCCTCCCCCCCGCCGGAGGCCAGGATGGCATCGACCTCCGACGACGACCGCGCCCCGGTAGCGTTGGATCGAGCGGGGGCGCGGCTAGACCCGGAGGGAGGAGCGGCGGCGGCGCCAGCCTTGGCCACGCCAGATGACTTGGCGGCCTTGGAAGCGGGGCAGTTTTTGCGCACGTGCCCCACCTCCCTACAGGCGTGGCACCGCACGCCGTCCGTCGTCCAGAAGACGCGGTACGAGGTCCCCCCGTGGAGGACCGTGAAAGCCCCGTCCGTCTCCCCCTCCCGCGCCAGCTGGACGAAGGCTTGGCGCCGGAAGGAGAAGACATGGCGAAGGCTGCCTTCCCGGAGCCCGAGCGGGATCGGGGAAATCCCCGACCTCACCTCCCCGAGTTGACGTAGGTGGGGGAGGAGGAGCTCACCGGTGATATAGGGCGGGACGTTTGACAAGACGACCCTCTGCGCGGTGGCCTCCAGCGGGTCCACCGGCAGGAAAGTCCCGCCCACGGTGAGCCCCTGGGCGATGGCCAGGGCCACCGCCCGCTCGGACTCCAGGAAGAAGACAGCCTTCCCGTACATTTTTGAGGCGGCGACTATGGCCGGAGGGCCGACAACCCCGGCCATAGCCTTCACGCACGCCTCAATAGTCATGTCGGGGTGGGTGTAGCTCTTCACCCCGAGCTTGATGGTCATCAAGCGGAACGGCGACGGGGCAGCAGCAGCAGCGGGAGCGGCCGAGGCTTTGGCCGCCGCCGCCGCATAAGTTCTCGCCGGCCCCGTCGCCGCCGCGGATGTAGATGCCATAGTGGGGTGGATCTTAAAAAAGAGCCACACACACCCCAAAAGTCACAGGCCTGAAGGTGTTAATGGCCTCGGTTATTATGTTTTCCCAGAGCAGAGGGAGTGTAAATTAACTGGCCCGCCTCTCCCCTTGATGGTATTAATTGGGAGGGGGGCCCTTCCTTCCCTCTGCTCAATGGGTCAATTGGAAAATAAAAAAAAGAGGTGCCTTTTGGAGAGGCAGAGTGAGGACAAGGAGAGAGAAAGAGGGGGATGGGAAGAAGGGGGGGCCGCAAAGGCAGGGTCCCCACTTAAAGGTGTTGGTCGGTGGGTGGGCGTCGGCTGGGTGTACTCCCCCGATGGAACAGCAAAGTCTTTTGAGGTGGTCTTCGGGCAGGGGGAGAAGATGTCTTCGCCTGGGCAGACTGGAGACAGCCCAGGTTCAGCCCACACCAGGTCTTTTTGGTGAGCAGGAAAGCAGCTTCACCCGGGCAGGCTCCAGCCAACCCAGGCCAGGCCTTCGGACCGTCTTCTTTTCCTCCCCCCGCCTAGAATGCAAAAGTCTTTAGGGGGGAATACACAAGGACACCCACCTGCAGATGTTTGGAATTGCAGCTCCTCCCCTCCTTCCAAGTGGAGCTGTTCGAGTCCTCTCTCCCTCTCTCCCTCTCCTGGGCTGGAGGCCGAATTGGGAGGCAGTGATGAAAAAGGCCTCTCCCGTTCCAATGCTGGCCTCCTCCTCTGTCCTCCACTCCTTCCTCTCCAGGCACCTCTGTAGTTGATGGTTGTGGGTAGGTCTCTCTCCCCACAGCAGCTCAGCAGCACAGCAGCACAGCCTTCTTCGCACACAGCTGCCACACGTCAGGAGCCGTTCCTTGGGGAGGGGGTCCTGTGAGGGTGCCAGTCAGTTCCTTTTTGTAACCTCTAGATGGCACCTTCACTGTGTTCCTTTTGTTAATTGTTTCTCGTTCTCTCCTCTCCTCTTGTGTTAAATCAAAAACAACTAAAAATCCAGTAACTTTTAAGAACTCAAATCAGAAATCAGAAATTAAATTAAAATTTGGTCATTTGGACCTATTATGCACTCCAGTCCCCGCGGCGCCCACCGGTCACGAAATTGCTCGAGCGTGCCGGCGGAGACCGCGTGCTCCATCTCCAGGGCCACCCAGGCGCGAACATGGCCGCGGAAGGGCGGGAGGCAATCTGGCCGGACGACCCCCTCGACCGCCCGCTGCCTGGACCGATTAATGGCTTTCTTGGCCAGGCCCAGGAGCAGGCCCACGAGGAGGTCCTCCAACCTGCCCGCTCCCCTCCGCACGGGGTGACCGTAGATCAGGAGCGTGGGACTGAAGTGCAACCAAAACTTGAGGAGCAGCCCCTTCAAAAAATGGAAGAGGGGCTGCAACCTCTCACACCCCATATATACGTGGAACACGGACTCCTCCAGACCGCAAAACAAACAGGCGGTCTGGGAGTCCGTGAACCTATTTAAAAATCTATTGCACGGAACTGCCCTGTGCAACACCCTCCAGGCCAAGTCCCCGATAGAACAAGGGAGGACTCCCGCATAGAGAGACCCCCATTGGGGACCTCCGTCTCCGTCCGGAGGTAAAACGGCACGCCACGGCGTGTCCGGACGGCAGGCGAAGATGGCAAAGTGGAAGGTGTGCAAGAGCAGCCCGTACAGGAAACCCCTCCGCGCAGAATGAAAAAGCACGGAGGGTATTTCCTCGAGACGGCTCAAGTTGTGAGGCACCGATCCCCGAGGGGAGTTTCGGGGCGAGGCGCCGATAAGGAATTCCGTCTGAACGGGAGTAAGCTCGGACGGGATCTCCCCACGCGCCCGAGCCGCCTCGACACACCTCGTGGCGTCGGGGGGCAACATCGCTTTCACCGCCCCGATGGCGCTGACCGCGAGCCGGACGTCATCCCACGACATGCGTCGCGCCAGCTCCTCTGGCGCCATCCAGCCCGCTCCCCCGCCATCGAGTAGGTCCCCGACTCTAGTCACCCTGCCAGGCACAGCCCTGCGCTCCGCCAGCCACCCGAACTCGCGGACGTGGAGGTGCGGATTCCTGAACAGCGGCTCCCGGAGGACAGCCGCCGCTCCTGACGGGGGAGAGCTCCGCCTGGAGGCGACGGAGTTCCAAACCCATAGCGGTTCCTGGTAAAAGACAGGCAGCTCCTGCAGGCTGGCACGCCTGCCGCCCACTTTCAGAAACAGGAGCTGCGTGTCGTAATTGAGGCCGTGCAGCTGGCGGAAGAAATACGTCGCCAGCGCACACCATCTCGGAGGATTCTCGACGTACAGGTATCTCTGCAGCGTCTGAAGACGGAAAGTCGCAGCCTGGGTGCGAAGGCACACCAGCGCCTGACCGCCCTCCCTAAGCGGGAGACTCAGAACCGCGGCAGCGACCCAGTGCATCCTGTTGTTCCAGAAGAAGTCGACGAGCTTCTTCTGTATCTTGGCGACAAACGCAGGGGGGGGGATCAGAGTAACCAACCGGTACCACAACATGGCGGCCACCAGTTGGTTTATGACCAACGCCCGACCCCTGTAGGACAACACTCGGAGCAATCCTGTCCAGCGTCCTAAGCGAGCGGTGACTTTGGCCTCCAGCTCGTGCCAGTTCGCCGGCCAGGCGTCCTCGGCCGGGCTGAGGTAGACTCCCAAGTAGAGGAGGTGCGTGGTGCTCCAGGCGAAGGGCCCGAACTCCTCCGGCAGAGAGTCCACCTGCCACTGACCCACCAGGAGTCCAGAACATTTCCCCCAGTTGATCCTGGCGGAGGATGCGTCCGAGTAAATCTGCTGGCATTCCCGCATCCTCCGCAAGTCAACGGGATCCGTGACCACGAGGAGCACGTCATCGGCGTAAGCCGAGAGGACCACCTCCACGCCCGGCCCTCGCAGAGCCAATCCCGCCAACCTCTTCCGCAAGAGGCGCAGGAAAGGCTCCACGCAAATGGCATATAACTGGCCGGACATGGGGCATCCCTGACGCACCCCCCTCCCGAAGCGAAGGGGCGCCGTCAAGGACCCGTTAACTTTAATCAGACACTCCGCGGCAGCGTACAGAAGTCGGATCCGGGCGACGAAATGCGTCCCGAACCCGAAAGCGCGCAGAGTCCCGAAAAGATACTCGTGATCCACCCTGTCGAACGCCTTCTCCTGATCCAGGGAAAGGAAGGCGACCGACAGACCAGCCCTCTGGGAATGGTGGACCAGGTCCCGGACCAGATGGATGTTATCGTGAATGGTCCGGCCCGGGACCGTGTAGGACTGGTCGGGATGGATCATGCGGGCCAGCACGGCGCCAAGGCGAACAGACATGGCCCTGGCGAAGATTTTGTAATCCGTGCTGAGGAGGGAGACCGGGCGCCAGTTCTTGAGGAGGCGGAGATCACCCCTCTTAGGCAGCAGGACGATCACCGCCCTGCGCCACGAGAGGGGCATCTCCCCGGTCGCCAGACATTCCCCCAGGACCCGCACGTAGTCGCCCCCCAGGACGCCCCAGAACGCCCTGTGGAACTCCACGGTCAGCCCGTCCAGCCCCGGGGACTTCCCCCTGGAGAGCTGGCGGAGGGCGCCGGACAGCTCCTCCAAACTCAGAGGAGCGTCCAGTTTTTCGGCGCCCTCCAGGCCGACCTTCGGCAGGTCCTCCCACAAAACTCCGCGCGCGTCCTCGCTGGACGGATCCGGAGAGAACAGAGCCCCGTAATAGGCGCGGGTCTCCGCGCGGATTCCCTCCGGATCCGAGACCGGAGATCCGTCGTCGGCCAGCAGCTCCAAAAGCTGCTTACGGACCCCCCGTCTTTTTTCCAGCGAGTAGAAGAAGGGGGAGCCGCGGTCCAGGTCCCGCAGGAACTGGATCCGCGACCTCACGTACGCGCCTCGGGACCCGACGAGCCGCAGGTCCTTCAGCGCGCCCTTCTTCTCTTCGTACGCCAGCCGCAGGGCCGGGTCCTCGGCGACTTGACCGAGACGGGACTCCAGGTCGAGCACCTCCTTCTCCAACTGCCCGACCCGGGCCTCCCGCCTCTTGGTCGACCCCTTCGCGTACTCCTGACAGAAGAGACGGATGTGAGCCTTGCCCACATCCCACCATAGCCTCAAGGAGGGGAAGCCCCCCTGCTTCCTTCTCCAGCCGGCCCAGAAAAGACCGAACGAATCCCGGAACCGCGCGTCCTCCAGCAGCAGGTTGTTAAAGTGCCAGTACGCGGACCGCCCCCCGGCGCGCGGCGGCACGAGCTCCGCCCACACCAGGTGGTGGTCCGTGCATGGCACCGGCCGCACGGAAGCCGCCGGAACGCAGGAGACGTACGCCCGGGAAATGTAGAGGCGGTCGATCCTGGACGCTCCTCCCCCAGACCTCACAAAAGTGAAGGCGCTGGAGTCGGGATGAAGATTACGCCAGACGTCCACCAAGTCGAGGGACCCGACCAGGTCCCTCAACTTCCCCACCGACGCCGGGCTCGGCTGGGTACCCGTGCGGTCCCTCGCCTCGAGGGTACAATTAAAATCCCCCCCGAGGACGACGCACTCGCCCGCGTCGACGGAGCCCAAAAGAGTGGACACTTCTTCAAAGAAGCGCGCTTGCTGCGCACCGGCCCGAGGGGCGTACACGTTCACTAGATGGAACGGCACGCCCCCCAGGCGAACGGTGACCTGGAGCAAGCGGCCCGGCACGAGCTCCTTGACCCCCAAGATCTCCGGCTGAAAATGCGGGGCCAACAAGATAGCCACCCCACTGGAAACACTGGAGAGGTGACTCATGTTGACCCCTCCTTGCCACTCCAGGAGCCACGTAGCCTCGTCTCCCGGAACGGTGTGGGTTTCTTGCAGGAAGCACACCGCATACTTCCCGTCCCGAAGGACCGAAAAGTTATGAAATCTGCGGCTAGCCTCCCTGCTGCCGTTGACGTTGAGGCTGGCTATGGTTATCTTCATTTCAGAAGCACAACCAACACCTACTTAAAACTAACGGGGGAAGGGAGGGCGGCCGCTAGTCGACCGCCACTCCCTTAGCAGCCCGGTGAGGAATGCTCGGAACCGACACAGCTCGGACGGGCTCACGCCCGCGTCCGCACCCATGGTCTTGTAGGCGACGCGGGCCGACCCGACGAGCAGCGCCAGCCCCGACCATCTGTCGAGGGCCTGCTGGGTCCTGCGGCGACCCTGGCTCGTGGCCACAAATTCCCGGAGCTCCCTGATGGGAATAAGAACGAGGGGGGGCCCGGCGAGGGGCGCGAGGTCATCCATCGCCTCGTCGGCGATGGACTCTAAGTCTTCCTCCGCCCCCACCACCGAGTCCCCGTCCTCCTCCGGGGGGTCGCCGCCGGCGGCCGAACCGTCCGCCACGCAGTGCGCGTCGGGCGGCCCGGCCGCGACAGCCGGCCCCGCCTCCGCCCCGATCCCACCCCCAGGATCGGTAGCGGAGGATTCCCCCCCGGGCTCCTTTAGGGGGGCCGGGCCAGAAGGCGGCGGCGGCCCGGAGACCCCCTCCGCCCCAGGCACCGGAACGACCGGAGAGACCGGAGAGACGGGAGAACACGCGTACCCGATCGTCTCCAAGTCGCCCGGCGCCGGAGACACAGACGGAGGGTCCCCCTCCGCCACGCCACCGGCCTCCGACCCAGCAGACGGGGTAATTTTCCCGCACACCTCGACGAAGTCGAGCAGCACCTGGGAAAGGTCCGGGCCGCTCTGGGCGAGCTCATCGTCGGACGACTCGCCCGGCCCGGTCCCCTGGCCGCCCGACCCGTCGAGGGGTAACGCCACCGACAAAGGATCCGTCCCCGCCGCGGGTCGTCCCGCGACCCCCCCCACGGGCAGGGTCTCGTCCCCATCCCCGGGAGGCACGAGCCGGGCAGACGCTTCTGCCTCAGCTTCCCCAGGGACAGGCGACCCCTGCCGTTCGCCCGTAGTAGTGTTAGCGGTGGGGTGGGGCGCAGTGTCCGCGGCGGGCGACGACTCCCCCTGACCGGAGGGGCCTTCCACCTCCCTGTCCCCCCCCTCGTCCCGGGAGTCGCGCCTTCGCTTGAGCGCGGAGGGGTAGAGGGAGGCCTCCATGTCTTCAGGGGCCTCCCCTGCTCCTTCCAGAGGAGCGAGTTCTTTGGGTCCCCCGGACCCAAGCCCGGCCGCAGGTTCTGGCGGTCCCGCCTCGGCGGTCACGGCCGCGGGCTCAGGCACGGGGTCCCCCCCCGCTCCGCACTCCACTATCAGCGCCGCGATGCTCTCGGGCGTCAGGGGGTCCATGTTAAAGGGCGCGCCCTCCTCGGGGGGACCCACCCTACGGTGTTTAGTTTTGCCCAGCGCCTTCTTCGCGACCGGACCTCCCTCCTCCCCCCCGCCGGAGGCCAGGATGGCATCGACCTCCGACGACGACCGCGCCCCGGTAGCGTTGGATCGAGCGGGGGCGCGGCTAGACCCGGAGGGAGGAGCGGCGGCGGCGCCAGCCTTGGCCACGCCAGATGACTTGGCGGCCTTGGAAGCGGGGCAGTTTTTGCGCACGTGCCCCACCTCCCTACAGGCGTGGCACCGCACGCCGTCCGTGGTCCAGAAGACGCGGTACGAGGTCCCCCCATGGAGGACCGTGAAAGCCCCGTCCGTCTCCCCCTCCCGCGCCAGCTGGACGAAGGCCTGGCGCCGGAAGGAGAAGACATGGCGAAGGCTGCCTTCCCGGAGCCCGAGCGGGATCGGGGAAATCCCCGACCTCACCTCCCCGAGTTGACGTAGGTGGGGGAGGAGGAGCTCACCGGTGATATAGGGCGGGACGTTTGACAAGACGACCCTCTGCGCGGTGGCCTCCAGCGGGTCCACCGGCAGGAAAGTCCCGCCCACGGTGAGCCCCTGGGCGATGGCCAGGGCCACCGCCCGCTCGGACTCCAGGAAGAAGACAGCCTTCCCGTACATTTTTGAGGCGGCCACTATGGCCGGAGGGCCGACAACCCCGGCCATAGCCTTCACGCACGCCTCAATAGTCATGTCGGGGTGGGTGTAGCTCTTCACCCCGAGCTTGATGGTCATCAAGCGGAACGGCGACGGGGCAGCAGCAGCAGCGGGAGCGGCCGAGGCTTTGGCCGCCGCCGCCGCATAAGTTCTCGCCGGCCCCGTCGCCGCCGCGGATGTAGATGCCATAGTGGGGTGGATCTTAAAAAAGAGCCACACACACCCCAAAAGTCACAGGCCTGAAGGTGTTAATGGCCTCGGTTATTATGTTTTCCCAGAGCAGAGGGAGTGTAAATTAACTGGCCCGCCTCTCCCCTTGATGGTATTAATTGGGAGGGGGGCCCTTCCTTCCCTCTGCTCAATGGGTCAATTGGAAAATAAAAAAAAGAGGTGCCTTTTGGAGAGGCAGAGTGAGGACAAGGAGAGAGAAAGAGGGGGATGGGAAGAAGGGGGGGCCGCAAAGGCAGGGTCCCCACTTAAAGGTGTTGGTCGGTGGGTGGGCGTCGGCTGGGTGTACTCCCCCGATGGAACAGCAAAGTCTTTTGAGGTGGTCTTCGGGCAGGGGGAGAAGATGTCTTCGCCTGGGCAGACTGGAGACAGCCCAGGTTCAGCCCACACCAGGTCTTTTTGGTGAGCAGGAAAGCAGCTTCACCCGGGCAGGCTCCAGCCAACCCAGGCCAGGCCTTCGGACCGTCTTCTTTTCCTCCCCCCGCCTAGAATGCAAAAGTCTTTAGGGGGGAATACACAAGGACACCCACCTGCAGATGTTTGGAATTGCAGCTCCTCCCCTCCTTCCAAGTGGAGCTGTTCGAGTCCTCTCTCCCTCTCTCCCTCTCCTGGGCTGGAGGCCGAATTGGGAGGCAGTGATGAAAAAGGCCTCTCCCGTTCCAATGCTGGCCTCCTCCTCTGTCCTCCACTCCTTCCTCTCCAGGCACCTCTGTAGTTGATGGTTGTGGGTAGGTCTCTCTCCCCACAGCAGCTCAGCAGCACAGCAGCACAGCCTTCTTCGCACACAGCTGCCACACGTCAGGAGCCGTTCCTTGGGGAGGGGGTCCTGTGAGGGTGCCAGTCAGTTCCTTTTTGTAACCTCTAGATGGCACCTTCACTGTGTTCCTTTTGTTAATTGTTTCTCCTCTTGTGTTAAACCAATAAAACAAAAACATTAAACAAATACACCCAATCCAATAAACCCCGAAACAAAACTTAACCCCTTAAATTAAAGTCTGGTTGTTTAAACCAATTATGCACTCCAGTCCCCGCGGCGCCCACCGGTCACGAAAGAGCTCGAGCTCGCCGGCGGACACCGCGTGCTCCATCTCCAGGGCCACCCGGCCGCGAACGTGGCCGCGGAAGAGAGGGAGGCAATCCGGCCGGACGACCCCCTCGACCGCCCGCTGCCTGGACCAATTAATGGCTTTCTTGGCCAGGCCCAGGAGCAGGCCCACGAGGAGGTCCTCCGACCTGCCCGCTCCCCTCCGCACGGGGTGACCGTAGATCAGGAGCGTGGGACTGAAGTGCAACCAAAATTTGAGGAGCAGCCCCTTCAAAAAATGGAAGAGGGGCTGCAACCTCTCACACCCCGTGTAAATGTGAAAGACGGACTCCTCCAGACCGCAAAACAAACAGGCGGTCTGGGAGTCCGTAAACCTACTTAAAAATCTATTGCACGGAACTGCTCTGTGCAACACCCTCCAGGCCAAATCCCCGATAGAACAGGGGAGGACTCCCGCATAGAGAGCCCCCCATTGGGGACCTCCGCCTCCGTCCGGAGGTAAAACGGCACGCCACGGCGTGTCCGGACGGCAGGCGAAGATGGCAAAGTGGAAGGTGTGCAAGAGCAGCCCGTACAGGAAACCCCTCCGCGCAGAATGAAAAAGCACGGAGGGTATTTCCTCGAGACGGCTCAAGTTGTGAGGCGCCGATCTCCGAGGGGAGTCTCGGGGAAAGGCGCCGATAAGGAATTCCATCCGAACGGGAGTAAGCTCGGACGGGATCTCCCCACGTGCCCGAGCCGCCTCGACGCACCTCGTGGCGCCGGGGGGCAGCATCGCTTTCACCGCCCCGATGGCATTGACCGCGAGCCGGACGTCGTCCCACGACATGCGCCTCGCCAGCTCCTCTGGCGCCATCCAGCCCGCTCCTCCGCCATCGAGTAGGTCCCCGACTCTAGTCACCCCGGCAGGCACAGCCCTCCGTTCCGCCAGCCACCCGAACTCGCGGACGTGGAGGTGCGGATTCCTGAACAGCGGCTCCCGGAGGACAGCCGCCGCTCCTGACGGGGGAGAGCTCCGCCTGGAGGCGACGTGATTCCAAACCCATAGTAGTTCCTGGTAAAAGACAGGCAGCTCCCGCAGGCTCTCACGCCTGCCGCTCCCCTCCAAAAACAGGAGCTGCGTGTCGTAATTGAGGCCGTGCAGCTGGCGGAAAAAATACGTCGCCAGCGCACACCATCTTGGAGGATTCTCGACGTACAGGTATCTCTGCAGCGTCCGAAGACGGAAAGTCGCAATCTGGGTGCGGAGGCACACCAACGCCTGACCGCCCTCCCTAAGCGGGAGACTCAGAACCGCGGCAGCGACCCAGTGCATCCTGTTGTTCCAGAAGAAGTCGACGAGCCTCTTCTGTATCCTGGCGACAAACGCAGGGGGGGGGGTCAGAGTAACCAACCGGTACCACAACATGGCGGCCACCAGTTGGTTTATGACCAACGCCCGACCCCTGTAGGACAACACTCGGAGCAATCCTGTCCAGCGTCCTAAGCGAGCGGTGACTTTGGCCTCCAGCTCGTGCCAGTTCGCCGGCCAGGCGTCCTCGGCCGGGCTGAGGTAGACTCCCAAGTAGAGGAGGTGCGTAGTACTCCAGGCGAAGGGCCTGAACTCCTCCGGCAGAGAGTCCACCTGCCACTGACCCACCAGGAGTCCGGAACATTTCCCCCAGTTGATCCTGGCGGAGGATGCGTCCGAGTAAATCTGCTGGCATTCCCGCATCCTCCGCAAGTCAACGGGATCCGTGACCACGAGGAGCACGTCATCGGCGTAAGCCGAGAGGACCACCTCCACGCCCGGCCCTTGCAGAGCCAATCCCGCCAACCTCTTCCGCAAGAGGCGCAGGAAAGGCTCCACGCAAATGGCGTATAACTGGCCGGACATGGGGCATCCCTGACGCACCCCCCTCCCGAAGCGAAGGGGCGCCGTCAAGGACCCGTTAACTTTAATCAGACACTCCGCGGCAGCGTACAGAAGTCGGATCCGGGCGACGAAATGCGTCCCGAACCCGAAAGCGCGCAGAGTCCCGAAAAGATACTCGTGATCCACCCTGTCGAACGCCTTCTCCTGATCCAGGGAAAGGAAGGCGACCGACAGACCAGCCCTCTGGGAATGGTGGACCAGGTCCCGGACCAGATGGATATTATCGTGAATGGTCCGGCCCGGGACCGTGTAGGACTGGTCGGGATGGATCATGCGGGCCAGCACGGTGCCAAGGCGAACAGACATGGCCCTGGCAAAGATTTTATAATCCGTGCTGAGGAGGGAGACCGGGCGCCAGTTCTTAAGGAGGCGGAGATCACCCCTCTTAGGCAGCAGGACGATCACCGCCCTGCGCCACGAGAGGGGCATCTCCCCGGTCGCCAAACATTCCCCCAGGACCCGCACGTAGTCGCCCCCCAGGACGCCCCAGAACGCCCTGTGGAACTCCACGGTCAGCCCGTCCAGCCCCGGGGACTTCCCCCTAGAGAGCTGGCGGAGGGCGCCGGACAGCTCCTCCAAACTCAGAGGAGCGTCCAATTTTTCGGCGCCCTCCAGGCCGACCTTCGGCAGGTCCTCCCACAAAACTCCACGCGCGTCCTCGCTGGACGGATCCGGAGAGAACAGAGCCCCGTAATAGGCGCGGGTCTCCGCGCGGATTCCCTCCGGATCCGAGACCGGAGATCCGTCGTCGGCCAGCAGCTCCAAAAGCTGCTTACGGACCCCCCGTCTTTTTTCCAGCGAGTAGAAGAAGGGGGAGCCGCGGTCCAGGTCCCGCAGGAACCGGATCCGCGACCTCACGTACGCGCCTCGGGACCCGACGAGCTGCAGGTCCTTCAGCGCGCCCCTCTTCTCTTCGTACGCCAGCCGCAGGGCCGGGTCCTCGGCGACTTGACCGAGACGGGACTCCAGGTCGAGCACCTCCTTCTCCAACTGCCCGACCCTGGCCTCCCGCCTCTTGGTCGACCCCTTCGCGTACTCCTGACAGAAGAGACGGATGTGAGCCTTGCCCACATCCCACCATAGCCTCAAGGAGGGGAAGCCCCCCTGCTTCCTTCTCCAGCCGGCCCAGAACCGACCGAACGAATCCCGGAACCGCGCGTCCTCCAGCAGCAGGTTGTTAAAGTGCCAGTACGCGGACCGCCCCCCGGCGCGCGGCGGCACGAGCTCCGCCCACACCAGGTGGTGGTCCGTGCACGGCACCGGCCGCACGGAAGCCGTCGGAACGCAGGAGACGTACGCCCGGGAAATGTAGAGGCGGTCGATCCTGGACGCTCCTCCCCCAGACCTCACAAAGGTGAAGGCGCTGGAGTCGGGATGGAGATTACGCCAGACGTCCACCAAGTCGAGGGACCCGACCAGGTCCCTCAACTTCCCCACCGACGCCGGGCTCGGCTGGGTACCCGTGCGGTCCCTGGCCTCGAGGGTACAATTAAAATCCCCCCCGAGGACGACGCACTCGCCCGCGTCGATGGAGCCCAAAAGAGTGGACACTTCTTCAAAGAAGCGCGCTTGCTGCGCACCGGCCCCGGGGGCGTACACGTTCACTAGATGGAACGGCACGCCCCCCAGGCGAACAGTGACCTGGAGCAAGCGGCCCGGCACGAGCTCCTTGACCCCCAAGATCTCCGGCTGAAAATGCGGGGCCAACAAGATAGCCACCCCACTGGAAACATTGGAGAGGTGACTCATGTTGACCCCTCCTTGCCACTCCAGGAGCCACGTGGCCTCGTCTCCCGGAACGGTGTGGGTTTCTTGCAGGAAGCACACCGCATACTTCCCGTCCCGAAGGACCGAAAAGTTATTAAATCTGCGGCTAGCCTCCCTGCTGCCGTTGACGTTGAGGCTGGCTATGGTTATCTTCATTTCAGAAGCACAACCAACCCCTACTTAAACCTAACGGGGGAAGGGAGGGCGGCCGCTAGCCGACCGCCACTCCCTTAGCAGCCCGGTGAGGAATGCCCGGAACCGACACAGCTCGGACGGGCTCACGCCCGCGTCCGCACCCATGGTCTTGTAGGCGACGCGGGCCGACCCGATGAGCAGCGCCAGCCCCGACCATCTGTCGAGGGCCTGCTGGGTCCTGCGGCGACCCTGGCTCGTGGCCACAAATTCCCGGAGCTCCCTGATGGGAATGAGAACGAGGGGGGTCCCGGCGAGGGGCGCGAGGTCATCCATCGCCTCGTCGGCGACGGACTCTAAGTCCACCTCCGCCCCCACCACCGAGTCCCCGTCCTCCTCCGGGGGGTCGCCACCGGCGGCCGAACCGTCCACCACGCAATGCGCATCGGGCGGCCCGGCCGCGACAGCCGGCCCCGCCTCCGCCCGGATCCCACCCCCAGGATCGGTAGCGGAGGATTCCCCCCCGGGCTCCTCTAGGGGGGCCGGGCCAGCAGGCGGCGGCGGTTCGGAGACCCACTCTGCCCCAGGCGCCGGAACGACCGGAGAGGCCGGAGAGAACGGAGAATACAAAAACCGGACCTCCTCCAAGTCGCCCGGCGCCGGAGACACAGACCGAGGGCCCTCCTCTGCGACGCCACCGGCCTCCGACCCAGCAGACGGGGTGAATTTTTGACACACCTCGACGAGGTCGAGCAGCACCTGGGAAAAATCCGGGTCGCTCTGGGCGGGCTCGTCCTCAGACGACCCGCCCGACCCGGTCCCCTGGCCGCCCGACCCGTCGAGGGGCAATGCCACCAGTACTGGATGAATACCCGCCGCGGGTTGCTCCGCGACCCCCCCCACGGGCAGGGTCTCGTCCCCATCCCCGGGAGGCACGAGCTGGGCAGACGCTTCTGCCTCAGCCTCCTCAGGGACAGGCGACCCCTGCCGTTCGCCCGTAATGGTGTTAGCGGTGGGGTGGGGCGCAGCGCCCGCGGCGGGCGACGACTCCCCCTGACCGGAGGGACCTTCCTCCTCCCGGTCCTCCTCCTCATCCAGGGGGTCGCGCCTTCTTTTTAGCGCGGAGGGGTAAAGGGAGGCCTCCATTTCTTCAGGGGCCTCCCCTGCTCCTTCAGGAGGAGCGAGTTCTTTGGGTCCCCCGGGCCCGAGCCCGGCCGCGGGTTCTGGCATTACCGCCTCGGCGGTTGCGGCCACAGGCTCGGCCACGAGGGCCCCCCCCCCTCCGCACTCCGCGATTAGCGCGGCGACGCTCTCCGGCGTCAGGGGCTCCATGTTGTGGGGGACGCCCTCCGCGGGGGGACCCACCCCACGGTTTCGCGTCTTGTCCCGCGCCTTCTTTCGGACGGGTCCTCCCTCCTCCCCCCCGCCGGAGGCCAGGATGGCATCGACCTCCGACGACGACCGCGCCCCGGTAGCGTTGGATCGAGCGGGGGCGCGGCTAGACCCGGAGAGAGGAGCGGCGGCGGCGCCAGCCTTGGCCACGGCAGATGACTTGGCGGCCTTGGAGGCGGGGCAGTTTTTGCGCACGTGCCCCACCTCCCTACAGGCGTGGCACCGCACGCCGTCCGTCGTCCAGAAGACGCGGTACGAGGTCCCCCCGTGGAGGACCGTGAAAGCCCCGTCCGTCTCCCCCTCCCGCGCCAGCTGGACGAAGGCCTGGCGCCGGAAGGAGAAGACATGGCGAAGGCTGCTCTCCCGGAGTCCGAGCGGGATCGGGGAAATCCCCGACCTCACCTCCCCGAGTTGGCGTAGGTGGGGGAGGAGGAGCTCACAGGTGATATAGGGCGGGACGTTCGACAAAACCACCCTCTGCGCGGTGGCCTCCAGCGGGTCCACCGGCAGGAAAGTCCCGCCCACGGTGAGCCCCTGAGCGATGGCCAGGGCCACCGCCCGCTCGGACTCCAGGAAAAAGACAGCCTTCCCATACATTTTTGAGGCGGCGACTATGGCCGGAGGGCCGACAACCCCGGCCATAGCCTTTACGCACGCCTCAATAGTCATGTCGGGGTGGGTGTAGCTCTTCACCCCAAGTTTTTCCGTCAGCAATCGGAACGGCGACGGGGCAGCAGCGGAAGCGGGAGCGGCCGCAGCTTTGGCCACCACCGCCGCATAAGTTCTCGCTGGCCCCGTCGCCGCCGCAGATGTAGATGCCATCGTGGGGTGGTTTTCAGAAAGAGCTACACACACCCCAAAAAGTCACAGGCCTGAAGGTGTTAATGGCCTCGGTTATTATGTTTTCCCAGAGCAGAGGGAGTGTAAATTAACTGGCCCGCCTCTCCCCTTGATGGTATTAATTGGGAGGGGGGCCCTTCCTTCCCTCTGCTCAATGGGTCAATTGGAAAATAAAAAAAAGAGGTGCCTTTTGGAGAGGCAGAGTGAGGACAAGGAGAGAGAAAGAGGGGGATGGGAAGAAGGGGGGGCCGCAAAGGCAGGGTCCCCACTTAAAGGTGTTGGTCGGTGGGTGGGCGTCGGCTGGGTGTACTCCCCCGATGGAACAGCAAAGTCTTTTGAGGTGGTCTTCGGGCAGGGGGAGAAGATGTCTTCGCCTGGGCAGACTGGAGACAGCCCAGGTTCAGCCCACACCAGGTCTTTTTGGTGAGCAGGAAAGCAGCTTCACCCGGGCAGGCTCCAGCCAACCCAGGCCAGGCCTTCGGACCGTCTTCTTTTCCTCCCCCCGCCTAGAATGCAAAAGTCTTTAGGGGGGAATACACAAGGACACCCACCTGCAGATGTTTGGAATTGCAGCTCCTCCCCTCCTTCCAAGTGGAGCTGTTCGAGTCCTCTCTCCCTCTCTCCCTCTCCTGGGCTGGAGGCCGAATTGGGAGGCAGTGATGAAAAAGGCCTCTCCCGTTCCAATGCTGGCCTCCTCCTCTGTCCTCCACTCCTTCCTCTCCAGGCACCTCTGTAGTTGATGGTTGTGGGTAGGTCTCTCTCCCCACAGCAGCTCAGCAGCACAGCAGCACAGCCTTCTTCGCACACAGCTGCCACACGTCAGGAGCCGTTCCTTGGGGAGGGGGTCCTGTGAGGGTGCCAGTCAGTTCCTTTTTGTAACCTCTAGATGGCACCTTCACTGTGTTCCTTTTGTTAATTGTTTCTCGTTCTCTGGTGTTAATTGTTCCTAACCCTGTTAGTTTTTAATCACCTCTTTTGAAAACACCCAAAAAAAAATAAACCCTTAAACAAATAAACCCTTTAAATAACCCGATTAATCAAATTAAAATTTGGCCTCTTAGGTCGATTACGCACTCCAGCCCCCGCGGCGCCCACCGGTCACGAAAGAGCTCGAGCTCGCCGGCGGACACCGCGTGCTCCATCTCCAGGGCCACCCGGCCGCGAACATGGCCGCGGAAGAGAGGGAGGCAATCCGGCCGGACGACCCCCTCGGCCGCCCGCTGCCTGGACCAATTGATGGCTTTCTTGGCCAGGCCCAGGAGCAGGCCCACGAGGAGGTCCTCCGACCTGGCCGCTCCCCTCCGCACCGGGTGACCGTAGATCAAGAGCGTGGGACTGAAGTGCAACCAAAATTTGAGGAGCAGCCCCTTCAAATAGTGAAAGAGGGGCTGCAACCTCTCACACCCCGTGTACACGTGAAAAACGGACTCCTCCAGACCGCAAAACAAACAAGCGGTCTGGGAGTCCGTAAACCTGCTTAAAAATCTATTGCACGGAACTGCTCTGTGCAACACCCTCCAGGCCAAATCCCCGATAGAACAGGGGAGGACTCCCGCATAGAGAGCCCCCCATTGGGGACCTCCGCCTCCGTCCGGAGGTAAAACGGCACGCCACGGCGTGTCCGGACGGCAGGCGAAGATGGCAAAGTGGAAGGTGTGCAAGAGCAGCCCGTACAGGAAACCCCTCCGCGCAGAATGAAAAAGCACGGAGGGTATTTCCTCGAGACGGCTCAAGTTGTGAGGCGCCGATCCCCGAGGGGAGTCTCGGGGCAAGGCGCCGATAAGGAATTCCATCCGAACGGGAGTAAGCTCGGAAGGGATCTCCCCACGTGCCCGAGCCGCCTCGACGCACCTCGTGGCGCCGGGGGGCAACATCGCTTTCACCGCCCCGATGGCATCGACCGCGAGCCGGACGTCGACCCACGACATGCGTCGCGCCAGCTCCTCTGGCGCCATCCAGCCCGCTCCTCCGCCATCGAGTAGGTCCCCGACTCTAGTCACCCTGCCAGGCACAGCCCTGCGCTCCGCCAGCCACCCGAACTCGCGGACGTGGAGGTGCGGATTCCTGAACAGCGGCTCCCGGAGGACAGCCGCCGCTCCTGACGGGGGAGAGCTCCGCCTGGAGGCGACGGAGTTCCAAACCCATAGTAGTTCCTGGTAAAAGACAGGCAGCTCCCGCAGGCTCTCACGCCTGCCGCTCACCTCCAAAAACAGGAGCTGCGTGTCGTAATTGAGGCCGTGCAGCTGGCGGAAAAAATACGTCGCCAGCGCACACCATCTTGGAGGATTCTCGACGTACAGGTATCTCTGCAGCGTCCGAAGACGGAAAGTCGCAGCCTGGGTGCGGAGGCACACCAACGCCTGACCGCCCTCCCTAAGCGGGAGACTCAGAACCGCGGCAGCGACCCAGTGTATCCTGTTGTTCCAGAAGAAGTCGACGAGCTTCTTCTGTATCTTGGCGACAAACGCAGGGGGGGGGATCAGAGTCACCAACCGGTACCACAACATGGCGGCCACCAGTTGGTTTATGACCAACGCCCGACCCCTGTAGGACAACACTCGGAGCAATCCTGTCCAGCGTCCTAAGCGAGCGGTGACTTTGGCCTCCAGCTCGTGCCAGTTCGCCGGCCAGGCGTCCTCGGCCGGGCTGAGGTAGACTCCCAAGTAGAGGAGGTGCGTGGTACTCCAGGCGAAGGGCCCGAACTCCTCCGGCAGAGAGTCCACCTGCCACTGACCCACCAGGAGTCCAGAACATTTCCCCCAGTTGATCCTGGCGGAGGATGCGTCCGAGTAAATCTGCTGGCATTCCCGCATCCTCCGCAAGTCAACGGGATCCGTGACCACGAGGAGCACGTCATCGGCGTAAGCCGAGAGGACCACCTCCACGCCCGGCCCTCGCAGAGCCAATCCCGCCAACCTCTTCCGCAAGAGGCGCAGGAAAGGCTCCACGCAAATGGCATATAACTGGCCGGACATGGGGCATCCCTGACGCACCCCCCTCCCGAAGCGAAGGGGCGCCGTCAAGGACCCGTTAACTTTAATCAGACACTCCGCGGCAGCGTACAGAAGTCGGATCCGGGCGACGAAATGCGTCCCGAACCCGAAAGCGCGCAGAGTCCCGAAAAGATACTCGTGATCCACCCTGTCGAACGCCTTCTCCTGATCCAGGGAAAGGAAGGCGACCGACAGACCAGCCCTCTGGGAATGGTGGACCAGGTCCCGGACCAGATGGATGTTATCGTGAATGGTCCGGCCCGGGACCGTGTAGGACTGGTCGGGATGGATCATGCGGGCCAGCACGGCGCCAAGGCGAACAGACATGGCCCTGGCGAAGATTTTGTAATCCGTGCTGAGGAGGGAGACCGGGCGCCAGTTCTTGAGGAGGCGGAGATCACCCTTCTTAGGCAGCAGGACGATCACCGCCCTGCGCCACGAGAGGGGCATCTCCCCGGTCGCCAGACATTCCCCCAGGACCCGCACGTAGTCGCCCCCCAGGACGCCCCAGAACGCCCTGTGGAACTCCACGGTCAGCCCGTCCAGCCCCGGGGACTTCCCCCTGGAGAGCTGGCGGAGGGCGCCGGACAGCTCCTCCAAACTCAGAGGAGCGTCCAGTTTTTCGGCGCCCTCCAGGCCGACCTTCGGCAGGTCCTCCCACAAAACTCCGCGCGCGTCCTCGCTGGACGGATCCGGAGAGAACAGAGCCCCGTAATAGGCGCGGGTCTCCGCGCGGATTCCCTCCGGATCCGAGACCGGAGATCCGTCGTCGGCCAGCAGCTCCAAAAGCTGCTTACGGACCCCCCGTCTTTTTTCCAGCGAGTAGAAGAAGGGGGAGCCGCGGTCCAGGTCCCGCAGGAACTGGATCCGCGACCTCACGTACGCGCCTCGGGACCCGACGAGCCGCAGGTCCTTCAGCGCGCCCTTCTTCTCTTCGTACGCCAGCCGCAGGGCCGGGTCCTCGGCGACTTGACCGAGACGGGACTCCAGGTCGAGCACCTCCTTCTCCAACTGCCCGACCCGGGCCTCCCGCCTCTTGGTCGACCCCTTCGCGTACTCCTGACAGAAGAGACGGATGTGAGCCTTGCCCACATCCCACCATAGCCTCAAGGAGGGGAAGCCCCCCTGCTTCCTTCTCCAGCCGGCCCAGAAAAGACCGAACGAATCCCGGAACCGCGCGTCCTCCAGCAGCAGGTTGTTAAAGTGCCAGTACGCGGACCGCCCCCCGGCGCGCGGCGGCACGAGCTCCGCCCACACCAGGTGGTGGTCCGTGCACGGCACCGGCCGCACGGAAGCCGTCGGAACGCAGGAGACGTACGCCCGGGAAATGTAGAGGCGGTCGATCCTGGACGCTCCTCCCCCAGACCTCACAAAAGTGAAGGCGCTGGAGTCGGGATGAAGATTACGCCAGACGTCCACCAAGTCGAGGGACCCGACCAGGTCCCTCAACTTCCCCACCGACGCCGGGCTCGGCTGGGTACCCGTGCGGTCCCTCGCCTCGAGGGTACAATTAAAATCCCCCCCGAGGACGACGCACTCGCCCGCGTCGATGGAGCCCAAAAGAGTGGACACTTCTTCAAAGAAGCGCGCTTGCTGCGCACCGGCCTGAGGGGCGTACACGTTCACTAGATGGAGCGGCACGCCCCCCAGGCGAACAGTGACCTGGAGCAAGCGGCCCGGCACGAGCTCCTTGACCCCCAAGATCTCCGGCTGAAAATGCGGGGCCAACAAGATAGCCACCCCACTGGAAACACTGGAGAGGTGACTCATGTTGACCCCTCCTTGCCACTCCAGGAGCCACGTAGCCTCGTCTCCCGGAACGGTGTGGGTTTCTTGCAGGAAGCACACCGCATACTTCCCGTCCCGAAGGACCGAAAAGTTATCAAATCTGCGGCTAGCCTCCCTGCTGCCGTTGACGTTGAGGCTGGCTATGGTTATCTTCATTTCAGAAGCACAACCAACCCCTACTTAAACCTAACGGGGGAAGGGAGGGCGGCCGCTAGTCGACCGCCACTCCCTTAGCAGCCCGGTGAGGAATGCTCGGAACCGACACAGCTCGGACGGGCTCACGCCCGCGTCCGCACCCATGGTCTTGTAGGCGACGCGGGCCGACCCGACGAGCAGCGCCAGCCCCGACCATCTGTCGAGGGCCTGCTGGGTCCTGCGGCGACCCTGGCTCGTGGCCACAAAATCCCGGAGCTCCCTGATGGGAATAAGAACGAGGGGGGGCCCGGCGAGGGGCGCGAGGTCATCCATCGCCTCGTCGGCGATGGACTCTAAGTCTTCCTCCGCCCCCACCACCGAGTCCCCGTCCTCCTCCGGGGGGTCGCCACCGGCGGCCGAACCGTCCGCCACGCAGTGCGCGTCGGGCGGCCCGGCCGCGACAGCCGGCCCCGCCTCCGCCCCGATCCCACCCCCAGGATCGGTAGCGGAGGATTCCCCCCCGGGCTCCTTTAGGGGGGCCGGGCCAGAAGGCGGCGGCGGCCCGGAGACCCCCTCCGCCCCAGGCGCCGGAACGACCGGAGAGACCGGAGAGACGGGAGAACACGCGTACCCGATCGTCTCCAAGTCGCCCGGCGCCGGAGACACAAACGGAGGGTCCCCCTCCGCCACGCCACCGGCCTCCGACCCAGCAGACGGGGTAATTTTCCCGCACACCTCGACGAAGTCGAGCAGCACCTGGGAAAGGTCCGGGCCGCTCTGGGCGAGCTCATCGTCGGACGACTCGCCCGGCCCGGTCCCCTGGCCGCCCGACCCGTCGAGGGGTAACGCCACCGACAAAGGATCCGTCCCCGCCGCGGGTCGTCCCGCGACCCCCCCCACGGGCAGGGTCTCGTCCCCATCCCCGGGAGGCATGAGCCGGGCAGACGCTTCTGCCTCAGCTTCCCCAGGGACAGGCGACCCCTGCCGTTCGCCCGTAGTAGTGTCAGCGGTGGGGTGGGGCGCAGTGTCCGCGGCGGGCGACGACTCCCCCTGACCGGAGGGGCCTTCCACCTCCCTGTCCCCCCCCTCGTCCCGGGAGTCGCGCCTTCGCTTGAGCGCGGAGGGGTAAAGGGAGGCCTCCATGTCTTCAGGGGCCTCCCCTGCTCCTTCCAGAGGAGCGAGTTCTTTGGGTCCCCCGGACCCAAGCCCGGCCACAGGTTCCGGCGGTCCCGCCTCGGCGGTCACGGCCACGGGCTCAGGCACGGGGTCCCCCCCTGCTCCGCACTCCACTATCAGCGCCGCGATGCTCTCGGGCGTCAGGGGGTCCATGTCAAAGGGTACGCCCTCCTCGGGGGGACCCACCCTACGGTGTTTGCTCTTCCCCAGCGCCTTTTTTCCGACCGGACAACCCTCCTCCCCCCCGTCGGAGGCCTGGACGACGATGGCCTCCGACGACGACCGCGCCCCGTTAGCTTTTGTTCGGGAGGGAGCGCGGCTAGACCCGGAGGGAGGAGCGGCGGCGGCGCCAGCCTTGGCCGCGCCGGATGACTTGGCGGCCTTGGAGGCGGGGCAGTTTTTCCGCACGTGCCCCACCTCCCTACAGGCGTGGCACCGCACGCCGTCCGTGGTCCAAAAGACGCGGTACGGGGTCCCCCCGTGGAGGACCGTGAAAGCCCCGTCCGTCTCCCCCTCCCGCGCCAGCTGAACGAAGGCTTGGCGCCGGAAGGAGAAGACATGGCGAAGGCTGCCTTCCCGGAGCCCGAGCGGGATCGGGGAAATGCCCGACCTCACCTCCCCGAGTTGACGTAGGTGGGGGAGGAGGAGCTCACCGGTGATATAGGGCGGGACGTTCGACAGAACGACCCTCTGCGCGGTGGCCTCCAGCGGGTCCACCGGCAGGAAAGTCCCGCCCACGGTGAGCCCCTGAGCGATGGCCAGGGCCACCGCCCGCTCGGACTGCAGGAAGAAGACAGCCTTCCCGTACATTTTTGAGGCGGCGACTATGGCCGGAGGGCCGACAACCCCGGCCATAGCCTTCACGCACGCCTCAATAGTCATGTCGGGGTGGGTGTAGCTCTTCACCCCGAGCTTGATGGTCATCAAGCGGAACGGCGACGGGGCAGCAGCAGCAGCGGGAGCGGCCGAGGCTTTGGCCGCCGCCGCCGCATAAGTTCTCGCCGGCCCCGTCGCCGCCGCGGATGTAGATGCCATAGTGGGGTGGATCTTAAAAAAGAGCCACACACACCCCAAAAGTCACAGGCCTGAAGGTGTTAATGGCCTCGGTTATTATGTTTTCCCAGAGCAGAGGGAGTGTAAATTAACTGGCCCGCCTCTCCCCTTGATGGTATTAATTGGGAGGGGGGCCCTTCCTTCCCTCTGCTCAATGGGTCAATTGGAAAATAAAAAAAAGAGGTGCCTTTTGGAGAGGCAGAGTGAGGACAAGGAGAGAGAAAGAGGGGGATGGGAAGAAGGGGGGGCCGCAAAGGCAGGGTCCCCACTTAAAGGTGTTGGTCGGTGGGTGGGCGTCGGCTGGGTGTACTCCCCCGATGGAACAGCAAAGTCTTTTGAGGTGGTCTTCGGGCAGGGGGAGAAGATGTCTTCGCCTGGGCAGACTGGAGACAGCCCAGGTTCAGCCCACACCAGGTCTTTTTGGTGAGCAGGAAAGCAGCTTCACCCAGGCAGGCTCCAGCCAACCCAGGCCAGGCCTTCGGACCGTCTTCTTTTCCTCCCCCCGCCTAGAATGCAAAAGTCTTTAGGGGGGAATACACAAGGACACCCACCTGCAGATGTTTGGAATTGCAGCTCCTCCCCTCCTTCCAAGTGGAGCTGTTCGAGTCCTCTCTCCCTCTCTCCCTCTCCTGGGCTGGAGGCCGAATTGGGAGGCAGTGATGAAAAAGGCCTCTCCCGTTCCAATGCTGGCCTCCTCCTCTGTCCTCCACTCCTTCCTCTCCAGGCACCTCTGTAGTTGATGGTTGTGGGTAGGTCTCTCTCCCCACAGCAGCTCAGCAGCACAGCAGCACAGCCTTCTTCGCACACAGCTGCCACACGTCAGGAGCCGTTCCTTGGGGAGGGGGTCCTGTGAGGGTGCCAGTCAGTTCCTTTTTGTAACCTCTAGATGGCACCTTCACTGTGTTCCTTTTGTTAATTGTTTCTCGTTCTCTGGTGTTAATTGTTCCTAACCCTGTTAGTTTTTAATCAGCCTGTTAGCTGTTTATGGTTGGCACCTGGTTTTCTTGGTATATAAGTTCTGTTGTTTCACTCAGTGCTCAGTCCTCACTAGGGTGAACCAGGGAGTTAGTCTTGACAATGTGCCTTGTCTTGACTAGGTTCTCTGTGTGACTAGCCTTTCCTCTATGGCAGCTTGCCTTCACAAGCTGGCTGCCATAGTTCTCTTGAGCTATGTATCTAAGTCTGTGTTCTAGTTCTCTCGAGCTATGTATCTAAGTCTGTGTTCTAGTTCTCTCGAGTTATGTATCTAAGTTTGTGTTCTAGTTCTCTCGAGCTATGTATCTAAGTCTGTGTTCTTGTCTCTGGATTTAAGATGTATTTAAGTCTTGTTCTGTTGAGCTGCTTGTCTTGGTAAGGTGCTGTTTGGACTAGCGTGTTGCTATGTGGGAGCCGTTGGGATCTTGTCTTGAGCCTTGCATTGATAAGCCGATTACCCTCGGGGTAGCTTGTCTGGAGTTGTGCCTCGGCAAGCCGGTTGCCCCTTGTGGTAGCTTGTTGCAAGCTCAGTATAGACAAGTGGGCTTCCTCATGGAAGCTGTCCTGAGTTCCTATCTTGACTAGCTGTCTTGTAACTTGTCTCTAGTTCTCTTGTCTCTAGTTCTTATGTATATTGCTGTGTCCCTTGTGTTAATCTGGTTATGTGTGAATTTAGTAAAGTTCAAACAAAGTATTGTATATTTGTCTCTTGTCTGGTTTCTGCACTTGGGTCCAGAACCTACCTTTGCCTGGAGAGCACGGCCTCGTATTTATACGGCCCCGTGGCTCCCCAACCCTGACACTGAAAGACCGAGACCCCATTCGTCACCCCAAAAGGGACTCTGAGGAATTGGTAGAGGCGTCCGTTCGCCTCGAAGGCGGTGTACGGGCGGTCCTCTGGTCTGATAGGGAGCTGGTGGTACGCTGACTTGAGGTCGATGGTGGAGAACACCCGGTATTGGGCGATTTGGTTCACCATTTCTGATATGCGGGGTAGCGGGTAGGCGTCTAGTTGGGTGTACCTGTTGATCGTTTGACTATAGTCGATCACCATCCGTTTCTTCTCGCTACCCCTTACCACTACCACTTGGGCGCGCCACGGGCTGTTGCTGCGTTCAATAATGCGCTCTTTCAGGAGCCTGTCTACCTCTGACGCGATAAACCGCCTGTCCTCCCAGCTGTACCTCCTGCTTTTGGTCGCTATTGGCCGGCAGTTAGGGGTAAGGTTCGCGAATAGCGAAGGCGGCTTTACCTTCAGGGTAGCCAGACCGCACACTGTGAGGGGCGGCTGGGACCCACCGTACTTGAGCGTGATGCTTTGGTGGTTGCACTGGAAATCCAGGCCCAAGATCATGCTCGCACATAGGTTCTTCATGATTAATACTTTAAAATTATCGTATACAGTCCCGTTAACGCCCAATTGTACCGTGCAGTAACCCAGAATGGTCGATGTCTGGGTTTTATCAGCCATAGAGATGGTACCCTGAGCAGGGACCACCTTTAGGGAGAGTTGTTGTGCCAGTTCAGGGTGGATAAAACTCTCCGTGCTTCCACTGTCAATTAAACATTTAACCCGGCACCCGTTTACCTCGATGTCCACCATTGATTTGGATAGCGGGTGCGGCCTGGTCTGGTCCACTGTGACCGATGCCACTGTAGGGCCCTGATCGATACAGGATGGCGTCCACGCTGTCTGCTCATAAGATGGCGGACCCCACGAGGTTGGGCAAGATGGCGTCCAAGATGGCCGCTCCCACGGCGCACACGCGGCGGGTTTTCCGGCGGTTGGTTTTCCGGCGGGGTTCCCTCTGCACACCTTCCCGAAGTGCCCCTTCTTACCGCACTTAAAGCAGGTGGTGCCATTCGCCGGGCACAGGTTTCTGGTGTGTTTTGGCTGCCCGCAGAAGTAGCAGTTGGGTCCCTGACGCGTTGCGGCTGTCGTAGGGCTTCTGGGGGGAGAGCGGGGCCCCGCCGGTGTCGGGCTGCCGGGCGGGGAAGATGCCTTCCAAGATGGTGGCGCACACGTGGCGGCGTGGCTGGCGCGGGCTGAAGAGTAGGCGTCCGAGTTTCTCTGGGCCACATCCAGGGATCGCGCGGTGTCCGCAGCCTGTTTCAGGTCCAACCCCGTTTTTTCCAGCAGTCTTTGCCGGATGTAAGTGGAGCTGAGGCCTGTGACAAAGGCATCGCGAACAAGCTCGTCAGTGTACACTGCAGCTTTTACATCTCGGCACTTGCAGTCTTTGCCAAGCATTTTCAGGGTGCTTAGGAACTCCTCCACCGATTCCCCAGGTCGCTGTGCGCGAGTAGCGAGCAGATGCCTAGCATACACCTCATTCGTAGGCTGCTGGTAATGCACCTTTAAGATGTCGCAGGCGGCCAGGTACGTATCGGCGTCTTGGATGAGGGGGTAAACCCGGTGGCTTACCCAATTCCGCAGAATTCCGAGTTTCATCCTCGCAGCGTCCGTAGCGTCTTTGACGGCTGCGGAATTGTTCAGGAAGAATTCCATACACTCAAACCAGTGTCCGAAGCGTGCTGATGCGTCCGGAGCATGTTGATCCAAATCCAAACGTTCGGGTTTCAGGAGTTGATCCATAGTGTTGAAAAATAAGTTAATAAAATTGATGTGCCTTAATAATTCCGAGACCCGATGTTAGCGAAACAAAACAAGGCTTTTATTAACTTAGAAAGTAACACGTAAGAGAGAGAGGTATCTTCCTTCTGGAGACTGAGGCCAGACTGAGCTAGCTTACAAAAGGGGCCAGGTATGGGCGGAGCCCTACACACAGCACATTCCAGCACATTCCAATAAACAATACAATGAGGACTGGGGGAAGGGAAATGACACTGAAACCGACCACAGTCACAGGCAGTGATGAATGGAATATTTCATCACAGTCCCACTCCAACAACCCTAGCTGTGTTCAGCTGACTCAGTACAGACTGGGTGTTGAACCTGGTGGCGCATTTGTACGCTGCAGCATCGAGGAGGAATAACTGAACCATACCAACTTCTACTTCAACTCATTCATCAAATATACAATATGCAGTTTTATTTTATACACTGATTTTGTTTCCTATTTACTCTGCCAGAGTGGGATTAAATGGAGTGGCCTTGAACAGAGAGCTTTGGTTGGGAATTTGGAAAGAGTGGGAATTTGGTGAAGAGAGGGAAGGAGTTGTTGCATTTTGTGTACACTACTTGTAGTGCTTTGTGTAAAATGTAGATATTTAATTGCAGTACCCTTAACTTAAATAAGTAGTCAGGAAGCTAGAATGTAAACTAAGTTACCTAATTACAAATTTAATTAAATTTAAATAAATAAATCAAGGTCATATAGGGATGGCAGTGCAGGCAGTGTGCCGCAACTGCAGCATGTGGGAGTTTGTGAAGAGTATTGTGACCCTGGACAACCACGCTTGCAGTAAGTGGCTGCATCTTGAGGAACTTCAGCTCAGAGTTTTTGAGCTGGAGTCTGAGGTGCAGACATTGCGGGCCATCAGGGATGGGGAGAGTTACCTGGACACTTTGATCCAGGAGGCAGTCACACCTCTTAGGTTAGGTAGTGGTACAGGTCTGGTTAGTGGTCAGGGACAGGTGGGTGTGACTGCAACTCAGGCAGGTAAGGGGACCCCAGGTGCAGTGCTGGAGGAGCCTCAGCCTTTGCCCTTGTCCAACAGGTATGAGGTTCTTGCTGCCTGTGTGGATGAGGGAAAAGCCTGCAGGATGGATGAGCAGGCTGACCATGGCACCCTGGTGCAGGAGGCCATTCAAGTGGGGGGAGTGAAAGAGAATGTAGTTGTGGTAGGGGACAGTATAGTCAGGAGGATAGATACTGTTCTCTGCAGCCGCGACCGAGAGTTCCGAAGGTTGTGTTGCCTGCCCGGTGCCCGGGTTAAAGACATCTCCTTGCGGCTGGAGAAGAACTTGGAGTGGGAGGGGAAGATCCAGTTGTCGTGGTCCACGTATGAACCAATGACATAGGTAGAACTAGGAATGAGGTTCTGCTGAGGGAGTTTGAGGAGCTAGGATCCAAATTAAAAAGCAGAACCTCAAAGGTAATAATCTCTGGATTGTTATCTCAGCCACACGCAAATTGGCATAGGGACAAACAGATTAGAGGTTTAAATGCATGGTTCAAAGAGTGGTGTGGGAGGAAGGAGTTTCAGTTCATGGGCCACTGGCACCAGTACTGGGGAAAAAGGGAGCTGTTCCATCGGGACGGGCTCCACTTAAACCGGGCTGGGACCAGTGTCCTGGCGAACCAAATAACTAGGGCAGTACACAGGGGTTTAAACTAATGAAGGGGGGGCTGGAGGATTCAGGAAAGAGTAAATTTAAAAGCAGCGAGAGAAATGTCAAGGCTCTAGAGGAGAGTAGTGTTTGGGTAAAAATAAGCAGAGTGGGTCAGGAAGGGACAGAGAGAATAACAAAGGTAATAAGGCATCAGTGACTAAGGGGGCATCAGGGAAAAAGAGAAATAAGTCAAAGCTAAAGGCACTATATCTGAATGCGTGAAGCATTCACAACAAAACAGATGAATTAATAGCACAGGTAGAAATAAACAGGTTTGATCTAATAGCCATAACAGAGACGTGCTTGCAAAGTGGCCAGGGTTGGGAACTAAATATTCCAGGATACATAACTTTTAGAAGGGATAGGCAAAATGGAAAAGGAGGAGGGGTAGCCCTGATATTAAAGGATGGGATAAAGATAGTAGAGAGAAAGGGGGAAAAATTCAGTATCGCCCTGTTTGGGGCGCCATTATCGGTCGTGCGCAAAGCTTAGCACCTGGCGCTAATTATCGCCTCCGACGGCAAACTTGGCTTTTATCGCCTCTGGAGGTGATTGGAGCGCTAAATCAGGCGCTTCACACCTGTCTTAAGGCGCAAAGGCCGAGCAGCGAGGCACTAACTCAGACCGCTGGCGAAGCAAGGAAGGGCAAATCAGAATGAACCTGCAAAGTGCTGCTCAGTACCCAAAACTCCTTCACACAGCGTTGAATCTCTCCAGAAGTCTCTCTCTCTCTCTCTCAGAATGCGTGGTGCAAAAATGTCACCAAAAAAAAAAGGCAGGAAGCGGTCGCCTTTAAATAGTGCTCCCCTAGTCCCTTTCTGACTGCAAAATGCTCCCCTCAACCTGTCATTGCTAGCGGCAGGCGGTAAGGCAGGGGGCGCCACTCAATATCCGGTCCCGGGCGCTACCGGGGTGTTGCGCACTCGACTGACGTCACGATCTCCCGGCGCAGGAGATCGTGGCGGTAGTGTTTAGCGCTGCCACAAGATGTCTAGTTAATTTCGTGAGCGGCGCAAATATCGCCGCGCCTGGGCGCTAGTTGCTTTGCGCTCCATTAGCGCCCTCTTAAGGCGCTAACGGGAGGCGCAAACAACTGAATTTTTCCTCCAAAGGATCTTAGCTCCGAAAATCAAGAAGTAGAATCAGTTTGGGTGGAGCTAAGAAACAGCAAGGGGCAGAAAACATTGGTGGGAGTTGTTTATAGGCCCCCAAACAGTAGTTGTAATGTAGGGCAGAGTATAAATCAGGAAATTAGACATGCATGTAACAAGGGTAATACAGTAATCATGGGGGACTTTAATCTACATATAGACTGGGCAAACCAAATTTGCAGTAATAGTGTGGAGGACAAATTCATGGAATGCATGCAAGATAGTTTTCTAGATCAGTATGTTGAGGAACCAACTAGGGAACAGGCTATTTTAGATCTAGTATTGTACAACGAGAAAGGGTTAATTAATAACCTTGTAGTAAAGGGGCCTTTATGGAAGAGTGACCATAATATGATAGAATTTTATATTGAGTTTGAAAGTGACTTAGTTAAATCCAAAACTAGGGTCTTAAACAAAGCAAACTACATAGGTATTGATGTGCCTCAATAATTCCGAGACTCGATGTTAGCGAAACAAAACAAGGCTTTTATTAACTTAGAAGGTAACACGCAGTGGAGAGAGGTATCTTCCATCTGGAGGTCTGCAGTACTGGATATGAGGCCAGACTGAGCTTGCTTACATAGGGGCCAGGTATGGGCGGAGCCCTACACACAATACATTACAATATACAATACAATGGTGAGGAGACGGAACTGAGGTAAGGGAACTGAAACCTGAAACCAACCACAGTCACAGGCAGTGATGAATGGAATATTTCATCACATTCACCCCTTCTATAGATTTAGTCTGCTCGGGGGTTTGATAGTCCTCTGCGACCGACGTGGCTGTTGTGGTGTCGCGGGTGTCGGCTGGGTGTCCCCGGTGGCCTCCTGGGTCTCTGCCGGGGGTGCCGCCAGGGTTGTTGAAGGGGTAGTTGGTGGGGGTGCCGTTGGTCGATGTTCTTCCGGGGGTGATGAAAGAGTAGTGGGTGGGTAAGAGTTGCTGTGATCGTTGTTGTTGCTATTGCCGTGGTTGTTGTCGTTACCGGCTGGGGCGACGTCTTTTATGGACACGGTGTCCTCCCTTCCGTCGGCGTGCCGGACATACGCGTATTGGGGGTTGGCGTGGAGTAGGTGCACTGGCTCCACGAGAGGGTCCGTCTTGTGGCCCCTCACATGCCTTCGCACGAATACCGGGCCTGGGGTGGAGAGCCATGACGGCATGGATACGCCTGAGGTGGATTTCCGGGGAAAGACAAACATTCGTTCATGAGGCGTGGCATTAGTGGCAGTACACAATAGCGACCGTATCGAACGGAGAACATCTGAGAGGACTTCCTGCCAGTGGGAGATAGGGAGGCCCTTGGTCCTTAGAGCTAGAGTGACTGCTTCCCATACTGTCCCGTTCTCTCGCTCCACTTGACCGTTACCCCGGGGGTTGTAGCTGGTGGTACGGCTCGTGGCGATCCCCCTGGACAGCATGTACTGGCGTAGCTCTTCACTCATGAAGGACGCCCCCCTATCCGTATGGATGTAGCTCGGCATACCGAACAGGCAGAACAGGCTGTTGAGGCATTTAATGACCGTGGCGCTGGTCATGTCTGGGCAGGGGAAGGCGAATGGGAAACGGGAGTATTCGTCCACAATGTTCAGGAAGTAAGCATTGCGGTCGACTGACGGGAGGGGGCCCTTGAAATCTAAGCTGAGCCGCTCAAAGGGCCGTGTAGCTTTGATTAAGTGGGCTCTATCTGGGCGGTAGAACCGAGGCTTGCACTCAGCGCAAGTGCGGCAGTTCCTGGTCAGAGACCGAACTTCCTCAATCGAGTAGGGTAAGTTACGGGACTTTATGAAGTGGAACAGCCGCGTGACCCCTGGGTGGCAGAGGTCGTTGTGGAGGGTCTGTAGCCGATCCCCGGTGGCGCTGGCACACATCCCTCGTGAGAGGGCGTCAGGGGATTCGTTAAGGGCCCCTGGCCGGTAAATGATGTCATACTCGAAGGTGGAGAGCTCGATCCGCCACCTAAGAATCTTATCATTTTTAATCTTCCCCCTCTGTTTATTATTGAACATAAACGCTACCGACCGCTGGTCGGTAAGTAGGGTGAAGCGTTTGCCGGCTAGGTAGTGGCGCCAGTGGCGCACTGCCTCCACGATGGCTTGGGCCTCCTTTTCTATGGAGGAGTGTCTGATCTCGGGCCCTTGGAGGGTCCTCGAGAAGAAAGCTACGGGCCGCCCCGCCTGGTTGAGGGTGGCCGTCAAGGCAAAGTCAGACGCATCACTTTCCACTTGAAAGGGAGTGTTCTCGTCCACTGCCTGTAGCGTGGCCCGCTCAATATCCTGCTTAATGCTTTTGAAGGCGGCGTGGGCCTCAGCAGAGAGCGGAAAAGAGGATGCTTTCAAGAGGGGGCGGGCTTTGTCGGAGTAGTTGGGGACTCATTGGGAATAATAAGAAAATAACCCCAGGCACCTTTTCAGGGCTTTGGGAGTGTTGGGCAGGGGCAGCTCCCGAAGGGGGCGCAATCGGTCGGGGTCTGGTCCGATTTCCCCATTCTCCACCACGCTGCCTAGTATGCAGAGACGCGTGGTGTTGAAAACGCACTTGTCCTCGTTGTAGGTGAGGTTGAGTTTTTGTGCGGTTTTCAGGAACCTCTCGAGGTTCGAGTCGTGATCCTGCTGGTTGTGACCGCAGATGGTGACGTTGTCGAGGTAGGGGAAGGTTGCCTGCAAGTGGTGGTCATCGACCATGCGGTCCATCTCCCTCTGGAAGACCGAGACCCCATTCGTCACCCCAAAGGGGACTCTGAGGAATTGGTAGAGGCGTCCGTTCGCCTCGAAGGCGGTGTACGGGCGGTCCTCTGGTCTGATAGGGAGCTGGTGGTACGTTGACTTGAGGTCGATGGTGGAGAACACCCGGTATTGGGCGATTTGGTTCACCATTTCTGATATGCGGGGTAGCGGGTAGGCGTCTAGTTGGGTGTACCTGTTGATCGTTTGGCTATAGTCGATCACCATCCGTTTCTTCTCGCTACCCCTTACCACTACCACTTGGGCGCGCCACGGGCTGTTGCTGCGTTCAATAATGCGCTCTTTCAGGAGCCTGTCTACCTCGGTCGCGATAAACCGCCTGTCCTCCCAGCTGTACCTCCTGCTTTTGGTCGCTATTGGCCGGCAGTTAGGGGTAAGGTTCGCGAATAGCGAAGGCGGCTTTACCTTCAGGGTAGCCAGACCGCACACTGTGAGGGGCGGCTGGGACCCACCGTACTTGAGCGTGATGCTTTGGTGGTTGCACTGGAAATCCAGGCCCAAGATCACGCTCGCACATAGATTCTTCATGATTAATACTTTAAAATTATCGTATACAGTTCCGTTAACGGACAATTGTACCGTGCAATAACCCAGAATGGTCGATGTCTGGGTTTTATCAGCCATAGAGATGGTACCCTGAGTAGGGACCACCTTTAGGGAGAGTTGTTGTGCCAGTTCAGGGTGGATAAAACTCTCCGTGCTTCCACTTTCAATTAAACATTTAACCCGGCACCCGTTTACCTCGATGTCCACCATTGATTTGGATAGCGGGTGCGGCCTGGTCTGGTCCACTGTGACCGATGCCACTGTAGGGCCCTGATCGAGACAAGATGGCGTCCACGCTGTCTGCTCATGAGATGGCGGACCCCATGAGGTCGGGCAAGATGGCGTCCAAGATGGCCGCTCCCACGGCGCACACGCAGCGGTGGCGGGTTTTCCGGCGGGGTTCCCTCTGCACACCTTCCCGAAGTGCCCCTTCTTACCGCACTTAAAGCAGGTGGTGCCTTTCGCCGGGCACAGGTTTCTGGTGTGCTTTGGCTGCCCGCAGAAGTAGCAGTTGGGTCCCCGACGCGTCGCGGCTGTCGTAGGGCTTCTGGGGGGAGAGCGGGGCCCCGACGGTGTCGGGCTGCCGGGCGGGGAAGATGCCTTCCAAGATGGCGGCGCCCTTGGTGCACACGTGGCGGCGTGGACAGCGCGGGCTGAAGAGTAGGCGTCCGAGTTTCTCTGGGCCACATCCAGGGATCGCGCGGTGTCCGCAGCCTGTTTCAGGTCCAATCCCGTTTTTTCCAACAGTCTCTGCCGGATGTAAGTGGAGCTGAGGCCTGTGATAAAGGCATCGCGAACAAGCTCGTCAGTGTACACTGCGGCTTTTACATCTTGGCACTTGCAGTCTTTGCCAAGCATTTTCAGGGTGCCTAGGAACTCCTCCACCGATTCCCCAGGTCGCTGTGCGCGAGTAGCGAGCAGATGCCTAGCATACACCTCATTCGTAGGCTGCTGGTAATGCGCCTTTAAGATGTCGCAGGCGGCCAGGTACGTGTCGGCGTCTTGGATGAGGGGGTAAACCCGGTGGCTTACCCAATTCCGCAGAATTCCGAGTTTCATACTCGCAGCGTCCGTAGCGTCTTTGACGGCTGCGGAATTGTCCAGGAAGAATTCCATACACATAAACCAGTGTCCGAAGCATGCCGATGCATCCGAAGCATGCTGGTCCAAATCCAAACGTTCGGGTTTTAGGAGTTGATCCATTGTGTTGAAAAATAAGTTAATAAAATTGATGTGCCTCAATAATTCCGAGACTCGATGTTAGCGAAACAAAACAAGGCTTTTATTAACTTAGAAGGTAACACGCAGTGGCGAGAGGTATCTTCCATCTGGAGGTCTGCAGTACTGGATATGAGGCCAGACTGAGCTTGCTTACATAGGGGCCAGGTATGGGCGGAGCCCTACACACAATACATTACAATATACAATACAATGGTGAGGAGATGGAACTGAGGTAAGGGAACTGAAACCTGAAACCAACCACAGTCACAGGCAGTGATGAATGGAATATTTCATCACAGGTATGATAGGCGAGTTGGCTAAGGTAGATTGGGAAACTACATTAAAAGGCATAACAGTGGACAAGCAATGGCTAGCATTTAAAGAATTAATGCTTAATTTACTACAAATACATATTCCTTTAAGGCACAAAAACCCCACAGGAAAAGTGGTCCAACCGTGGCTAACAAGAGAAGTTAAAGATAGCATTAGATCAAAGGAAGAGGCTTATAATGCTGCCAAAAAGAGTAGTAAGTCTGAGGATTGGGAGGATTTTAGAATTCAGCAAAAGAGGACCAAGAAATTGAAAAAGAAAGGGAAAATAGAATGAAAGTAAACTAGTGAGCGACATAAAGCTATCATTGCCCGGAAGCTCAGACATTTCGACATAGACATCGCCGCCCTAAGCGAGACTCGGCGGGCAGGGGAAGGCCAGCTCAAGGAGCAAGGCGGTGGTTACACCTTCTTGTGGAAAGGCAAACCCTGAAGAAGAACGCCGCCTCCATGGGATAGACTTCGCCATAAAAAATTAGCTAGTTGAACGTCTCAGAGACTCCCCTTGTGGGATAAACGAACGCCTCATGACTCTACGGCTCACCCCAGCCCGGAACCAGTGCACTACGGTCATCAGTGCGTAAGCCCCAACACTGGAAGCCACAGACGAGACCAAAGAGGAATTCTACTCCAGCCTCGAATAATCCCTGTCCCAAGTCCCAATGGGCGACAAGCTGATCCTCCTTGGCGACTTCAACGCCAGAGTTGGAAAGGACACAGACCTCTGGGGAGGTGTGATCGGCAGAGAGGGGGTAGGGAAAGCCAGCTCCAATGGTACCCTTCTCGTGACGAAATGTTTAGAACATGCCCTGTCATAACCAACACCTTGTTCCATCAGAGAGACAAGTACAAGGCTTCATGGCAACACCCTCGCTCCAAGCACTGGCATCTGCTGGACTATGTCACCGTCCGAGCGAGGGACCGCAAGGACATCCGCATCACCCGCGCCATGACAGGAGCCGATGACTGCTGGACAGACCACTGCCTAATCCGTTCTGTCATCTCCATCAACGTAGCCCCAAAACAGAAGCAATGCCACAGGAAAATCAACGCTGGAGCACTCAAAGACCCAGCTAAGAAAGCCCTATTCAGCCTGCGCCTCACAACCAACCTGACGACTTCCAGTGATTCAGAGACACAGAGTGTCCACAGCACCTGGTCTGCACTCAAGGCCTCCATAATCAGCACCTGTGAAGAGACGCTCGGTCATTCGACCAGGAAACACCAAGACTGGTTCAACGAGAACGACCAGGAGATCCAGGAGCTAATAAGCCGCAAGCGCAAGGCATTCCTGATCTGGAAACAGCAACAGAACTCGAGAGCAAGACAGCAGCTCTTCAGACGCCTGAAGGCCGAGGTCCAACAAAACTCACAACCTAGAGAACAGATGGTGGGTGGAGAAAGAGCAGGAGATCCAGCAGCTAGCCGACAAACACGACATGCGTGGATTCTTTAGTGCAGTCAAGACCACCTACGGCCCAAGCACCCAAGGTCATACCCCACTGCGGGCCAAGAACGGAGAGGTACTCATCAAGGACAGAGAGGCAGTCATTGCCCACTGGAAGTAGCACTTCGAAGATCTCCTTAACCACGACTCTGTCTTTGACACGAGTGCCCTAAACTCCATCCCGCAGCATGCAACCTACCACCACCTCAGCACAACCCCAGCGCGGCATGATGTTCAAAAGGCCAACCGACAACTGAAGAACAACAAGGCCCCAGGAGCAGATGGAATCCCCGCCAAGGCGCTAAAACGTGCTGGAGAAGCACTATTGGTGCGAATACATGAACTAATTTCTCTTATTTTGAAGGAGGAGAGCATGCCAGGGGGTCTCAGAGATGCCGTAATCGTGACCATCTTCAAGAAAGGTGACAAGTTCGATTGTGGTAATTACAGAGGAGTGTCCCTGCTGTCTGCCACAGCGAAAGTCATGGCAAGAATCCTCCTCAATCGCCTTCTCCCAGTGGCTGAAGAGCTCCTCCCAGAGTCACAATACGGATTCCGCCCACTAAGGGGCACAATGGACATGATCTTCACCACGCGTCAACTACAAGAGAAATGCAGGGAACAAGACCAACCACTGTACATGGCCTTCTTTGACCTCACAAAGGCCTTCGACACTCAACCGTGAGTGATTATGGAGTGTCCTCCTCAAATTCGGCTGCCCTCAAAAGTTTGTCAACATCCTCCGCCTGCTTCACGACGACATGCAAGCTGTGATCCTGACCAACAGTTCCAACACAGACCCAATTCACGTACGGACCGGGGTCAAGCAAGGCTGTGTCATCGCACCAACACTCTTCTCGATCTTCCTGACTGCAATGCTCCATCTCACCCTCAGTAAGCTCCCCGCTAGAGTGGAGCTAATCTGCAGAACAAACAGGAAACTGTTCAACCTCCATCGCCTCCAGTCCAGATCCATGGTCGTCCCATCCTCTGTCATCAAATTAAAGTATGCAGATGACGCTTGCGTCTGCGCACACTCTGAGGCCGAACTCCAAACCATCATCAACACCTTCACCGAAACGCACAAGAGAATGGGCTTTACACTAAACATCCGTAAGACAAAGGTCCTCTACCAACCTGCCCCCGCCACACAGTACTGCTCCCCGATTATCAAAATCCATGACGATGCCTTGGACAATGTGGACCACTTTCCATACCTCGGAAGCCTACTGTCAACAAGAGCAGACGTCGATGACTAAGTCCAACACCGCCTTCAGTGTGCCAGTGCAGCCTTCGGTCGCCTGAGGAAGAGAGTGTTTGAAGACCAGGGCCTCAAACCCAGCACCAAGCTCATGGTCTACAGAGCAGGAGTGATACCTGCCCTCCTGTATGCTTTAGAGACATGGACCATATACAGCAGACACCTCAAAGCACTGCAGAGGTACCACCAGTGCTGCCTCCGCAAGATCCTGCAAATCCATTGGCAAGATAGGTGCACCAACGTCAGTGTTCTTGCTCAGGCCAACATCTCCAGCATCGAAGCTTTGACCACGCTCGATCAGCTCCAATGGATGGGTCACATCGTCCGCATGCCCGATACGAGACTCCCAAAGCAAGCGCTCTACTCGGAGCTCCAACACGGCAAGAGAGCCTCAGGTGGGCAGAGGAAACGCTTCAAGGACACTCTCAAAGCCTCCTTGAAAAAGTGCAACATCCCCACCGACACCTGGGAATCCCTGGCCCAAGACCGCACAAAGTGGAGGAGAAGCATCTGGGAAGGCGCCGCACACCTCGAGTCTCTTCGCCGGGAGCAAGCAGAAGCCAAGCGCAAACAGCGGAAGGAGCACACATCAACCCAAGCACCCAACCCACCCACCCGCTCCTTCAACTGCCATCTGCCCCATCTGTGACAGAGACTGTAGGTCCCTCATTGGACTCATCAGTCACCTGAGAACTCATTTTTAGTGTGGAAGAAAGTCATCCTCGGTTCATAGGGACTGCCTAAGAGGAGAAGAGCGACATAAAAATGGACTGTAAAAGCTTCTATAGGTATGTAAAAAGGAAAAGATTAGCAAATGTAAATGTGGGTCCCTTACAGGCTGAGACAGGAAAAATTATAATGGGGAATAAGGAAATGGCAGAGAAATTAAACAAATACTTTGTGTCTGTCTTCATGGAAGAAGACGCAAAAAACTTCCTGGAAATAGTGGAGAACCAAGGGTGTAGCAAGAATGAGGAACTGAAAGAAATTGGTATCAGTAAAAAAGTATTACTGGAGAAATTAATGGGACTGAAAGCCAATAAATCCCCTAGACCTGATGGCCTACATCCTAGGGTTTTGAAAGAGTTGGCTATAGAAATAGTGGATGCATTGGTTGTCATTTTCTAAAATTCCATAGATTCTAAAACGGTTCCCACGCATTCGAAGGTAGCAAATGTAACCCCACTATTTAAGAAAGGAGCGAGAGGGAAAACAGGGAACTACAGACCAGTTAGCCTGACATCAGTAGTAGGGAAAATGCTAGAATCTATTATTAAGGATGTGGTATCAGGGCATTTAGAAAATAATAATAGGATTGGGAAGAGTCAACACGGGTTTATGAAAGGGAAATCGTGTTTGACAAACCTTTTAGAGTTTTTTGAGATTGTAACTAGCAGAATAGATAAGGGGGAACCAGTGGATGTGGTGTATTTTGATTTTCAGAAGGCATTCGATAAGGTGCCACACAAGAGGTTATTAAACAAAATTAGGGCTCATGGGATTGGGGGTAATATACTAGCATGGATTGAGGATTGGTTAATGGACAGAAAAGAGAGAGTAGGAATAATCGGGTCATTTTCGGGGTGGCAGGCTGTAACTAGTGGGGTACTGCACGGATCAGTGCTTGGGCCAGCTATTCACAATCTACATCAATGATTTGGATGAGAGGACCAAATGTAATGTATCCAAGTTTGCTGATGATACAAAGCTGGGTGGGAATGTATGTTGTGAGGAAGATGCAAGGAGGCTTTTTTTTTATTCGCATATGGGCAAGGCCAGCATTTATTGCCCATCCCTAATTGCCCTTGAGAAGGTGGTGGTGAGCCGCCATCTTGAACCGCGGCAGTCCGTGTGGTGAAGGTACTTCCACAGTGCTGTTAGGGAGGGAGTACCAAGATTTTGACCCAGCAACGATGAAGAATCGGCGATATATTTCCAAGTCAGGAGTGTGTGACTTGGAGGGGAACTTGGAGGTGGTGGTGTTCCCATGTGCCTGCTGCCCTTGTCCTTCTAGCTGGAAGAGGTCGCAGGTTTGGGAGATACTGCTGAAGAAGCCTTGGCGAGTTGCTGCAGAGCATCTTGTAAATGGTACACACTGCAGCCACGGTACGCCGGTGGTGGAGGGAGTGAATGTTTAAGGTGGTGGATGGGGTGCCAATTAAGCAGGCTGCTTTGTCCTGGATGGAGTCGAGCTTCTTGAGTGTTGTTGCAGCTGCACTCATCCAGGCAAGTGGAGAGTATTCCATCACACTCCTTATTTGTGCCTTGTAGATGGTGGAAAGACTTTGGGGAGTCAGGAGGTGAGACACTCACTGCAGAGTACCTAACCTCTGACCTGTCCTTGTTGCCACAGTATTTATGTGGCTAGTCCAGTGAAGTTTCTGGTCAATGGTAACCCCCAGGATGTTGATGGTGGGGGATTCGGCGATGGTAATACCGTTGAATGTCATGAGGCGGTGGTTAGACTCTTGCTTGTTGGAGACAGTCATTGCCTGGCACTTCTGTGGCACGAATGTTACCTGCCCAAGTCTGAACATCGTCCAGGTCTTTATCTGAGGAGTTGTGAATGGCGCTGAACACTGTGCAGTCATCAGCAAACATCCCCATTTCTGACCTTATGTTGGAGGGAAGGTCATTGATGAAGCAGGGATGTAGACACGCTAAGTGAGTGGGCAAGAACATGGCAAATGGAATATAACATGGAGAAATGTGAAGTTATCCACTTTGGTAGGAAAAATAGAAAAGCAGAGTATTTTTTAAATGGTGAGAGATTGGGAAATGTTGGTGTTCAGAGGGACCTGGGTGTCCTTGTACACGAATCACTGAAAGTTAACATGCTGGTACAGCAAGCAATTAGGAAAGCAAATGGTATGTTGGCCTTTTTTACAAGAGGATTTGAATATAAGCGTAAAAATTGCAATTACATAGGGCCCTGGTGAGACCACAGCTGGAGTATTGTGTACAGTTTTGGTCTCCTTACCTAAGGAAGGATATACTTGCCATAGAGGGATCCCTAAACGTTCACCAGACTGGTTCCTGGGATGGTGGGATTGTCCTATGAGGAGAGATTGAGTAAACTAGGCCTATATTCTCTAGAGTTTAGAAGAATGAGAGGTGATCTCATTGAAACATACAAAATTCTTACAGGGTTTGACAGGGTAGATGCAGGGAGGATGTTTCCCCTGGCCGGGGAGTCTAGAACCAGGGGTCACAGTCTCAGAATAAGGGGTCGGCCAGTTAGGACTGAGATAGATTTTTGAATATTGAGGGAATCAAGGGATATGGGGATAGTGCAGGAAAGTGGAGATGAGGTAGAAGATCAGCCATGATCTTATTGAATGGTGGAGCAGGCTTGAAGGGCCAAATGGCCTAATCCTGCTCCTACTTCTTATGTTCTTATGTTCTTATGTTCCCCCTCAACCTCTACCCCGCTCCACCCCCGTCTACACTATCCTCAAATTCAAGGCCAGGATTGCCCTGTTCGCAGGCATTTCTTGCCCATTGTCAATGCTTTCCTCAGTCAACCCAGCAGCTGGTGCTGGCTCGAACAATGAGGGAAGAGATCCCGCTCAATGCATCCCTACAGGAAACTTCCATTCAATACTGAAGTTCAAATTTTGAACTCTCTATCATAAAGGATGTGGGGGGGCCAGGGGATGGATTTCTTTATTTTAGTCATACAGTTTTGAAACTAGAGTTAAAGGAAGCTGTGCTGGATCTAGTTCCAGGGAATGAAGTGGGGATCAATGGAGCATGTTTCAGTGCGAGAGCATCTGGGAAACAGTGATCACAGTATCATTACTGTCAAAAGAAGAGGATGCTGCCAATGGCACAGTAAAGAAGAAGTGGGTAGAGAAATTGGATAGGATAAAAATAGACAAAGATGCCAATTCTGGGCACTTTAGGAAGGATGTGAAGGCCTTAGAGAGGGCGCAGAAAAGATTTACAAGAATGATTCCAGGGATCAGGGACTTCAGTTACGTTGATAGACTGGAGAAGCTGTGGTTGTTCTCCTTAGAGCAGAGAAGATTGAGAGGAGATTTGATAGCGGTGTTCAAAATCATGAGGGGTCTAGACAGAGTAGATAAAGAGAGACTGTTCCTATTGGCAGAAGGGTCGAGAACCATGGGCACAGGTTTAAGGTGATTGGCAGAAGAACCAAAGGCGACATGAGGAAAAACCTTTTTACGCAGCGAGTGGTTAGGATCTGGAATGCAATGCCTGAAAGGGTGGTGGAGGCAGATTCAATCATGGCTTTCAAAGGGGAATTGGATACGTACCTGAAGGAAAAACATTTGCAGGGCTAAGGGAAAGGGCAGGGGAGTGGGACTAGCTGAAGTGCTCTTGCAGAGAGCTGGCACAGGCTCGATGGGCCGATTGGCCTCCTTCTGTGCTGTAACCATTCTGTGATTCCATTCTATCATTCTTGGAGATACTTAAAAGGTTGACATAACAATCAAAAGGTGAAGATACTCACCCCCCCATATCTCTTTAACTGCCTTCAGCCCTACAACCCTCCAAGAAATATGGGGGGAGAAATTGAGTTGCACCCACTTTGGGGCGCGACTCAAAAAAATTAGCACCCCCGCAGCCGAAATTGAGTGGTAGCACCCCAAGAGGGAAGCGGGGCGCCACTGGAAGCGCCCGGCCTCCCTCTTGGGGCGCTGCGAGGGAATATTGCGGCGCTACGCCACTGCGGCACATCGCGCCGTGATACTGCAGGCCTTCCTCCCATTCTTAAAGGGGAGGGGCCTTGCGCAGCGCGACTCGGGGCCCAGCTGGGCCACCGGGATCGGAATGCCGGCAAAAGAGCCCGGCACACAAGAGAAGTGCCAGGCTCATGGAGCGCAGCCGGCACTCCGCAGCGGGGGGGGGGGTGCTCAGGAGGCCAGGGACGGCAGTGGAGGCAGGTGCTGGCAGGCGGCCAGCAACAAAAATGGCCGCCCGGCACCTCACCTTTAAATAGTGCCGCCCCGGCCGCAGGTAGGCCCCTCTGAACCCGTTGGACATAGCGTCCGGCAGTAAGTCAGGGGCCGCTACCGAAGGTCGTGAGCGGGGCGCTGCACACGGCGGTGATGTCATCGCTGGTGGCGCAGCGCCGCGGGGCGCTAACGGTTACCGCCGCACTAATCCCCCGCTGAATTTCGCAGGAGGCGTTGACAGCGCCGTGCCTGGGTGCTAGTTGCTTTACACCCCGTTAACGGGAGGCGCAAAGCAACCGAATTTTCCCCCATGCATTCCTCCAATTCTGGCCTCTTGTGCATCCCCGATTTCCTTCATCCCACTATTGGAGGCCATGCCTTCAGCTGTCTAGGCCATAAGCTCTGGATGTCCCTCCCTAAATCTCTCCACCTCTCTCTCCTCCTTTAAGACACTCCTTGAAATCTACCTTCTTTGACCAAGGTTTTGTCACCTGTCCTAATATCTCATGGGGCTCGTGCCAAATTTTGTCTGATAACGTTCCTGTGAAGCGCCTTGGAACGTTTGACTATGTTAAAGGCGCTGTATAAATGCAAGTTGTTGTTGGAAGAGTGTTAATTTAAGTGAGTTGAAAAGGGTTCTGGCCCACGTGGATTGGAAACAAACATTGGCAGGTAAAACAGTAAATGAGCAATGGCAGGCTTTCAAGGAGGAGATAGTTTGGGTACAGGATTAACATATTCCCATGAGGGCGAAAGGAAGGCCATCCAAGGCTAGAACTCCCTGGCTGATTAAACAAATTGAGGTTGAAATGAAACAGACAAAGGAGACAGATAAATATCAGCTTCATAATACAGTAGAGAATCAAGCAGAATCAAGCAGAATACAGAACGTGCAGAGAAGAACTGCTACACCCCTGTTCAAAAATGAGAAAAGTGATAAACCTGGTAACTGCAAGCCAGTCAGCCTAATGCCGGTAGTGGGAAAATTTCTAGAGACCATAATCTGGGAAAAACTTAATTTTCACTTGGAAAAACGAGGGTTAATAAATGACAGCCAGCATGATTTTGTTAAAGGCAAATCAAATAACTGAAGAAGTTATTTATGAAATAACAGAAGGTTGATGAAGGTAGTGCAGGTGATGTTGTGTATATGGCTTTCAGAAGGAGTTTGATAAAGTGTCACAAAATAAATTGGTTATCAAATCTGAAGCCCATGTTATGAAAGGGGCAGTGGCAGCATGGGTACAAAATTGGCTAAGAGACAGAAAGCAAAGAGTAGTGGTGAACGGATGTATTTCAGACTGAAGGGAAGCATACAGTGGCATCTCCCAGGGGTCGGTATTAGGACCACTGCTCTTTTTGATATATATTAATGACCTGGACTATGGTATACAGGGCATCATTTCAAAGTTTGTAGATGACACAAAACTCAGAAATGTAGCAAACACTGAGGAGGATAGTAACAGACTTCAGGAGGACATAGGCAGACTGGTGAAATTTAATGCAGACAAGTTTGAAGTGATGCATTTTGGGAGGAAGAATGAGGAGAGGCAATATAAACTAAATGGCACAATTTTAAAGGTGGTGCAGGAAGAGAGAGATCTGGGGTGTATGTACACAAATCTGAAGGTGACAGAACAAGTTGACAAGGCTGTTAAAAAAGGCTTACAGGATCCTTGGCTTTATAAACAGAGGCAAAGTGTACAAAAGCAAGGAAGTTATGCTAAACCTTTATAAATCACTGGTTAGGCCCCAGCTGGCGTATTATATTCAATTCTGAGCACCACACTTTAGAAAAAATGTCAATGCCTTAGAGAAGGATGAGGGACTTCGGTTACATGGGGAGAATAGAAAAGCTGACGTTGTCCTCCTTAGAGCAGAGAAGGTTAAGGGAAGGTTTAATAGAGGTGTTCAAAATCATGAAGGGTTTTGATGGAGTAAATAAGGAGAAACTGTTTCCAGTGTAGAAGGGAGAGTAACCAGAGGTCACAGATTTAAGGTAATTGGCAAAAAAAACAACGGTGTGATGAGGGGGGAAAATGGATACAATAAGTTGTTATGATCTGGAATGCACTGTCTGAAAAAGTGGTGGAAGCAGATTCAATAATAACTTTCAAAAAGGAATTGGATAAATACTTGAAGGGGAAAAATTTGCAGGGCTATGGGGAAAGAGTGGGGGAGTGGGACTAATTAGACAACTCTTTAAAAGAGCCAGCACAGGCGCGATGGGTCAAATGGCCACCTCCTGTGCTGTATCATTCTATGATTCACCTGAAAAGGTAACAGGGTCCTGATTTAACATCTCATCAGAAAGACAGCACCTCTGATGGCATAGCACTTTCTCAGTATTGCACTGAATTGTCAGCCTGGATGATGTGCTCAAGTCCCCAGGGTGAGAATTAAAGTCACCACCTTCAGACACAGAGGCGAGAGTTTAACATAGAATCAAAGAATAGTACAGCACAGAAAGAGGCCATTCGGCTCATTGAGTCTGCGCTGGCCCTTTGAAGAGCAATCCAGTTAGTTCCACTCCCCTGCAATGTTCCCTTTAAGCTGCGCAGCCATGCAGCGCTTTGGAGCTCCTGTGCAGCCGGCTCACCGGCTTTTAAATGGAAAAACCACACACGCGCAGAATTTTGAATGTGCCCTGCAGCCCGTTAAAGGGACCGCGAGGCCCAAAAAAAATTACAGGGAACATTGCTCCCCCACTCTTTCCCCATATTCCTGAAAACTTTTCTCCTTCAAGTATTTATTCAATTCTCTTTTGAATGCTAGTGAATCTGTTTGCACCAACCCATCAGGCAGTGCACTTCAAATCCTAATCACTCGTTGCGTAAAAAAGTTTTCCTCATGTCGTCTCTGCTTCTTTTGTCAATCGCAAATCTGTGCATCTGGTTATCGGCCCTTCAGCCATTGGAAACAGTTTCTCCTTATTTACTCTATCTAAACCTTTCATGATTTTAAACACCTCTATCAAATCTCCTCTTAGCCTTCTCTGCTCTAAGGAGAAGAATCCCCTTCTCCAGTCCATCCACGTAACTGTAATCCCTCATCCCTGGAACCATTTTAGTAAATCTCTTCTGTACCTTCGCCAAAGCCGTCACGTCCTTCCTAAAGTGTGTTGCCTAGAATTGGACACAATACTCCAGCAGGGGCCAAACTAATGTTTTATATAGGTTTAGCATAACTCCCTGGCTTTTGTGTTCTATGCCTCTGTTTATAAAGCCCAGGATCTCATATGCTTTATCAACTACTTTGTTAACCTGTCCTGCCACCTTCAAAGATTTACATAGGATTATATAGGATATACGGCACAGAAACAGGCCATTCGGCCTGACCAGTCCATGCCAGCGTTTATGCTCCACTCGAGCAGCCTCCTGTCGTTCCTCATCTAAATCTATCAGCATAACTGTAGTGTATGTACCTTTAAGAGAGAACTACTTTTACAGCTCCTGTATACTGTAGTACCGGCAGTGACCACACCTGTATATAAGCCTTGAACATGCCTCTGTACCCCAGTCTTGAGACTACCCTACTCCAGTAAATATCTGTTGATTGTTCAGTTACAGCATCCGTGTGGTTATTGAAAAACATCATACTCTCAGAATCACGGATCTAACAGTGGCGACGAGTGTCGATTCGAATCTACATGCAACTCTGCATTTCCCTTCAAGGATTCGCTCCGGGAGGGCGGTGGAAGAAAGTCGAGGCTAGAAACACGGGCGTCGACCACGAGCAACCGCCCAGTCGTCCGGCAGAGACTGAACATCGCAGGGGAGGCTGTTGAGAGCCGGGCTTGGTTCCCCAGCCACAACGATCCAGCAACAGACTGGCAACAGGTACAGCGCAGACCCTTCCCGGACAGCGGCGGCTGGAGCCGACCGACGGCAGAGAAAAAGCCGAGCAGCGTCGACGGGGTAAGAGAGAGGGTGAAGCACACAGGGCGCAGCTGGGGGTTGAAAACCGAGCGACGTCGAGGAAAAACAAAAGAGAGAGAGGGTAAAGCAGCAGCCGGGTTCAGGACCGAGCGGCGGAAACGGGAAAGGCGCACAGGAAAACGCGCAGAGCACAGCCAGGGCTCAAGGGCTGAACAGTGTCCGCGGGGAGAAGAAGGGAGAGCGCGGGAGACGCCATTGAGCCGCGGAGAAGAAGGAAGAGCGCGGGAGACGCCATTTTTAGAAGCCGCAGCGGAGAAGAAGGGCGAGCGCAGGAAGGAAGGAAAGCGCGGGAGACGCCATTTTGTGCCAGCGGAGAAGAAGGGAAAGCGCGGGAGATGCCATTTTTGACAGTTAAATCACACCCAGGGATGCCGAAGAGTGGCAGTATCTCTACGTTCGACAATGAAGTCGAAGATTGGGCGACATATGTGGAACACATTGATGTGTACTGCAGGGCGAATGAAGTGCCAGATGCTAGCAAAGCACTGGTTTTGTTGAAGTCCATGGGTGCAAAAACTCATGGCTTACTGCGAAACCAAATAACCCCAGAGAAGCCCGTGAATAAGAATTTCGAAAGCATAGTAGAAATCCTACAGGACCTCTTAAACCCCACACCGCTGCTGATAGCAGAAAGATTTAAGTTCCATAAAAGGAACCAGCAGAAAGACGAAAGTAATGCTGAGTACTTAACGGAACTGCGCAAGCTATCGAAACACTGCCAGTTTGGAGTGGGACTAGCAGATACGTTAAGGGACAAGTTTCTGTGTGGGCTTCAAAGTGAAGGAACCCAGAAACGGCTTCTATCAGAAAAGGATCTTACGCTGGACAAGGCTTTCAGCATGGCAGTATCACACGAAGCAGCCGCAAGGGGCGCTGCAGAGATACAACGGAGACCGCAAGAATATGGCACCAATGAAATGTCATATGGAACAGGGAAGTGTTATCGCTGCGGCAGAACAACACACGACCAGAAGGATTGTTGGTTCAAGGACCAATTGGGCAGACAGTGTGGAAAAGCAGGACACATAGCAAGAGTCTGCAGGTCAGGGAAGAAAACCAACAGCAAGAAATCGCCACAGGAGAAGTACAAAAAGGTACATAAGGTGATGGACAGTAGTTCAGACGAACAGAAAAGTGATACAGACTCCGGAAGCAAGGAGCTGCGTTGTCTGAAACTACATAAGGTAACCAAAATGGAGGATCACCAGACTATCTGGGTCACACTCAAGATAGACGGAGTCCAAGTGAAAATGGAATTGGACAGAGGATCAGCCCTAACAGTCATAAACCAAAGGGACTACAAGCGGCTGTTTTCATATATACCCTTGAAAGCTACAGAGATTGTCTTGAAGACGTACACGGGACAAAAAGTCTACCCCAAAGGAAAAATAAGGGTGAAAGTGATATACAAAGGCCAGGAAATACCTAAAATGGACCTATATGTATTGCCAGATGGAGGACCACCACTACTAGGACGTGAATGGATCCGGAAGATACAATTAGATTGGCATTCCATACAGGCACTGAAGGTTGAGGCCAAAAAGGATCACGATGTCACACCTGGACGACTGTCAAAAATGCTAACTGACACAAAAGAAGTGTTCCAGGAGGGACTCGGAACACTAAAAGGTATAACAGCAACGATTAAAATAGAGGAAAATGCAAGCCCAAAGTTTCTTAAGGCCAGACCAGTGCCTTATGCGATCAGACCAGCCATCGAAGCAGAGCTGGGAGGGTTGGAACGTTCAGGAGTACTGTCCAAAGTAGACTGGAGCGAGTGGGCTACACCCATCATTCCTGTAATGAAGAGGTCATTGAGTAATACGCCTGGGGAACCAAAGAAGGTCCGCATCTGTGGGGATTTAAAGGTGACAGTGAACCCAGTCCTTCACACGGTACAATATCCGCTTCCATGAATTGAGGATATTTTCGCCTCGCTATCTGGAGGTAAACGCTTCACCAAAATTGATCTAGCCCAGGCGTACTTGCAAATGGAGGTAGAAGAAGCCTCGAAACAATACCTCACGATCAACACTCATAAAGGTCTCTACCAATACAACCGGCTGGTATTCGGGGTAGCATCGGCTCCGGCGATTTGGCAAAGGGCGATGGATCAAGTCCTGCAAGGGATTCCAGGGACCCAGTGTTATTTGGACGAAATCCTGGTCACGGGCGAAAATGACAGTGATCACCTCGCCAACCTGGAGAAGGTGCTCACTAGGTTAAAGGAATATGGGCTACGAGCTAATCGCCACAAGTGCGAGTTTTTCCAGAAGCAGATCTCGTATTGTGGCCACGTTATTGATGAAGAGGGGTTACATAAGTCCCCTGAAAAGATTGAGGCAGTAGTCAAGGCTCCAGCACCGGAAAATGTGTCACAACTGAGGTCGTTCCTCGGGCTGGTAAACTACTACCATAAGTTCTCACCAAATTTGTCTACAGTATTACACCCACTGAACACCCTACTGCAAACGGGGGTACCATGGAAGTGGAATGACGAACGTAAACGAGCTTTCCAGAAGTGCAAAGAATTGATCACATCAAAAGAGGTGTTGCCCCATTTCAACCCAGCACTACCAATTCGTTTGGCATGTGATGCATCACCCTATGGTATTGGAGCGGTGCTGTCGCACAAATTCCCAGACGGGTTGGAGAGGCCAGTAGCCTTTGCGTCTCGGTCACTAACCTCAGCCGAGCGCAACTACGCCCAGATTGACAGGGAGGCCCTCAGCCTAGTATGGGGAGTAAAAAAATTCAACCACTATCTGCATGGGCAGAAGTTCACCTTGCTGACTGACCACCAACCACTTGTCTCCATCTTTAATCCTAAGAAGGGCGTTCCAGTGATGACTGCACAGCGGTTACAAAGATGGTCCCTTTTTCTAGGGGCGAAACAATATGAAATAGAATATAAAGGTACGAAACAGCATGGAAACGCTGAGGGGCTATCACGCCTGCCACTGCCTACTGTGGAGGAAGCACCAGCAGTGAACCCTATTGAGATATTTTATTTGTCAATAATTGAACGATTGCCAGTAACGAACGCGGATATAGAGAAGGAGACCCGCAATGATCCGACACTGTCTCGGGTATATGATTTGAGGGTGAGGGGATGGCCAACACATGGCGACTCACTGTTGCCAGCATTCTCATCCAGAAGAGAACAGCTGTCAGTATGCCAGGGGACAGTGATGTGTGGATCCTGAGTGGTGATTCCACCCAAGTTAAGGGAGAGAGTGCTAAATGAGCTTCATGAAGGTCATCTGGGAGGGGTGAAAATGAAAAGCCTTGCTAGGGCTTATGTGTGGTGGCCGGGGATCAATCAACAAATCGAGGACCTAACCAAGAGCTGCTCCGGATGCCAGAAGTCCAAAATGCACCACCACATGCCCCTCTACACCCATGGGAGTGGCCCTCCTCTCCATGGCAACGGGTGCATATTGATTTCGCTGGTCCATTCATGGACTCAATGTTCTTAATAGCAGTGGATGCTCACTCGAAATGGCCTGAGGTGATAAAAATGTCCTCAACCACTACAGAGAAAACGATTGCAGTCCTACGGACCATATTTGCCAGGAACGGCTTGCCAAAGCAGATTTGCTCTGATAATGGACCACAGTTTGTGTCCGAAGAGTTTCGGAAATTTATGAGAAGGAATGGGGTAAGGCATTACACATCTGCCCCGTATCATCCAGCCACAAATGGATTGGCTGAGAGGTTCGTACAAACCTTTAAAAAGGCGATAAAGGCCATGTGCGATGATGAAATTCCACTACAGCATAAGGTGGACAGCTTCCTGTTAGCCTACAGAAATGCGACACATGCAGTTACCAACCAGACCCCGGCCATGATGTTCCTTAACCGAAGGTTGAGATCTCGTCTGGATTTGCTCAGACCAAATGGGCGAAGAAATGTTGAGGACAAACAATTCCAGCACATCAATGAGAAGCTGACAAGGAGCTTCAATGTAGGACAACCAGTCTTGGCCCGTGACTACCGAACAGAGAAATGGCAACCCGGAACGATATGCACAAGGCAGGGGCCATTAATGTACACAGTGGATGTCGGGGAGAACATTGTGAGACGCCACGTCGATCAGATCTTAGCGTCACAGGAATGAGTCAACCCCATGTCTCGTGTACCTGGGGTTGAACCCGACATACCGGTAGCATCTACCTCAGAAACAGTAGCCGTGGAAACTGATGAACTAACTGACGAAAAGGGGCCAGAATCGCCTCAAATCAAATCAAATCAAATCAACTTTTATTGTCATTGTTAGTGCACAAGTGCAGTACAACGAAATGTAGGCTTGCGGCTCCCGAGAGTGTACAATTTGGATTAGGACACTTAAACATTTCAACATACATTTGTACATATATATTAGCATAAATATGACCATAATAAAGATCATCGGCAGATGTGCAGGCTTTAGTGTTTATTTGTGGAGTTCAGTAGGATGACAGCCCTGGGAAAGAAGCCGTTCCTAAATCTGGTCGTACGGGTGCGAATGCATCTGTAGCGTCTTCCAGATGGTAGGAGGGCGAACAGACTGTGGCTGGGGTGGGTAGGGTCTTTGATGATGGACCGTGCCCTCCGTAGGCAGCGTTTCTGATATATATGTTCTATGGTCGGTAGCCGGGTGCCGGTAATGCGTTGGGCAGTTTTGACTACCCGCTGAAGGGCTTTCCGGTCGTGGGAGCTACAGCTGCCGTACCATACCGTGATACAGTTTGTCAGGATGCTCTCTATAGTGCAGCGGTAGAAGTTAGAGAGGATCGGGGGTGACAGATTACATCCCTTCAGCCTCCTCAAGAAATATAGGCGCTGCTGGGCCTTCTTCACCAGAGAGGAGGTGTTGAGGGACCAGGAGAGGTCTTCCGTGATGTGGACTCCGAGGAACTTAAAGCTGGCCACCCTTTCCACCTCCACCCCATTGATGTGGATGGGGGTGTGACTTCCGCCTTTGGACTTCCTGAACTCCGCACCAAGAACAAGAACATCAGGAAAGGCGCTATCCAGAACGGATCAGGAAGCCGTTCCAAAGACTGAATCTATAAATGGACTATTTCTGTTTAATGTGCATGTTAAAGTGTTAATTGTTATTTGAATATTATGGGTACTGCTAATCTAAAAGGGGAGGAATTGTAGTGTATGTACCTTTCAGAGAGAACTACTTTTACAGCTCCTGTATACTGTAGTACCGGCAGTGACCACACCTGCATATAAGCCTTGAGCATGCCTCTGTACTCCCAGTCTTGAGACTACCCTACTCCAGTAAACACCTGTTGATTGTTAAGTTACAGCATCCGTGTAGTTATTGGAAAACATCATACTCTCAGAATCACAGATCTAACAATAACCCTCTATTCCCTTTTCCCTCATATGCTTGTCTAGCCTTCCCTTAAAGGCATCTATGTTTTTTGCTTCAATCACTCCCTGTGGTAGCAAGTTCCACATTCTCACCACTCTTTGGGTAAAGAAGTTTCTTCTGAATTCCCTATTGGATTTCTTAGTGACTATCTTATATTGATGGCCTCTAGTTATGCTCTTCTCCACAAGTGGAAACATTCTTTCATAATTTTAAAGACCTCTATTAGGTCACCCCTCAGCCTTCTTTATTCGAGAGAAAAGAGACCCAGCCTGTTCATCCTTTCCTGATATGTATACCCTCGCATTTCTGGTATCATCCTTGTGAATTTTCTCTGCACCCTCTCCAGTGCCTCTATATCCTTTCTATAATATAGCGTCTAGAACTGTACGCAGTACTCTAAGTGTGGTCTAACCAAGGTTCGATACAGGTTTAACATAACTTCCCTACTTTTCAATTCTATGGGGTCAATTTTAGTTCAGGTGCGGGGAATTGGCGGGTTCACCGAATTTAGTGATTTCGACACGATTCTAAATGGGTCTGTGAGATTGATACAAATTTAACACAATTGGCCAATTGATTTCCAGCGTGTGGGAAGCCTTGGCAATTGAGTATTTCCCGTCAGAAAGTCGCAGAATATGACATCATCATTGCTGCTGCTTTTAAGGTTCACAGCAAGCCTTGCTTCCTCTGCAGGCTTCCAACCTTCAACATTAAGATGGCACAGAAGCCTGCAGGAGGAACGGTCAGCGGGAGGGCCAGATCTGCGCCCAAATTTGATGAGGCTTCACTACAGGCATTATTGGATGGTGCTAGGGCCCACAGGGAGGTCCTCATCCCTTCTTCAGGGAGGAAGAGGCCTCCCAGCCAGACCAAGGCTGTGTGGCTAGAGGTGACAGGTCAAGTCAACTCCTTGGGGCTAACACGAAGAACGTGGTTGCAGTGCAGGAAAAGATTCCATGACCTTCTTCGCACTGGAAAAGTAAGTACTGTATGATGTTTCCATCACCCTCAATCTGATCCCCATTGCCTTTCCTCACCAGCACTCAGCTTTAGCAATCTCTTCCTGCACATCCCACTAGACACTCACATCCATGCACCCTTACCCATTCCTATTATGTCCGTGTGTAATTGAGACACGGACTGCAGGAGTTGGTTACAACAGGTGTTTACTGAGTGGAGACAAAACTGGAACTGAAACTACAGAAGCCTGCTAGGGCCTTTTATACAGGGGTGGTCACTGCCAGTACTGCAGTCTGAGAACAGTTATTCCCTTAAAGGTACATACACAACAATTCCTCCCCTTTTAGATAAACAGTACATAACATTCATTTAACAACTAAATAATAACTAATTACAATTACAATTACGGTTGCTAGATACATTGGTTGAAGTTAAGCAATTATAAGTTCAGTCTTTGAGGAGGCTTCCTGATTCTGTCTGGATAATGCCTCTTTGGGATATCAGGTTCTTCTGGCAAGGTTGAGTCGCGATCAATGTCGTTGTTTGGTTCGTCTGCTTCCAATATCACCGATTCTGCGGTAGACGCAATTGGTACTTCGGTTTCATCGTCAGGTGTATCAGATCGTGGTGTGGAGTTGACGTTTTCCAGTGACTCTAGAATCTGGTCAGCATGGCGTCTTACAATGCTCTCCCCAACGTCCACGGTATACATTAGAGGTCCTTGCCATGTACAGATCGTTCCTGGCTAAGTTCTTCATTTTTACCCCTCCCAGGTGACCCTCATGAAGCTCATTGAGCACTCTATCCTTCAATTTGGGTGGAATTACTACTCTGGATCCACACATCAAGGTTCCTCTGCACACTGACAGTTGTTCTCTTCTCAGCGAGAATGCTGGCAGCAGTGGTTCGCCATGTGCTGGCCATCCCTTCACCGTTAAATCATAGACCCAGGAGAGTGTCGGGTCATTTCGTGTTTCCTTTTCTATGTTTGCATTCGTCACAGGGAGACATTCGACTATAGTTGAGTGGAATAACTCCACTGGATCCACTGCCAGTTCTTCTTCCACCATCGGCAACGGTAGGCGCGACAATCCATCAGCATTCCCATGCTGTTTAGTTCCTTTGTACTCGATGTCATATTGGTGAGCCCCTAGGAAAAGGGACCACCTCTGTAGCCGTTGCGCCGTCATTATCGGTACACCCTTCTGAGGGTTGAAAATGGAGACGAGAGGTTGATGATCAGTTAGTAGAGTAAATTTCTGACCGTGCAGGTAGTGATTGAACTTCTTCACCCCCCACACCAGGCTGAGGGCCTCTCTGTCAATCTGGGCGTAGTTACGCTCAGCTGAAGTTAACGAGCGTGACGCAAAAGCTATCGGCCTCTCTGAACCATCAAGGAATTTATGTGACAGTACCGCCCCAATGCCGTAGGGAGACGCATCACACGCCAGTCTTATCGGTAGTGATGGGTTGTAGTGAGCCAATACTTCTCTTGAAGTGATTAGGTCCTTACTCTTCTGAAAGGCCCGCTTGTATTCATCGCTCCATTTCCATGCTACTCCCGTTCGGAGTAGGGCGTTCAGTGGATGCAGAATTGTGGACAAATTCGGCAAAAACTTATGGTAGTAATTCACCAATCCGAGGAATGACCTCAGTTGCGACACATTTTCAGGCACTGGAGCCTTAACTACCGCTTCAATTTTGTCAGGGGACTTATGCAACCCCTCTTCATCAATCACGTGGCCACAATACGATATCTGTTTCTTAAAAAACTCGCACTTGGGGCGATTGGCTCGTAGCCCATGTTCACGTAGTCTAGTGAGCACCTGCTCTAGGTTGCAAGGTGTTCACTGTCATCTTCACCTGTCACTAGGATGTCGTCCAAGTAACACTGAGTCCCCGGAATCCCTTGCAGGACTTGTTCCATCGCTCTTTGCCATATCGCCGGAGCTGATGCTACTCCGAATACCAGTCGATTATACTGGTAAAGACCTTTGTGAGTGTTTATCGTGAGATATTCCTAAAGGATTCTTCAACCTCCATCTGCAAATATGCTGGTGCTAGGTCAATTTTTGTAAAACGCTTCCCTCCAGATAGTGAGGCGAAGATATCTTCTATCCTTGGAAGAGGATATTGTACTGTGTGAAGGACTGGGTTCACCGTCACCTTGAAGTCCCCACAGATGCGAACCTTCCTTGGCTCCTCAGACTTATTGTTTAACATTTTTTTCATGACAGGAATGATGGGTGTCGCCCACTCACTCCAGTCTACCTTAGATAACACGCCTGCATTCTCCAGATTCTCCAGCTCTGCCTCGACAGCTGGGTGAATTGCATATGGTACCGGTCTTGCTTTGAAAAACTTGGGAATTTCATTCTCCTCTATTTTTATCGAGGCGGTTACGCCTTTAAGAGTGCCCAGTTCTTGTTGAAATATCTCTTTGGCGTCAGCTAAGATTTTTGACAATCGTCCAGGAGTGACGTCGTCATCCTTTTTACCAGCCACCGTCAGTGCCTGAATAGAGTGCCAGTCTAAACTTATCTTTCTGATCCATTCACGTCCCAATAATGGTGGTCCACCATCTTGCAGAATGTAGAGATACAATTTCCGTATTTTCTTGCCGTTGTATTCGACAGGCACCCTTATTTTTCCTCTGGGGTATACTTTTTGCCCCGTATACGTCCTCAAGACAATGGATGTCTCTCTCAAGGGTATGTGTGAGAATAGCCGCTCGTAGCCTCGTCGATTCATGACGGTTAGAGCTGATCCTGTATCCAATTCCATTTTGATTTGGGACCCTGCTATCGTGAGGGTGACCCAAATGGTTCGGTGATCCTCTTTTGCGATTACGTTGTGAAGTTTGAGACAGCTTAGTCTCTTGTTCCCGGGTTCACTATCGCTCATCTGGTCTTCGGAACTACTGTCCGTCATCTTTTGTACGGTTCCTTAGTAGCCTTTTTGTTGCCGTTGGTCTTCTTCCCAGGCCTGCAAACTCGTGCAATCACAGAATCACAGAATCCCCACAGTGCAGATAGAGGCCATTTCGGCCCATCGAGCCTGCACCGACACATATCCCACCCTAACCCCGTAACCCCACGTATTTGTGTCCCATCTTTCCGCATTGCCTGCATATTTTGTCCTTGGACCAGCAGTCCTTCTGGTCATGGTTTGTTCTGCCGCAGCGATAACATTTTGCAAATCCCCGTGTCATTTCGTGGGTGTCGTATTCCTGTGGCTTTTGTTGTATTTCCGCAGCTCCCCTTGCTGCTGCTTCGTACGATACTGCCACGATGAAAGCCTTATCTAGCGTCAGCTCTTTCTCTGAGAGTAACCTCTTCTGGGTTCCTTCACTCAGGAGTCCACAGACAAATTTGTCCCGTAAGGTATCTGCCAGTCCTGCTGCGAACTGGCAGTGCTTTGATAGCTTGCGTAGTTCCGTAAGGTAATCAGCATTGCTCTCATTTTTATGCTGATTTCTCCTGTGGAATTTAAATCTTTCTGCTATCAGCAGTAGTGTAGGATTTAGGTGTTCCTGTAGGATAGCAACAATTTCGTTAAAACTCTTCGCCTTCGGTTTGGCTGGAGTAATCAGGTCCCGCAATAGGCCGTACGTTCTTGCGCCCATTAAATTTAGCAATACCGATGCCTTTTTCTCATCGGCTATTTCGTTTGCCTCGCAATATACCTCGGCCTAGAAATTCAGTAGGCTTTGCGCCCAGTTTTCGCCCAAAGAGGGCTTTTGCGCCACTTGCTGAGCTTTCGCCGATATTCAGCGCTGCGGTAATGGCGGCGTTAACCAGTAGCGCTGCGCCGCCACCGATGACGTCATCGGTGTGCGCAGTGCCCCGCTACCGCCCCGCTACCGCCCCGCTACCGGCCCGACCGCCATATTTAGTTGCGGCCGCCTCTTCCGCAGCGGCCGCAAACAGCGATCAGAAAACGGGGCCGTACTGTAGCCTTAGTGGGGCGCTTTAAGGTGGAGGTGCGGCCGGCCGCTTTTTCGGCGGCCGCCTGCCCGCACCTCCTTCCCCGGCCTCCTCCAACCCCCCCCCGCGGCATTGCCGGCTGCTTTCCGCGAACCCGGCACTTCTCCGTGGTGCCGGGCTCATTTGCCGGCACTATCCAGCGGCGATCTCCCCGTTGCAGGCACCTCCCCCTTAAGAGGAGGAGGCCTGCAGTACCGCAGCGGGTGGCGCAGCGGCGCCTAGAGCACTGAAATTCAGTTTCAGCGCCCCAAGCGGGGGCGGGCACACCCTGGAATAGCACCCGGTTCCGACTTGGGGCGCAAAAAACGAATATCTGACGGGCGCAACTGGCTCCGCGCTCAGCGCTAACTTTTGGGTGCACGCCAGCTGGCGGGCCCAAAGTGAATTTCTAGGCCCTCGACTCTTTCCACATACGTGGTCCAGTCTTCTATTGCATTATTGAAGGCAGTGATATCGCCAGTCTTTGGCATCTTGAAAATCTAAGATGGCGCCTCCCGCGCTTTTCCTTCTTCCCCGCCGAGTTAAGATGGCGCCTCCCGTGTTTTCCCGCCGCTGCCACTGCTGCCAACGCTGTTGCTGGCGATTATATTTATTTTACTAACCTGTAATGGCGACGCCCTATGGTCTTCGCGCCTCCCCAATCGCTGCTGCCAACGCCGCTCTCCGCGGTATTTTTATTTTTCTATCGTGCTTCAATATTTGCTCCGTTAATTGAAGAGCCGTTCCCGTCGTGGAGCGGACCCTCTGGGACACTTCTCTCCCTCTTCTTAGGTCCGAACGCTGCCCGGCTTCGAAGCACCGTCCGCGCCCTGTGTGCTCCACCCTCTCTCTCTCTCTTTGCTTCCCGACTCACTGCCCAGCCCCGTTGCAGAGCCACCCGATCGAGCTCTAGCCCACCGCAGCCCAGGAAGGATCAGTGCACTACCTGCCACCAACCCGATTAGCTGGGAAACCACAGACTGGAGAACCAAGCCTGGCTCTCGACAGTCTCTCCTGCAATTTTTCAATTCGATGATTTGGAGGGCGGTTGCCCACGGTCAACGCCCGTTTCTCGAGTTTCTTTGGATTCTTTTTTTTTTCTTTCTTCTGGCTCCGACCTTCAATAACGTCGTCTGAGGTGCTGCCGAGTTGCAGGTAAGTTCGTTTCTTACTCGTCGCCAGTATTATGTCCGTGTATAATTGAGACACGGACTGCAGGAGTTGGTTACAACAGGTGTTTACTGAGTGGAGACAAAACTGGAACTGAAACTACAGAAGCCTGCTAGGGCCTTTTATACAGGGGTGGTCACTGCCAGTACTGCAGTCTGTGACCAGTTATTCCCTTAAAGGTACATACACAACAATTCCCTCTCTCTCTATGCTCACATTCACAGAACTATGCCACCATGCAGCCCTCACACTCCTTCTCACTCTGATGCTTTGAACACAACTGACAACACACAGGGAGGGCCCTTGGTATTGCAACCTCACTCCATCTTTGTCTCCTTCTAAGTATCTATGCTATGCAATCTCTGCACTCACTCCTTCATTCTCACTCAACCTCCACTTGTCTCCCTCATTGCAGGAAAAGAGAGCTCACAACAGGAGAGAGCGAGCCAGGACAGGAGGAGGGCCGCCCGCATTAGCCCAGCTCACCCCCTGGGAGGAAAGTGTCCTGGAGATTGCCGGGGCTGACCGAGATGTGGACGGTGGGGAAGGACAGGCAGGAGCATCCCCGCAAGCTGGTGACAGAATAGTTTTCCATCTCTCTCATTGGCATTGCATGAGTCGCTGATAATGATTCTGAAGCTATATCATATGGACTTATGATCATCTGCAAAATGCAATGGCATCACATCTCTAACTTTTTCCTTGACTCCCCCACAGGATCATCGACAGCCCCCGTCCCCACAGTGCAGGAGGAAGAGCCTGAGCAGCCGGACTCCTCAGAGGAATCTGCAACCTCTGAAGGCGCAGCATCAGGAGAAATAAGCGCACCCAGCACCAGCGCAGACACTCACACCTCGGTGGGACCTTCAGGACATAGAGTAGTGTTGTCACCTGGTGTATCACAGCTCACAAGTGAGCATCAGCAGATTGTGGAGACAGGGACAGCAGTGGAGAGTCCTCGCCGGAGGGCGCAGGACTCTGCCAGCTCCGCTCAGCTGCATGTCGACCCTCTGCCTCTGGGTCCATCCGTAAGATCAGAGGTGATAGAATTCCAGGCACAGATGCAGGAGTCTCTGGCAGGTTTTGTCTCTAGGGTCGCTGTGAGTGTGGAGCAAATGGAGGAGTCCATTGCGAACATGAGCAGAGCCTTTGTGGAGTAATTGGTGCATGAACGCATCAACGCGGAAAGGATGGCTATCTACATGGAAATGATTGCTGCCTCCGTGGTAAGGCTGGCAACGGTAGAGGAGAGGAGGGCTACGGCCACGGAGGAGGTTAGTCGCCAGTGTATGGATAACATGGTGTGTGTTCAGAATAGAATGACATCTCTTGAAGAGCGATGGGCATCTATTGAACAGAGAAACCAGACCTTCATGGAAGTCCTTCCGAGTAGGGCTGCCATTGTAGATACGGGTCCCCATGGCCCCCCTGATGTGAAGCAAGCTGCTCTCAAGCCACTTGCAGGCACTGAGGGGGACCTGACCCATGAGAGGGAGGTTGGTGGCAGACCTCAAGGAAGTGGGGGCTCCTCTCCAAGTGCTCACACTTCCATGCCACTGCAGAGCCCTCGGTCAGAGCCCCGCCGGAGTACACACCCAACGGAGATAGAGGTCTCAACCCCTGCACAACCGCAGGAGCAGCAGACTGCTGATGAGCCCTCACAGGTTCGCCATCCCAGAGGACGCCCGCCAAAGGTGTCGAGACAGGAGCAGCAGGAAAGTGAGCAAGGGGCCTCCACATCTGCTGAAGCCACAGGGGAACCACTATGTAGGAGCACATGTAAGAGTAAAATAAAGCACTAATAGTCACAAGGGTAGTCACTTGGGTGAAATGCTGTGCATTTTGTGGAAATGCCATCAGTTGTGTGTTTTTCATAAAAATTCTGATGGCAACTTCTGCAGTTGTGGCGTGTGTCATTTCGCAAATGGGGCTGGAAGTCCTCTAATGCCAAGAGGGGAAGGAAAAAAAGGCCTCCCATGCTTCTGGTAGGTGCCTCAGTTGAGGAAGCGCTGAGTGAGGGTGGCGAGAGGGGTCTCGCAGGAGGTCGCACTGGAGATGGGTGTGAGGCACCAACCTTCCACAGCTGTGGTTATGCCTTCTAAAAGTTCCCCCAGACCTGAGGCAACAAAGTCCTGCCACCTGCAAATGATGACTGATCAAATATCCTCTTTAATGTTGGACCTGCAGCTGATAGTCAGCAAGCCAATAGTGTTCACGCCAGGTTTCACAGGCGTCATCCCCACCAGGCGCGTTTTACGTGGGAAAAGGGTTAAACAGGCAAGGGCCTGTTAAAATGGGATTATAAAGGCCAATCAGTGCTGTTTAAGGGCCCTAAAGACCAGTCCCGCCTGTTGCAGGCGGGATTGATTCGGGTCAATCAGACACACCTAGGAGACGGGAACCAGACGAGGGGGGCGCGACCCCTAGGTTTTGCGATTTTAACCCCCTGCACGCCTAAAAGCCCGCCTCACGGCCCAATGAAAATCCTGTCCTATACCTCTAGAAATAAATCCTAGTGCTTGGTTTACCTTTTTTATGGCCTTGCTAACATGTGTCGCAACTTTTAGTGATTTGTGTATCGGTACTCCGAGATCACTTTGTTCCTCTACCCCTCCAAGTAATAAGTGACCTCCCTATTCTTCCTACCAAAATGTAATACCTCACATTTATCTGTGTTGAACATCATTTGCCAATTATATGCCCATTCTGCAAGTTTATTAACATCCTCCTGTAATTTGTGCAGTCCTCCTCAGTATTGACTATCCCCCCTAATTTGGTGTTGTCCGCAAATTTAGAAATTGTGTTTTTGATTCCAAAGCCTAAAACGTTGATAGAAATTGTGAACAGTGGTGGTCCCAGCACTGATCCTTGTGGAACACCACTACCCACCTTCTGCCACTGTGAATAGCTACCTTTTACCCCTACTCTCTGCTTTTTGTCCTGAAGACAGCTAGCTATCCATTCTGCTATTTGTCCCCTGACTCCGCATTCTCTGACCTTGTTCATGGGGTACCTTATTGAAGGCCTTTTGAAAATCTAGATAAATTACATCTACTGCATTACCATTGTCTACTCTCTCTGTTACCTCTTCAAAAAATTCAATGACATTGGTCAAGCAAGACTTTCCCTTTTGAAATCCATTCCTTACTATGTTTTTCATTTCTAGGTGTTTTATTATTTTCTCCTTTAGTCGGGATTCCATTATTTTTCCAACCACCGATGTTAAGCTGACTGGTCTAAAGTTCCCTGGACGTGTTCTATCTCCCTTCCTAAATATAGGTATAACGTTAGCAATCCTCCAGTCCTCTGGCACTACACCTTTTTCCAAGGAATTATAAAATATGTGTAGTAATGCTTCTGCTATCTCTTCCCTAGATTCTTGTAAAATGTGTGGATGCAATCCACTCGGACCAGAGATTTTATCCTCTTTGAGTTTGATTAGTTTATTTCATATATCTCCTCTTTTTATTTTAAATGCATTTACCTCATTACTAATCTCATCATCCAATGTCATGTCGACCTGTTCTATCTCCCTGGTAAATACTGAAGCAAAATAATTATTTAATATTTCTGCCATCTCTCTATCGTTACCTGTGATATTATCCTGTGTATCGGTCTTCACGGTAGAAGACACTAAAAGCATCCCAATATTAATTGATAATCAAGGGGCTATAGGGAGGGAGGAACATAAAACAATGACTATCACTAGAGAAATAGTACTAGGTGAACTAATGGGACTAAAGGCTGACAAGTCCCCTGGACCTGATGGCCTACATTCTAGGGTCTTAAAAGAAGTGGCTGCAGAGATAGTGGATGCGTTGGTTGTAATCTACCAAAATTCCCTGGATTCTGGAGAGGCCCCAGCGATTGGATAACCACAAATGTAATGCCCCTATTCAAGAAAGGAGGGAGGCAAAAAGCAGGAAACTATAGGCCAGTTAGCCTAACACCTGTCATTGGGAAAATGCTGGAATCCATTATTAAGGAAGTAATAGCAGGACATTTAGAAAATCATAATACAATCAAGCAGAGTCAACATGGTTTTATGAAAGGCAAATCATGTTTGACAAATTTACTAGAGTTCTTTGAGGATGTAACGAGCAAGGTGGATCAAGGGGAACCAGTAGACGTAGTGTATTTGGATTTCCAGAAGGTGCCACATAAAAGGTTACTGCACAAGATAAGAGCTCACAGGATTGGGGGTAATATATTAGCATGGATAGAGGATTGGCTAACTAACAGAAAACAAAGAGTCGGGATAAATGGGCCATATTCCGGATGGCAAACTGTAACAACTGGGGTGCCACAGGGATCAGTGCTGGGGCCTCAACTATTTACAATCTATATTAATGACTTGGATGAAGGGACCATGTGTACTGCAGCCAAATTTGCTGATGATACAAAATCGGTGGGAAAGCAAGTTGTGAGGAGGACACTGTTAGATCCGTGATTTTGAGAGTATGATGTTTTTCAATAACCACACGGATGCTGTAACTTAACAATCAACAGGTATTTACTGGAGTAGGGTAGTCTCAAGACTGGGGTACAGAGGCATGCTCAAGGCTTATATACAGGTGTGGTCACTGCCGGTACTACAGTATACAGGAGCTGTAAAAGTAGTTCTCTTTTAAAGGTACATACGCTACAATTCCTCCCCTTTTAGATTAGTAGTACCCATAATATTCAAATAACAATTAACACTTTAACATGTACATTAAACAACAATAGTCCATTTATAGATTCAGTCTTTGGGGCAGCTTCCTGATCCTTTCGGGATAGCGCCTTTCCTGAGGTTCTTGTTCTTGGTGCGGAGGCGATTCTGGCCCCTTTTCGTCGGTTATTTCATTCGTTTCCACTGCTACTGTTTCTGAGGTAGATGCTACCGGTATGTCGAGTTCATCCCCAGGGACGCGAGACATGGGGTTGACTCATTCCTGTGACGCTAAGATCTGATTGACGTGGCGTCTCACAATGTTCTCCCCGACATCCACTGTGTACATTAATGGCCCTGCCTTGTGCATATCGTTCCGGGTTGCCATTTCTCTGTTCGGTAGTCACGGGCCAAGACTGGTTGTCCTAAGTTGAAGCTCCTTGTCGGCTTCTCATTAATGTGCTGGAATTGTTTATCTTAAACATTTCTTCACGCATTTGGTCTGAGCAAGTCCAGATGAGATCTCAACCTTCGGTTAAAGAACATCACGGCCGGGGTCTGGTTGGTAACTGCATGTGTCGCGTTTCGGTAGGCTAATAAGAAATTGTCCACCTTATGCTGTAGTGGAATTTCATCATCGCACATGGCCTTTACCGCCTTCTTAAAGGTTTGTACAAACCTCTCAGCCAATCCATTGGTGGCTGGATGATACGGGGCGGATGTGTAGTGCCTTACTCCATTCCTTCTCATAAATTTTTGAAACTCTTCGGACACAAACTGTGGTCCATTATCAGAGCAAATCTGCTTTGGCAAGCCGTTCCTGGCAAATATGGTCCGTACGACTGCAATCGTATTCTCCGTAATGGTTGAGGACATTTTTATCACCTCAGGCCATTTCGAATGAGCATCCACTGCTATTAAGAACATTGAGTCCATGAATGGACCAGCGAAATCAATATGCACCCGTTGCCATGGAGAGGAGGGCCACTCCCATGGGTGTAGATGGGCATGTGGTGGTGCATTTTGGACCTTCTGGCATCCTGAGCAGCTCTTGGTTAGGTCTTCGCTTTGTTGATCGATTCCCGGCCACCACACATAAGCCCTAGCAAGGCTTTTCATTTTCACTCCCCCCAGATGACCTTCATGAAGCTCATTTAGCACTCTCTCCCTTAACTTAGGTGGAACCACCACTCTGGATCCACACATCACTGTCCCCTGGCATACTGACAGCTGTTCTCTTCTGGATGAGAATGCTGGCAATAGTGAGTCGCCATGTGTTGGCCATCCCCTCACCGTCAAATCATATACCCGAGACAGTGTCGGATCATTGCGGGTCTCCTTCTCTATATCCGCGTTCGTTACTGGCAATCGTTCAATTATTGACGAATAAAATATCTCGATAGGGTCCACTGCTGGTGCTTCCTCCACAGTAGGCAGTGGCAGGCGCGATAGCCCATCAGCGTTTCCATGCTGTTTCGTGCCTTTATATTCTATTTCATATTGATTCGCCCCTAGAAACAGGGACCATCTTTGTAACCGTTGTGCAGTCATCACTGGAACGCCCTTCTTAGGATTAAAGATGGAGACAAGTGGTTGGTGGTCAGTCAGCAAGGTGAACTTCTGCCCATGCAGATAGTGGTTGAATTTTTTTACTCCCCATACTAGGCTGAGGGCCTCTCTGTCAATCTGGGCGTAGTTGCGCTCGGCTGAGGTTAGTGACCGAGACGCAAAGGCTACTGGCCTCTCCAACCCGTCTGGGAATTTGTGCGACAGCGCCGCTCCAATACCATACGGTGATGCATCACATGCCAAACGAATTGGTAGTGCTGGGTTGAAATGGGCCAACACCTCTTTTGATGTGATCAATTCTTTACACTTCTGGAAAGCTCATCTACGTTCATCATTCCACTTCCATGGTACCCCTGTTTGCAGTAGGGTGTTCAGTGGGTGTAATACCGTGGACAAATTTGGTAAGAACTTATGGTAGTAGTTTACCAGCCCAAGGAACGACCTCAGTTGTGACACATTTTCCGGTGCTGGAGCCTTGACTACTGCCTCAATCTTTTCAGGGGACTTATGTAACCCCTCTTCATCGATGACGTGGCCACAATACAAGATCTGCTTCTGGAAAAACTCGCACTTGAGGCGATTAGCTCGTAGCCCATATTCCTTTAATCTGGTGAGCACCTTCTCCAAGTTGGCGAGGTGATCACCGTCATTTTCACCTGTGACCAGGATGTCGTCCAAATAACACTGGGTCCCTGGAATCCCTTGCAGGACTTGATCCATCGCCCTTTGCCAAATAGCCGGAGCTGATGCTACCCCGAACACCAGCCGGTTGTATTGATAGAGATCTTTATGAGTGTTAATCGTAAGGTATTGTTTCGAGGCTTCTTCTACCTCCATTTGCAAGTACGCCTGGGCTAGATCAATTTTGGTGAAGCGTTTACCTCCAGATAGCGAGGCGAAAATATCCTCAATTTGTGGAAGCAGATATTGTACCGTGTGAAGGACTGGGTTCACTGTCACCTTAAAATCCCCACAGATGCGGACCTTCTTTGGTTCCCCAGGTGTATTACTCAACGACCTCTTCATTACAGGAACGATGGGTGTAGCCCACTCGCTCCAGTCTACTTTGGACAGTACTCCTGAACGTTCCAACCCTTCCAGCTCTGCTTCGACAGCTGGTCTGATCGCACAAGGCACTGGTCTGGCCTTAAGAAACTTTGGGCTTGCGTTTTCCTCTATTTGAATCATTGCTGTTATGCCTTTTAGTGTTCCGAGTCCCTCCTGGAACACTTCTTTTGCATCAGTTAGCGTTTTTGACAGTCGTCCAGGTGTGACGTCATCATCCTTTTTGGCCTCAACCTTCAGTGCCTGTATGGAATGCCAATCTAATTGTATCTTCCGGATCCATTCACGTCCTAATAGTGGTGGTCCTCCATCTGGCAATACATATATGTCCATTTTAGGTATTTCCTGGCCTTTATATATCACTTTCACCCTTATTTTTCCTTTGGGGTAGACTTTTTGCCCCGTGTACGTCTTCAAGACAATCTCTGTAGCTTTCAAGGGTATATGTGAAAATAGCCGCTTGTAGTCCCTTTGGTTTATGACTGTTAGGGCTGATCCTGTGTCTAATTCCATTTTCACTTGGACTCCGTCTATCTTGAGTGTAACCCAGATAGTCTGGTGATCCTCCATTTTGGTTACCTTATGTAGTTTCAGACAACCCAGCTCCTTGCTTCCGGAGTCTGTATCACTTTTCTGTTCGTCTGAACTACTGTCCATCACCTTTTGTACCTTTTTGTACTTCTCCTGTGGAGATTTCTTACTGTTGGTTTTCTTCCCAGACCTGCAGACTCTTGCTATGTGTCCTGCTTTTCCACACTGTCTGCCCAATTGGTCCTTGAACCAACAATCCTTCTGGTCGTGTGTTGTTCTGCCGCAGCGATAACACTTCCCTGTTCCATATGACATTTCATTGGTGCCATATTCTTGCGGTCTCCGTTGTATCTCTGCAGCGCCCCTTGCGGCTGTTTCGTGTGATACTGCCATACTGAAAGCCTTGTCCAGCGTAAGATCCTTTTCTGATAGAAGCCGTTTCTGGGTTCCTTCACTTTGCAGCCCACACAGAAACTTGTCCCTTAACGTATCTGCTAGTCCCACTCCAAACTGGCAGTGTTTCGATAGCTTGCGCAGTTCCGTTAGGTACTCAGCATTGCTTTCGTCTTTGTGTTGGTTCCTTTTATGGAACTTAAATCGTTCTGCTATCAGCAGCGGTGTGGGGTTTAAGTGGTCCTGTAGGATTTCTACTATGCTTTCGAAATTCTTGTTCACAGGCTTCTCTGGGGTTATTAGGTTTGGCAGTAACCCATAAGTTTTTGCACCCATGGAATTTAACAAAACCAGTGCTTTCCTCGCATCTGGCACTTCATTCGCCCTGCAGTACACCTCAATACGTTCCACATATGTCGCCCAATCTTCGACTTCATTGTCGAACGTAGAGATACTGCCACTCTTCGGCATCCCTGGGTGTGATTTAGCTGTCAAAAATGGCGTCTCCCGTGCTTTCCCTTCTTCTCCGCTGGCACAAAATGGCATCTCCCGCACTTTCCTTTCTTCCCACGCTCGCCCTTCTTCTCCGCTGCGGCTTCTAAAAATGGCGTCTCCCGCGCTCTTCCTTCTTCTCTGCGGCTCACTGGCGTCTCCCGCGCTCTCCCTGCTTCTCCCCGCGGACACTGTTCAGCCCTTGAGCCCTGGCTGTGCTCTGTGCATTTTTTTTTTGTGCGCCTTTCCCGTTTCCGCCGCTCGATCCTGAACCCGGCTGCTGCTTTACCCTCTCTCGCTCCGTTTTGTTTTTTCCTCGACGCCGCTCGGTTTTCAACCCCCGGCTGCGCCCTATGCACTTCACCCTCTATCTTACCCCGTCGACGCTGCTCGGCTTTTTCTCCGCCGTCGGTCGGCTCCAGCCGCCGCTGTCCGGGAAGGATCTGCGCTGTACCTGTCGTCAGTCTATTGCTGATCGTCGTAGCTGGGGAACCAAGCCCGGCTCTCCACAGCCTCCCCTGCGATGTTCACTCTCTGCCGGACAACTGGGCAGTTGTTCGTGGTCGACACCCGTACTTCGGGCCTCGACATTCTTCCACCGCCCTCCCGGAGCGAATCCTCGAAGGGAAATGCAGAGTTGCAGGTAGATTCGAATCGACACTCGTCGCCACTGTTAGAACATAAGAACATAAGAACATAAGAAATAGGAGCAGGAGTAGGCCAATCGGCCCCTCGAGCCAGCTCCGCCATTCAATAAGATCATGGCTGATCTGATCCTAACCGCCAATCCACTATCACAGAACCATCTCCTGAATCTAACAGAATTAGACACACGAAATAGGAGCAGGATCAGGCTACACGGCCCCTGGGCCCGCTCTGCTACCCACAGGTCCATGACCGATCCGAACCTAGACTCATGTCCAAATTCCTGCCCGCTCCCCGTAACCCTTAATTCCCTTTACTTCTAGGAAACTGTCTATTTCTGTTTTAAATTTATCACAGAAAAAATCACAGAAACCCCACAGTGCAGATAGAGGCCATTTCAGCCCATCGAGCCTGCACCGACACATATCCCACCCGATCCCCGTAACCCCTACACCAACACATATCCCACCCTATCCCCGTAACCCCACGTATTTAATCCCCCTAACACTAAGGGTCAATTTATCATAGCCAATCAACCTAACCCGTACATCTTTGGACTGTGGGAGGAAACCGGAGCACCCGGAGGAAACCCACGCAAACACGGGGAGAATGTGCAAACTCCACACAGACAGTCACCCGAGGCCGGATTCGAACCCGGGTCCCTGGCGCTGTGAGGCAACAGTGCTAACCACTATGCCACCGTGCTGCCATAATCGGCCAATGATGTAGCTTCTACAGCTTTTTGGGGCAGCATATTCCATGGACCTACCACCCTCTGATCCGTGATTCTGAGAGTATGATGTTTTTCAATAACCACATGGATGCTGTAACTTAACAATCAACAGGTATTTACTGGAGTAGGGTAGTCTCAAGACTGGGGTACAGAGGCATGCTCACGGCTCATATACAGGTGTGGTCACTGCCGGTACTACAGTATACAGGAGCTGTAAAAGTAGTTCTCTCTTAAAGGTACATACACTACAGACACAAGAGTCTGCAAAGGGATATAGATAGGTTACGTGAATGGGAAAAATTTGGCAGATGGAGTATAATGTGGGAAAATGTGAGGTTATCCACTTTGGTAGGAAAAATAAAAAAGCAAATTATTATTTAAATAGAGGGATACTACATAATGTTGCGGTGTGGCGGAGCCACCAGGGGACTCTGATCTAATGTACATAATTATCTTTAACAAATTATTAGCTACAGAATGAATCTGTATCTTTGTTCATATCATTGCATGTACATAGCGCAGTCCCTTTAAGAATGAGACCAAACGCGATGACGTCATCATGTTGATCACGTGATCCTCCAGCGGCAGAAAAACGTGATGACGTCAGGACGTCAGGCTGGGGAGCCGCCCTAGCCAGTCCTCGTGGAGCCAGCAAAGAGTACAAACCTGTAATGTAGTTCTCCTGTGTTTTCGTGTTAAACTCTGTTGAATAGTATTAAACATCATTTGTTTGATAGACTGACTCGACCTCAGTTCTTTAGTTAGGAATCTAGCCATTCCTACAGTGGTGACCCCGAATTTTCGTGAACAATTTTCGCAGAAGAAGCGAAGCGCAACGAAACATGGAAGCGAACTCCGTGGTTTTGGGAACAACAGGCGGCCTCCTGGTTCGTACAAGCAGAAGCACAATTCGAACTCCGAAACATCGTCGCGGATCAGATCCGTTACCTTTACGTGGTCTCCGCACTCGACAGCTCCACGGCCTCACGGATCATCAGCCTGCTCGAAAACCCCCCAGTTGACAGCAAGTATAATACTCTTAAAGCGCGGTTAATACAGGTCTTCGGGCTCACGAAGGCGGAGCGTGCCCGCCGGCTACTCGCTTTGCCCGGGCTTGGCGATTCCAAGCCATCTGAGTTAATGAGCCACATGCTCATGCTCCTTGGCTCAGAACCACAATGTTTCCTCTTTCAGGAGTTATTCCTGAGTCAACTACCCGAGCAGGTTCAGGCTGCCCTCGCCAGATCGGAAGCCACAGATTGCGCAGCACTGGCTGCAGAAGCAGATACTATTTATGCGGTCATGCACCAATACTGCGCCGCCACGAGGCACACCTCCCCCGCGAACGCCGCCCTGACGCCTCCATCCCCCGGCTTGTGCTTATACCACGCCCGTTTCAGCGCGAAAGCCAGAGGCTGCCGCCCTCCCTGCAGTTTCACACCTAAAAAAAACGACATCAACACCAGCAGCAACTCCAGAAAAGGAGGACCGAGTCTGAGGGACGTTCCGCGGCCGCGATGGCGATTGGAAATTCCGGGAAGCTCCTCTACATTACAGATTCCCTCTCAGGCCGGCGCTTTTTATGCGACACCGGGGCGCAGTGTAGCATCTTTCCTGCCTCAGCACTCGATATTCAGTCTGGGAGGCACGGCCTCTCCCTCGAGGCAGCTAATGGCGGGGCCATTCATACCTTTGGTAAACGGCGGGTCCAGGTGTGCTTCGGCGGGCAACGGTTTCAGTGGGAATTTATTACAGTCAAGGTTTCGCAAGCCATCCTCGGCGTGGATTTCTTATGCGCCAACAGCCTCTTGGTGGATGTAAGAAATCGTCGATTGGTTAATGCGGCCACCTTCCACTCCATCCCTTGCTTCCGCAGTTCTGCAACGTCACACACTGTCTCCTGCACGTTGTCCTCGCCGGACGAGTTCACTCGCCTATTAGGTGAATTCCCGGAGCTGACCAAGCCTACTTTCTCCTCCTCGGCCACTAAGCATGGTGTCGAACACCACATTACTATGACTGGCTCTCCAGTTTACGCACGAGCTCGGCGCCTGGAACCCGGCAAGCTCGCAACTGCGAAGGCAGAGTTTGCCACGATGGAACGGCTGGGGATTATTCGCCGGTCGAATAGTCCCTGGTCCTCGCCTCTCCACATCGTCCCGAAGCCCGGCGGTGGATGGCGGCCATGCGGGGACTACCGACGCCTTAATGACGTCACTACTCCCAATCGGTACCCGATCCCGCATATACAGGATTTCTCCGCCCATTTGGCGGGAAACTCAATCTTCTCCAAGGTCGACCTCGTCCGTGGCTACCACCAAGTTCCCGTACACCCGCAGGACGTCCAGAAAACTGCAGTCATCACTCCCTTTGGACTGTTCGAGTTTCTACGGATGCCATTTGGGCTCAAGAACGCCGCAAAGGCATTTCAGCGACTAATGGACTCGGTCCTGCGGGATCTTCCGTTTTTATTTGTCTACCTTGACGACATCCTGATAGCCAGCTCTACCAAAGAGGAACACGTCTGCCATCTCCGCACCCTCTTTCGGTGCCTCAGCCAACATGGCCTCATAATCAACCCGGCCAAGTGTCAGTTCGGCCTACAACAGATTGACTTCTTGGGCCACCGCATTACTTCGGAGGGCGCAATTCCGCTGCAGTCAAATGTCGAAGCAATTACGGCATTCCCAAGGCCGCAGTCCACCAAGGCCCTTCAAGAATTCCTGGGCATGGTGAATTTCTACCACCGCTTTGTGCCCAAGGCAGCACGACTCATGCAGCCCCTCTACGAGGCCCTCAAAGGCAAGGCCGAAAAGGATACAATAGCCTGGACGGTCGAAATGGACAACGCTTTCGACAACACAAAAACCGCTCTAGCCAATGCAACTATGTTGGCGCACCCTCTGCCAGGTGCCACCATCGCCCTTACCACCAACGCTTCTGACTACGCCATAGGCGCTGTACAGGAACAGTGGGTCAACGGGACGTGGCAACCACTGGCGTTTTTCAACCGCCAACTCCGGTGCAACAAACGCAAATACAGCACTTTCGACCGGGAGTTGCTGGCGCTGTTCCTGGCTATCCGCCATTTCCGTTTTTTGTTAGAAGGACGTCCCTTCACTGCGTTTGTAGATCACAAACCACTGATCTTCGCCGTGGCCAAGACCGCCGAACCGCGGTCGGCTCGACAGCAGCGACAGCTAACTTTCATTTCAGAATTCACGACAGACATCCAACATGTAGCTAGCAAGGACAACTTGGTAGCTGATTGCCTTTCTCACGCGACCGTACGGGCGGTCCAGCTGGGCATCGATTATGCCCTCATGGCTACCGATCAGGCATCCGACCCTGAAACACAGGCATATCGCACCGACACCTCTAGCCTCCAACCGGCCGATGTGCAATTCCATGCTGTAGGCACCTCGTTACTCTGCGATGTCTCCATGGGAGATCCCCGCCCGATCGTTCCAGTCGCCTGGCGCCGCAAAGTTTTCGACGCCATACATGGGCTTTCGCATCCTGGCGTGAAGGCATCTCAAAAATTAATGTCAGCTAAGTTCGTCTAGAGAGGAATGCGTAAGAATATCCGCGACTGGGCTAACACCTGCGTCATCTGTCAAACGTCTAAGGTGCAATGTCACGTTAAGGCCCCATTGGCCATGTTCGCAGTACCAGAACGTCGATTCGACCATGTCAACGTGGACCTCGTTGGGCCGCTTCCACCATCACAGGGGTTCACACACATCCTCACCGTGGTCGATCATACTACTAGATGGCCAGAGGCAGTTCCTCTGGCGTCTACTACGTCTGCTGATGTCGCCAGAGCATTCCTCTCCTCGTGGGCGTTCCGGCGGACATTTCTTCAGACCATGGTCCACAGTTCTCTTCCGAGCTCTGGAACACTGTGGCCCAGGGTCTCGGCACCAAGCTTCACCGCACCACGGCCTATCACCCGCAAGCAAACGGTTTGTGCGAACATTTCCATAGATCGTTAAAGGCATCACTGAGGGCCAGCCTCCAAGGCGGCAGATGGGTGGATAAGCTTCCGTGGGTCATGTTGGGTCTCCGCACGGCACCCAAAGAGGACCTGCAATCGTCCGCCACGGAGCTCGTGTACGGCCAGCCACTCCGCGTACCGGGAGATTTCCTGCCGCTTCCAACTGAGCCGTGGTCCGCAGCCGACCAACTCAGCAGCCACCAGGAAACAGCCAAGGGTTTTGCGCCTATCCCAACTTCGCATCATGCCCTTCCATCTTCACACATACCAGCGGAGCTAAACAATGCTGACTTTGTATTCATTCGTCACGATGCCCATAGGGATCCGCTCAAGGCCCCTTACACAGGCCCTTTTCGCATACTGGAGACAGGCGACAAGAGTTTCTCTGTAGACACCGGTGGTAAACCCGACCACATATCCATTGACCGTCTCAAACAGGCACATCTGGACATCGACCGGCCAGTAGAGACCGCACAGCCACCACGACGTGGTCGACCTCCCACTGCATCCACGCCAGACCAAAGGCTTCCATCCGCCAGCCCGCCCGCTGTTCAGCAGCGTCCACTCCAAGAATACAGGAGTCGCTCGGACAGGCTTGTCAGACCTCCTAGTCGATTGACTTTTACTGTTAAAGACAATTCTGGGGGGGGCGCATGTGGCGGAGCCACCAGGGGACTCTGATCTAATGTACATAATTATCTTTAACAAATTATTAGCTACAGAATGAATCTGTATCTTTGTTCATATCATTGCATGTACATAGCGCAGTCCCTTTAAGAATGAGACCAAACGCGATGACATCATCACGTTGATCACGTGATCCTCCAGTGGCGGAAAAACGTGATGACGTCATGACGTCAGGCTGGGGAGCCGCCCTAGCCAGTCCTCGTGGAGCCAGCAAAGAGTACAGACCTGTAATGTAGTTCTGTGTTTTTGTGTTAAACTCTGTTGAATAGTATTAAACATCGTTTGTTTAATAGACTGATTCGACCTCAGTTCTTTAGTTAGGAATCTAGCCATTCCTACAGCAGTACAGAGGGATCTGGGGGTCCTCGTACATGAAACACAAAAAGTTAGCATGCAGGTACAGCAAGTAATTATGAAGGCAAATGGAATGTTGGATTTTATTGCAAGGGGGGTGGAGTATAAAAGTAGGGAAGTCTTGCTACAACTGTACAGGGCGCTGGTGAGACCACACCTGGAGTACTGCGTGCAGTTTTGGTCTCCTTATTTAAGGAGGGATATACTTGCATTGGAGACAGTTCAGAGAAGGTTCACTAGTTTAATTCCTGAGATGAAGGGGTTGCCTTATGAAGAAAGGTTGAGCAGGTTGGGCCTATACTCATTGGAGTTTAGAAGAATGAGAGGTGATCTTATTGAAACATATAAGATTCTGAGCGGGCTTGACAGAGTAGATGCAGGGAGGATGTTTCCCCTCGTGGGGGAATCTAGAACTAGGTCGCCCATTTAAAACGAAGATGAGGAGGAATTTCTTCTCTCAAAGGGTCGTGAATCTTTGGAATTCTCTACCCCAGAGAGCTGTGGAGGCGGAGTCATTGAATATATTCAAGGCAGAGATAGACATATATTTGAGCTACAGGGGAGTCAAGGGTTATGGGGAGCGGGCGAGAAAGTGGCGTTGAGGCCAAGATCAGCCATGGGCAGGCTCAAGGGGCCAAATGGCCTACTCCTGCTCCTATTTCTTATGTTCTTATCCCTTAATGGCCCTATTCACATCCCAACCTTCCTTTTTTATTGATGTGCCTGTAATATATTTTACTATTTTGTTTTATGTTCCTTGATAATTTAATTTCATAGTTCCTCTTTGCCTTCCTAATTTTTTTTGACTTCTCTCCTAATCTCTTTTTATTCTCCCTTCTCATGCACTCCCCTGCTGTCTATGAACTCTTTCCTCTTTCCTTACCCTCAATTGTTCCCTTTTGGCTTTATTCATCTATGGAGTCTCATTAGTGTTTAGTTTGTTCTTTCCTTTTAGCTGAATGGCCCAGAAATTTGGGTCGGAGGCTTCCCGCGGGTGCAAGCCTCCGACCTGCACTTACCTAGCGTGCCGGCCGTTGAGCTGTGGGCCCGCGTGGGATTCCAATCCTGGGCCTGCTCCAACTGCCGGCGTGCAGTGCTTGCGTATCCCAGGGGTGCAGTTAGTTCGAAGCATCCCCTGGGATCACGTGGGCCATGGCGAGCCAATGGTAGCAGGGAAATGCCCATTCATAAAATTGATAGGAAGAGCTGTCAAAAGTATAAATACTATAAGCCCCAAAACATCACTAAAACTTCAAATACATTTTTTTTAAAACATCACGGGGGAAAAGTTCGTTATCGCCCCATATGGGGCGCCATTATTGGCGGAGCGCAAAGTTTAGCGCCTGGCGCTAATTATCGCCTCCGACAGCAAACTTGGCTTTTATCGCCCTTGGAGGTGATTGGAGCACTAAATCAGGCACTACACACCTCTCTTAAGGCGCTAAGGCCGAGGAGCGAGGCGCTACCTCAGAGGGCGGGCGCAGCGCAGGTGCTGCCAGTTAGCGATTGAACACAGACACACTGGCAGTTCTTAAAGGGGAGGGTCGATCTTGCTCTGCAGCCACACCCTGCTCATTGGAGCCTTGAATCTCGGCCTGGGCAGACTTGTGGCTAAATCTTGCAGCCAAGGACTATGGAGAGGGCCAGGGAGTGAGCACAGCGCTTCTGCGAGCGGGCCTTGGAGGCTCTGGTTGGCGCAGTGGAGCGCAGAAGATCTATTCAGTACCCAGAGAGTGGCAGGAGGCCTTTGCCACGCGAGTACAGAAGAGTGTGGAGGGAGGTGGCTCAGAGAGTCTCCTCAAGCAGCATGGTGCCTAGGACCCATCTGCAATGTAGGAAAAAGTTCAACGACCTCACTTGGGTCGTCAGGGTGAGTGCCTTTTTTTCAAAACCTCTCCATCCCTCTATCTCAACCTCACTTTATGGCCAGAGGATCTTAAAAGCCCCAATGCCCAACACTCATCCAACACCTATGGCCCTTTCATCAAACACACACGCACATTCCACACTTTGCATACAGTAAGAGCTATTCAACTACGGGAGGCATTTCAGGCAATACCATGGCTGCATACAGTAAGGGCTATTCAACTATGGGAGGCATTTCAGGCAAGACCATGGCTGTATATTTACTCAGACGCCGTCCTTTTTCTTGCAGGCCAAGCTGTCTCATAATAGGAGACAGCAACAATGGACCAGTGGAGGGCGGCCTCAGCTGCAACCCTTCAGCGATCTTGAGGAGCGTGTCCACAGGATTGTGGCAAGCCGGGTGTTGGTCCCATCACCACTGGAGACGCCGACCCTGTTCTGGACAGCAATGGTAAGGTCATCACCTTTTTGTCCTCTCTCTTTCCACTTGTTCCTCACAACACCAGCCTTTGACACTTTCAATCCAAATCACTAAATCGCTGCACTCATGCCTCCCTTGCTGCCACCCTGTCCTCACGCTAAAGCCACTTTTGTACCTCCCTGCTTTCAGATGGTGATTCACCAGGTGAGGAGACGGGCCCTCAAGCTGCCAGGCGAGGAGGAAGAGGAAGCTGGAGCATCAGCGCCACCCTCTCCCGAGGAAGCCCATGCCCACACTGGGAACACGCCTTCTCTGGAGGGGAGCAGGGGGCAATGGTCTGATGAGGGTGTAGCTCCAGGACCTAGCGGGCTGCAGCAACGCGATGGGGGTAGGGAAGCTCGGGGGCCTTCTCCCCGGAGGGAGAGTATGGCCTCGAGTCCTGTAGCACTGGACGCAGAGGAGGAGTGGGTCCTCACTGAAATGAGCGCCCAGCCGGAGCACAGGCACACTGAGCTCATGGTTGCAGTGGCAAGGGTGCCCGAATCCATTGAATCACTGGCAAGGAGTGTGGAGCACTTCGGTGTAGCACAGGCGGCTGCCACGCAAATGCTTAGTGCTGCAATGCAGTCAGTGGCTGGTCTCATGCAGATGCAAATTGAGGCCACGCGAGCACTGACTGCTGCCACCCTCGCTGGATCAGGCACATTTCCCCGGGGCTCTCACCGCGCCGCAGCAGGCCAGCAATCTGTGCTCCATCAGATTGCTCCGGATGCTGAAGTGCTGCCCCGTGGGAGTGCCAGTGTGTTGGTCGAGCAGGGAGTTGCTGTCCTCTTTCAAGATGACAGCATTCCTGCTGCCGCCACTGGCACTTCTCCACTGCAGTTGCCACCACCTGTAGGACAGACTGCTGCCGCCCATGCAGAGTTGGTGCAGTCAGCAGCCGGGCCCTCCAGGCCCAGAGCTGGTCCAGGCCATCCTTCAAGGGCATCTGCAGTCTCAGGTTGTGACAATCAGCAGCCTTCCCCCAGCCTTACTCCAGCCACTGGGGTCCCATTACAGAGGAGCTGCAGGGTGGGAAGGGGGGAATTTCACAAGGGAAGGAGATCACCCTCGAAGGGCAAAAGTAGGAGGTGTGACAAAATGTTTTTAATTGTTTTATTAAAGACCGAGGTTCGTGGTCAAATTTTTGTAACTGTTTTGGGCATTGTCTCCAGGTTGTGAGAGCCAGCTATGTTAATGACTGTTTTTTTTTTGTGTTTCTTTCTATTAGTTTGTCATGCAGAAATGAGACACACAGAGTTTGTCAAATAAAGAAGTGCCTGTATTCAAAATGTACATGTTTGGTCTTTGCAATCATTGTTGCCTTGACCGGCTTAGGGGTTGCGGGATGGTTTCATTCAGGTTGTTTGAATGGCAGAAGCCATTTCCTCAGAGGGGGCCTAGAAGCGACTTGCTATGAGCCTTTGACGGACGGCCCTTCCACTTTGTACATTGTGTGCCTCCCTCCCGCCTTGGTGCTGCTGATGATCATCCTCCTCATCTTCCTCCTCCTCTTCCTCCTCCTCCTCTGGTGGTGCTCCAATGGCTGGGTCCTGAGGATTGCAAGGTTATGCAGCATGCAGCACACAACAACGAAGTGGGAGACTCGCTCAGGTGAGTACTGAAGGGCTCCTCCAGAATGGTCCAGACAGCGGAACCGTTGCTTGAGCACGCCAATTGTGTGCTCAACGATGTTCCTGGTAGTTTGATGGCTCTCGTTGTATCATAGCTCAGCAGGGGTGCTGGGCGTACGGAGCGGTGTCATCAGCCAGGTGCACAGAGGATATCGCTTGTCCCCGAGAAGCCAACCTCCTGGGTGATGCGGTGCCTGGAAAAGGTCTGCCACAGAAGCCTGGCGCAGAATGAAGGCATCGTGGCTGCTGCCAGGAAAGTGGGCATTGACAGCGAGTATCAGCTGTCTGTGGTCACAGACCAACTGGATGTTTAAAGAATGGAAGCCCTTTCGGTTGCGGAAATCCTCGGCATTCTCTTGCGGCGCACGCAAAGCCACATGCGTGCAGTCTGTGGCGCCCTGCACCACGGGGAAGCCCGCTATCATTGCAAAGCCCGTTGTGCGTTCTTGCTGCTTGTCCGGGGTCATGGGGAAAGAGATGTACTCTCGTCTCCTTTTAAAGAGGGCATTTGTTACCGGACAGATGCAGCAATGCACCGCGAACTGGGAGATATTGGTGATGTCCCCAGTAGCTGATTGAAATGAGCCGGTGGCATAAAAGTTGAGAGCCACTGTTATCTTCACTGCCACCGACAGAGACATCCTGCTCCTCAGTTGAGGCTGCAGATCTGGCTGAAGCAGGTGGCAGAGCTCAGTGACCACCTCCTTGCTGAAGCGCAGCCTTCGCAAACACTGCTCCTCAGACATATTAATATAGGAGAGCTGTTGGCGAAAAACCCTGGGAGGGTAAGGTCTCCTGTACAGAGGCCTGTTGGCCCTCCTCCGTCTGGCCATGATTGCCTCTCTCTCTCTGCGTCTCTGTGCCCTCCGAATGTGATGGAGAAGGACAACGTTCCCATCCATTGCAGCCCCCATAGTATCTGGGCAATCAAAGTTATGAAGGTCAAAAAGCAAAGTACCTGCAAAGTTATGGTCAGAAGCCAAAACTACCTCAGACAGCGTTGACTCAATGCAGAAGTCTCTCTTTCTCTCTTTGTCTCTCTCAAAATCTCTCTCTCTCTCAGAACAAGTAGTGCAAAAATGGCTACCACACAAAAGCCAGGAAGAGGCCCCCTTTAAATAGTGCCCCCCCCCCAGCTCCACAGCGACTGGGAAGTGTTCCAGTCCACCTGTCGTTGGTTGCACCAGGCGGAAAGGAGGGGGGCGCCACTCAATTTCTGGTCCGGGGCGTCACAAGGGCATTGCACTCTCGAATGACGTCAAGATCTGCGTGCACGGGAGATCGGGCGGTATTGCTTAGCGCCGCCACAAAATGTCCGGTCAATTTCACGAGAGGTGCAGATATTGCTGCACCCGGGCGCTAGTTGCTTTGCACCCCACTTGGCGCCTTCTTAAGGCACTAACGAGAGGCGCTACCAACTGAATTTTCCCCCCCACATTTTTTAAATAACTATAAATTATAAAAAATAGCTATTTTAAACAATAATTTACATTTTTGAAAAAATTAATTACATTTTCTAACGGGGTTAAAAATAAACTTATCTTTCTTTAAAGTATTTAACACTAATAAACCTGTGGAAAAAATGTTTTAATTTTAATTAATTCACCACTTACCTTGTTAAAAGCAGGCCTTGCACCTGCTTTTTATATGTGTAACTCCTGGAGACTTACCCTCCCGGAAAAACCTGGGAAAAAAACGTAAGTTCAATGCATACGTGCTGCCTCTCCAGCGCACGCGTTCCACCTTTGAACCCCTTCTTTCAAGGGAACGGAAGTTCCGGTTTCCCACGCATGCGCAGTGCATGCATGATACCAGCACTTCCATTGGGCCTATGGGTGAATACCCCGTGCGTACTCACCCGTGGAGACGCGAATTTCTGGGCCATTGTTCCTGCACTCTGTTGAACACTGTTTTAAATGTTTCCCATTGCTGATTTACATCGTTGTTTGCCAATATTGTTGCCCATTTTATTTTCTCAAGTTCTATTCTCAGCCCCTCAAAATCAGCTTTTCTTCAATCTATTACCATGGTTTTCATCATTCTCGATTATCATCTTAAAGCGTATTATATTATGGTCACTATTGCCTAGATGTTCCCCTACTTTTACTTTTCTTATTTGCTCTGGTTCATTCCTCATTACTAGATCCAATAGTGAATCCTCCCTTGTTGGGCTTTTTACATATTGGGTTAGAAAGGAGTTCTGTACACATTGTAGGAACTCCATTCCCTTATCCCCTTTACCTACCTCTTCTGTCCAATTAATATCAGGGTAGTTGAAATCCCCCATGATTAATATTCTATGTTTTTTACTCATTTCCCAAATTTGTCTGCATATTTCTTCCTCCACCACCCTTCCACTATTAGGTGGTCTGTAGACTACGCCTATTAGTGTGATTGATCCTTTATTATCTTTTATCTCTATCCATATGGATTCTATTTTTGCCTTGCTGATAGATGCGTCACTTTTTTCTACTGCCATTATGTTATCCCTAATAAGTACAGCTACTCCACCTCCTCTTTTTCCCTCTCTATCTTTTCTAAATATGTTATATCCTGCAATGTTTAATTCCCAGTCCTGATTTTTCTGTAGCCATGGCTGCAATTTCACCGACTGAGGCGGGTCCGGGGCAGTCGGTGTCGCAGTCCCAGCCCGCTGTCTACTGCAACCCGCACTCTCCAAGTGATTTTACGTTGATTGGGCTTGTTAAGCCCGCCCTGTGAGGTTCCCGGACAATTAAAAGGAAGCGGGTCTGATGACATCATTTGATGACGTGTCATCAGCCGTTTTCCTTAAAGGGGCCATGTCCAAATTGATTTTGACACTTCTGTTGTCGGTGTTCTACAGCATTGAGGTGCTGCAAACACTGACAAGCTCTGCACAAAGGTGCACGGCTGCACCCAGGCTCTCCCATGACTCCCTGCATATGCTTATGAAGGGAGTCACAGCATGCAGGGAGGTTCTCGTCCCTTCCTATGGGCAGAAGAGACCTCCCCAGGAGATCAACGCAGCCTGGTTGCACATTGCACAGGAGGGCACAGCAGGGATGTCGTCAGGAAGACCAAGCTGCAGTGTTGCAAGCCTTTCAATGATCCCAGTAGATCACGAAACGTTATTGCCAAGCCACACTCAACCTCATCCTGCTGTGCCTCTCATCACATCCACATCATTCTGTCTTCCTTACCCTACTCCTGCACATCCTTACTCACACCAACTTACCTTGCACCTCCACCCATCCCTCTCTAGCTACATTATCACTTCCCCATTTCACTAGCCACCCCTCACACTCACCCTCATCCTACTGCAAGCATACCAACGAACAACACACAAGGGTAGGCACTGGGTGGTTTAGCCAATCTTCATGTGAATTTTGTGGTATTGTGCTGTCAAACATTGAAACCTTTATTTTCAGCACTTTGCGTTCATGGACAGATTTGTGTGCACCTTTGGAAGTGGCTTAGTGAGTTGTAGGGAATGGTGAGACATAAGCGTACCCACCCACCTCCCTCCCCCACCCCCGCAATGGTGACAAGTGTGAAAGGAATGGCTTGGGCATTGTAGGGATGCTTTATGGTGTTGGTGTGGGGTGGTGCCAACCTGGCGCATCATTTGGCATCCAGGGTGTACAGCGTCAAGTGAAGTAAATCTGGCCATGGTAAGGCCATCCCTGGCATCCCGGGCAGCAATGTGGTCGGGTGCTGATGTCCTGTGTCCTGTGCAGCATCAGTTGATTGCGGAGAAGGCTGGTGTTGTTGTTGTTGCTGCTGGTGTGCCCGGTGATGCTGGTGTTAGGGCTGATCATGGTGGGATTCTGAGGACCAAGGTGAGATATTTTCAAGGGCAAGCATGCTGATGGAATAAATGGCAGGTGAGGTTGAGATGACAGAAGCAATCTGTCAATGGTGAGAGAGGTTGTTCCAATGAGGTGGCACTTGATAGAAAGTTGGCTCCAAACACTTGCAAGCTGCAGAAAGCTCAATGGGGGAAAAATTCAGTTGTTTGCGCCTCCCATTAGTGCCTTAAGAGGATGCCAAGTGGGGCGCAAAGCGACTAGCGCCCGGGCACAGCGATGCTTGCGCCGCTCGCGAAATTAACTAGACATTTTTCGGCAGCGCTAAACACTACCGCCACGATCTCCTGCGCCGGCAGATCATGATTTGGACGGTGCCAGTGTGTCTGTGTTCCATTGCTGACTGACATCACATGAGCTTCGCCAGCGCTGTGAGGTAGCGCCTCGCTCCTTGGCCTTAGCGCCTTAAGAGAGGTGTGTAGCGGCTGATTTAGCACTCCAATCACCTCCAGGGGCGATAAAAGCCAAGTTTGCTGTCGGAGGCAATAATTTGCGCCAGGCGCTAAACTTTGCACACCGCCAATAATGGCGCCCCAAATGGGGCAATACCGAATTTTTCCCCCATATGTCTTCCAAATGCAGTAACCAACAGTTTCTGAGCTTTTGAAAGTGAACAGCTGTAACATGAGATCTTTCATACAACTTTGGCAGCTGTTAGGTCTTGAGATAAGAAACTTAACTGGACCAGCCACATAAATACTGTGGCAACAAGAGCAGGTCAGAGGCTGGGTATTCTGCGGCGAGTGTCTCACCTCCTGACTCCCCAAAGCCTTTCCACCATTTACAAGGCACAAATAAGGAGTGTGATGGAATACTCTCCGCTTGCCTGGCGGAGTGCAGCTCCAACAACACTCAAGAAGCTCGACACTATCCAGGGCAAAGCAGCCCACTTGATTGGCACCCCATCCACCACCTTAAACATTCACACCCTCCACTACCGGCATACTGTGGCTGCAGTGTTTGCCATCTACAAGATGCACTGCAGCAACTCGCCAAGGCTTCTTCGGCAGCACCTCCCAAACCCGCCACCTCTGCCACCTAGAAGGACAAGGGCAGCAGGCGCATGGGAACACCATCACCTCCAAGTTCCCCTCCAAGTCACACACCATCCTGACTTAGAAGTATATCGCTGATCCTTCATCATGGTTGGGTCAAAATCCTGGAAATCCCTACCTAACAGCACTGTGGGAGTACTTTCACCACACGAACTGCAGCAGTTCAAGAAGGCGGCTCACCACCAACTTCTCAAGGGCAATTAGGGATGGGCAATAAATGCTGGCCTTGCCAGCGATGCCCTCATCCCATAAACAAAAAAATCACTCCTTAATCTCCTCCGTTCTGATGAAAGCAGCCCCAGTTTCTCAAATCTTACTTTGTATTTGTATTTCCTCATATCTGGCAGCATCCTAGTAAATCAACACTGTACCATCTTTATTGCCTAAACATCCTTACTATAGTGTGAAGCCCAAAACTGTGCCCAGCACTCCAACTGTGGTCTTACTAAAGATTTATATATATTCATCATTACGTCTCAACTTTTATATTCTGTACCTATTTTCCAGGGCACAGCACAACATGGACTTTGTGACTCAACTCTAGAAACCAATGAGCCTTTCAACAACATCCTCGGGGAATTCCACTCCACTGGCGTAATCTTGCAGAACACATGTTCAGCAGCAGGAAGGACCCCCCACCAGCGCTATTTAAAAGGATCATCAACTACTTACAGGTTAGTTGCTGGTTGATTTCTTCTGGCTGTTGCTACACTTCTACAAATATTTGGTGTTTTCTGTAGTTGTTTAAAGTTGCCAAAGTCTACAGGGAGTGGTGAGACAGGTGCTGATGGACTTTTTCCTGACTTCAAGGTTTCTGCACAAACCAGTTGCTGCCAGACATGGGTGCACTAGTAGGATTCGCAAGGAGTAGGAGTATCTTCAGAGGCGACAAGTGGAACATGTACATTTGGAGGAATGTTTTCAGAAAGTCTATTTTTTTCTCCTTGGAGGTATGAGTCACTCGGCCACATCATATTTAGTCAGCATGGATCTTTTTTTTATAAAATGCACTTTGAACAACAAAATAGCAAAGGGCAAAACGTGACAGTTGGAATACTTATTGTACTCATTCATCTGTAAATGAATCAATATTATAGATCAAGATTAAGTAACAAATGGATGAAGACAAAAAACTTTTAGACCTGTCATGAATTGCAAAATGTGTGTTGGTTTATTTTTAAAATTAATTATCAAATGGTAAATTGTGGCCAGTGAGTTAAATTCATGTCAGTTTGGCTCAGTTGGTAGCACTCTGAGTCAGAAGATTGTGAGCTCAGTTCCTACACCAGCAGCCCTTAGGAAGGCACATGGCACGTTGGCCTTTATTGCAAGGGGTTGGAGTATAAGAGTAAGGAAGTCTTGCTACAATTGTACAGGGCCTTGGTGAGACCGCACCTGGAGTGTTGTTCACAATTTTGGTCTCCTTATCTGCGGAAGGATATACTTGTCTTGGAGGCGGTGCAACAAAGGTTCACTAGATTGATTCTTAGGATGAGAGGGCTGTCCTATGAGGAGAAATTGAGTAGGCTGGGCCTATACTCTCTGGAGTTTAGAAGAATGAGAGGTGATCTCATTGAAACATGTAACATTCTGAGTGGGATTGACAGGGTAGATGCTAAGAGATCGTTTCCCCTGGCTGGAGAGTCTAGAACTAGGGGGCATAGTCTGGATAAGGGGTTGGCCATTTACGACTGAGATGAGGAGGAATTTCTTCACTCAGATGGTTGTGAATCTTTGGAATTCTCTACCCCAAAGCGCTATGGATGTTGAATTGTTGAGTATATTCAAGGCTGAGATAGATAGATTTTCGGACTCTTAAGGAAATCGAGGGATATGGGGATCAGGCGGGAAAGTGGAGTTAAGGTCGAAGAGCAGCCATGATCTTATTGAATGGCTCAAGGGGTCGTATGGCCTATTTCTCCTATTTCTTATGTTATTATGTTAGTAACTACGCTCACGCACTAGTACAGATGCTTACAATATCTGGGTTAGCATTCTTAAAAGTGCACTTAATCTTGACTTTTTTGAATTATACGGTCACTTTTACAAAGGGCCTGGAAACAAGATCACAGGTTGGCTCCAAATTAGTTTGTATTTTTCATCTGTAATGATCAATAACATGTCATTCTATAGTGGACACTAGGTGGAGCCATAGAGCTGTGTAGAGCTGTATATAGCTGTATGTATAAGACTACACTACCCAGCTGTATGTGTTTAAGACTACATTACCCATGAGGCACTAGGCTACCCACAAGGCAGCAGTCAAGATGGAAGCCTCTACAGATACTGTACCTAGTCCACATGTGCTCAATAAAAGTGTCTAGCAAAAGCTAGCTGTGTTCATAATAAGAATGTCTATTTATTAATGAACATAAGATCATCATTTCACAAGATTAGTTTGGATGAAGAAAGGACTTTTAACCTAATTGATCTCAACCTTCCAGATTAATAACCCTTCTTCTCATTATATTACCTAGTTGTTTCTTAAATCAGTCCAGTGTCTCAGCTACCCTTCCTGCCAATGTACTAATTTCACTCCTGAAGCGTCTGGCTCTAATTTTTACAATGTGCCCCCTAGTCCTAGAATCCCCAACTAGCGGAAATAGTTTCTCTTTATCTACCTTATTTGTTCCCCTTAATATCTTGAAGCGTTTGCAAAAACCTTCAGCCAGAAGTGCCCAGTCTCCTCCTGAGATACCCACCACCACAGAAACCAGTCTTCAGCCAATTCAATTCACACCACGTGGTATCAAGAAACGGCTGAGCGCACTGGATACAGCAAAGGTGTGGGACCCGAAAACATCCCGGCTGTCGTGCTGAAGACATGTGCTCCAGAACTAGCCCTGCTTCTACCCAAGCTGTTCCAATACAGCTACAACACTGGCATCTATCCGACAATGTGAAAAAATCTCAGGTATGTCCTGTCCACAAAAAGCAGGACAAATCAATCCGGCCAATTACCGCCCCATCAGTCTACCTCAATCATCAGCAAAGTGATGGAAAGTGTCGACAAAAGTGTTATCAAGCAGCATTTACTTACCAATAACCTGCTCACTGATGCTCAGTTCGGGTTCCGCCAGGACAACTCGGCTCCAGACCTCATTACAGCTTTGGTCTAAATATAGACAAAAGAGCTGAATTCCAGATGTGAGGTGAAAGTGACTGCCCTTGACATCCAGGCAATTTTTCACCGAGTGTGGCATCAATGAGCTCTAGTAAAACTGAAGTCAATGGGAATCGGGGGGGAAACTTTCCAATGGCTGGAGTCATACCTAGCACAAAGGAAGATGGTTGTGGTGGTTGGAGGTCAATCATCACAGCATCAGGACATCGCTGCAGGAGTCCCTTAGGGCAGTGTCCTAGGCCCAACCATCTTCAGCTGTTTCATCAATGACCTTCCTTCCATCATAAGGTCAGAAGTAGGGGTGCTCGCTGATGACTGCACAGTGTTCAGTTCCATTCACAACTCCTCAGATAATGAAGCAGTCTATGCCCGCATGCAGCAAGACCTGGACGACATCCAGGCTTGGGCAGATAAGTGGTAGGAAACATTTGCGTCACACAAGTGCCAGGCAATGACTATCCCCAACAAGCGAGCGTCTAACCACTGCCAGTTGACATTCAACTGCATTACCATCGCCGAATCCCCCACCATCAATATCCTGGGGGTTACCATTGACCAGAAACTTAACTGGACCAGCCACATAAATACTGTGGCAACAAGAGCAGGTCAGAGTCTAGGTATTCTGCACCGAGTGTCTCACCTCCTGACTCCCCAAAGCCTTTCCACCATCTACAAGGCACAAATCAGGAGTGTGATGAAATGCTCTCCACTTGCCTGGATGAGTGCAGCTCCAACAACACTCAAGAAGCTCGAAACCATCCAAGACAAAGCAGCCCACTTGATTGGCACCCCATCCACCACCTTAAACATTCATTCCCTCCACCACCGGCGTACCGTGGCTGCAGTGTGTACCATCTACAAGATGCACTGCAGCAACTCACCAAGGCTTCTTCGGCAGCACCTCCCAAACCCGCGTCCTCTACCACCTAGAAGGACAAGGGCAGCAGACACATAGGAACACTACCACCTCCAAGTTCCCCCCCCCCCCCAAGTCACACACCATCCTGACTTGGAAGTATAACACAGTTCCTTCATCGTCACTGGGTCAAAATCCTGGAATTCCCTCCCCAACAGCACTGTGGGATTGCCTTCGCCACACAGACTGCAGTGGTTCAAGGCAGCAGCTCACCACCACCTTCTCAAGGGCAACTAGGGATCGGCAATGCCCACATCCCATGAACGAATAAAAAAAATTACATTGCGTCAGTATTTACAGTAGAAGAAAAGGATAGCATACCGAAAATCCCAAAGAAACTAATATTAAATCGGGGACAGGGACTCAATAAAATTAATGTAAGTAAAATAACAGTAATGAAGAAAATAATGGCACTAAAGAGTGACAAATCTACAGGACCAGATGGTTTCCATCCCAGGGTTTTAAAGGAAGTAAGTGAGCACATTGCAAATGCCCTAACTATAATCTTTCAAAGTTCTCTAGATTCAGGAACCGTTCCTTTAGATTGGAAAATTGCGCATGTTACTCCACTATTTAAGAATGTCGAGAGAGGGAAGCCAGGGAATTATAGACCAGCTAGCCTAACATCTGTTGTCGGGAAATTGCTGGAGTCTATAATTAAGGATAGGGTGTCTGAACACCTCGAAAATTTTCAGTTGATCAGAGAGAGCCAGCATGGATTTGTGAAAGGTAGGTCATGCCTGACAACAGAAAATGCTGGAAAAACTCAGCAGGCCAGGCAACATCCGTGGAGCGAGAAATAGAGTCAACATTTCAGGTCAAAACCCTTCGTCAGGACCTGACAAAGCTGATTGAATTTTTTGAAGAGGTGACTAAAGTAGTGGACAGTGGAATGTCTATGGATGTTATTTATATGGACTTCCAGAAGGCATTTGATAAAGTCCCACATAAGAGACTGTTATCTAAGGTAGAAGCCCACGGAATTGAGAGCAAATTATTGACCTGGTTAGGAAATTGGCTGAGTGGCAGGAAACAGAGAGTAGGGATAATAAGGTAGGTTCTCAAATTGGCAGGACGTGACAAGTGGTGTCCCGCAGAGATCTGTGTTGGGGCCTCAACTATTCACAATATTTATTAACGACTTAGATGATGGCATAGAAAGTCATATATCCAAATATGACCTTCCCTCCATCATAAGATCAGAAGTGGGGATGTTCACTGATGACTGCACAGTGTTGAGTGCCATTCGCAACTCCTCAGATAATGAAGCAGTCCATGCCCGCATGCAGCAAGACCTCAACAACATTCAGGCTTGGGCTGATAAGTGGCAGGTAATATTCGTGCCACACAAGTGCCAGGCAATGACTATCTCCAACAAGCGAGCATCTAACCACCGTCCCTTGACATTCAACAGCATTACCATCACCAAATCCCCCACCATCAATATCCTGGGGGTCACCATTGATCAGAAACTTAACTGGATCAGCCACATAAATACTGTGGCAACAAGAGCAGGTTAGACGCTGGGTATTCTGCGCCAAGTGTCTCACCTCCTAACTCCCCAAAGACTTTGCACCATCTACAAGGCACAAGACAGGAGTGTGATGGAATACTCTCCACTTGCCTGGATGAGTGCAGCTCCAACAACACTCAAGAAGCTCGACACCATCCAAGACAAAGCAGCCCGCTTGATTGGCACCCACTCCACCACCAGCGTACCGTGGCTGCAGTGTGTACCATATACAAGATGCACTGCAGCAACTCGCCAAGGCTTCTTCGGCAGTACCTCCCAAACCCATGACCTCTACCACCTAGAAGGACAAGGGCAGCAGGCACATGGGAACACCACCACCTCCAAGTTCCCCTCCAAGTCACACACTATCATGACTTGGAAGTATATCGCAGTTCCTTCATCGTCGCTGGGTCAAAATCCTGGAGCTCCCTCCCTAACAGCACTGTGGGAGTACCTTCACCACACAGAATGCAGTGGTTCAAGATGGCGGCTCACCACCACCTTCTCAAGGGCAACTAGGGATGGGCAGTAAATGCTGGTAAATGCTGGCCTTGCCAGTGACACCCACATCCCATGAACGAATATTTTTTTTAATGTAATTGCTGATGACACAAAGATAGGTGGCATTGTAGGCAGTGTAGATGAAAGCATAAAATTACAAAGGGATATTGATAGATTAAGTGAATGGGCAAAACTGTGACAAATGGATTTCAATGTAAGCAAATATGAAGTCATCCACTTTGGACCTAAAAAGGATAGAACAGGGTACTTTCTAAATGGTGAAAAGCTAAAAACAGTGGATGTCCAAAGAGACTTGGGGGTCCAGGTACATAGATCATTAAAATGTCAGGCACAAGTACAGAAAATAATCAAACAGGCTAATGGAATGCTGGCCTTTCTATCTAGAGGACTAGAGTACAAGGGGGCAGAAGTTATGCTACAGCTATACAAAACCCTGGTTAGACCACACCAGGAGTACTGTGAGCAGTTCTGGGCACCACACCTTTGGAAGGATATATTGGCTTTGGCGGGAGTGCAGCGTAGGTTTACCAGAATGATGCCTGACTTCAAGGGTTAAGTTACGAGGAGAGATTATACAAATTAGGGTTGTATTCCCTAGAATTTAGAAGGTTAAGGGGTGATCTGATTGAAGTTTTCAAGATATTAAGGGGGACTGATAGGGTAGATAAAGAGAAACTATTTCCACTGGTTGGGGATTCTAGGACTAGGAGGCATTGTCTAAAAATTAGAGCCAAACCTTTCAGGAGTGAAATTAAGAAACACTTCTGGAACTCCCTTCCACAAACGGCAATTGATGCTAGATCAATTGTTAATTTTAAATCAAAGATTGATAGCTTTTTGTTAACCAAAGGTATTAAGGGATATGGGCCAAAGGCGGATATGTGGAGTTAGATCGCAGATCAGCCATGATCTCACTGAATGGTGGAGCAGGCTCAAGGGGCTGAATGGCCTACTCCTGTTCCTATAAGTCCCACTCCAGGTACTTGTGCACATAACCTAGGCTGACACTCCAGTGCAGTACTGAGGGAGTGCTGCACTGTTGGAGGTGTCGTCTTTCAGGTGTGATATTAAAACGTAGTCCCGTCTGCCCTCTCACGTGGACGTAAAAGAGATGTCACTACTCAAAGTAGAGCAGAGGAGTTCACCTGGTGACCTGACCAATATTTATCCCTGAACACCTAAAAACAAATTAATGGTCATTATCACATTGGTGTTCATGGGACCTTGCTGTATACAAATTGGCTGCTGTGTTTCCTACATTACAACAGTGACTACACTTCAAAAAGTACTTAATTGGCTGTAAAGTGCTTTGGGACATCCCAAGGTCATGAAAAGCACTATAAAAATGGTCTTTCTTTCATGGAAGGTTCTGTCACCACAACACCAAAGGTGCCATCCAGGCCATAGAACAGTGCAGCAGAGTGCAATGAGGCTAATCCCCAGTATCAGATTGATGTAAGAAATAGCTATTAGATTCATAGATGAAGTTTGACTCTTAGAACAGAGATTAAAATGCAGTCAGGAACAAATGGTTGAAGTGTCAGCAAGGTTAAATAACAAACACCAAAAGACAAATGGAAATGATAAGAGGATTGGAAAATGCAAGAAAACACAGGATAATGATACCATAGCTGGACAATAAGGAGCCACAAAGTCATAAAATACCCTTAAAGAATTATAACAAAACATTCCTCAGAAAGATAAGAGAAAGGCCTCGTCAGCCATGCAGAAAGGGGCAGTGAGAAATGTATTCCTGCACCACACTTGGATTATAGATGATTGACACTAGATAGACCACAGCCCACCAAAATAATTATAAATGTAGCGGGCTGAGAGAGGGGATCAGGCAGCTAGGGGCGAAGGCTTCTTCGAGGTGCAAATCAATGCTGGCTTAGGCCTAACACCTTGACCAAGTTTAACCTCTGAGGTGGATCAATTGCCCAAGTATGTCCTGTCTACAAAAAGCAGGACAAATCCGACCCGGCCAATTACCGTCCCATCAGTCTACTCTCAATCATCAGCAAAGTGATGGAAGGTGTCGTTGACAGTGCTATCAAGCGGCACTTACTCAGCAATAACCTGCTAACTGACGCCCAGTTTAGGTTCCACCAGGGCCACTCAGCTCCTGACCTCATTACAGCCTTGGTCCAAACATGGACAAAAGAGCTGAACTCAAGAGGTGAGGTGAAAGTGACTGCCCTTGACATCAAGGCAGCATTTGATCGAGTGTGGCATCAAGGAGCCCTAGCAAAACTGAAGTCAATGGGAATCAAGGGGAAAACTCTCCATTGGTTGGAATCATACCTAGCACAAAGGAAGTTGGCTCTGGTTGTTGGAGGTCATTCATCTCAATCACATGACATCACTGCAGGAGTTCCTCAGGGCAGTGTCCTAGGCCCAACCATCTTCAGCTGTTTCATCAATGACCTTCCCTCCATCATAAGGTCAGAAGTGGGGATGTTCGCTGATGATTGCACACTGTCCAGCACCATTCGAGACTCGTCAGATACTGACGCAGTCCGTGTCCATATGCAGCAAGACCTGGACAACATTCAGACTTGGACTGACAAGTGGCAAGTAACATTCGCACCACACAAGTGCCAGGCAATGACCATCTCCAACAAGCGAGACTCTAACCATCTCCCCTTGACATTCAATGGCATTACCATCGCTGAATCCCCCACTATCAACATCCTGGGGATTACCATTGATCAGAAACTGAACTGGACCAGCCATATAAATACTGTGGCTACAAGAGCAGGCCAGAGGCTGGGAATTCTGCGGCGAGTGTCTCACCTCCTGACTCCCCAAAGCCTTTCCAGCATCTACAAGGCACAAGTCAGGAGTGTGATGCAATACTCTCCACTTGCCTGGATGAGTGCAGCTCCAACAACACTCAAGAAGCTCGACACCATTCAGGATAAAGCAGCCCGCTTGATTGGCACCCCATCCAGCACCTTCAACATTCACTCCCTCCACCACCGGCGCACTGTGGCTGCAGTGTGTACCATCTACAAGATGCACTGCAGCAACTCGCCAAAGCTCCTTCAACAGCACCTTCCAAACCCGCGACCTCTACCACTTAGAAGGACAAGGGCAGCAGACGCATGGGAACATCACCACCTACAAGTTCCCCTCCAAGCCACACACCATCCTGACTTGGACTTGTATCGCCGTTCCTTCACTGTCGTTGGGCCAAAATCCTGGAACTCCCTTCCTAACAGCATTGTGGGTGTACCTACACCATATGGACTGCAGCGGTTCAAGAAGGCGGCTCACCACCATCTTCTCAAGGGCAATTAGGGATGGGCACTAAATGCAGGCCTAGCCAGCGACGCCCACATCCCATCAATGAATAAAATTTTTTTTTTTTTTAATGCTGGCTTATGCCTAACACCTCCAACAGCTCGAGGGACGAATCAACAGAAGTGACTGCTGTTACTGACTGCAGAGACCCGCTGACCCGAGACCTCCACGCTGTCTCATCAGGCATCTAACCAACTGCCCGTCCAGTCGTGGCATTCCGCTTCGGGAGTCGTAGATCGCTCTCTACTGTCACGGGTTGTATGTCTATTATACTTAGCTTAAACCATATGTAATATCTGATTATGCTTTAAAATTGTAGCTCTTTAAAAAAAAAGCCTTGCAACTCCTAAGACCCTTTGGGTAATCTGTGTGTGACCTGTGATCCTAATCTTACAGTGGTGTCTGAATTGGGATCACAGAGTTGGGAGTTGTAAGGTTCCAGTTTGGGGGACCGGAGGGACTTGGTCAAATGCACGTGATCATTGCTTAGACTGAGTATTTTTCTCTCTGACAAAAAGGAGCGGGAAAGAGGGTGTTGAAAAGTAAAACCAGAAATACAATAGCGTTGGCATATCACCGGAAACAGTTGATAGATAGCCTGAAGGAGGTGAAGCATAAAGTGCAGGAGAGGGGGGAGATAGAGAAGGAAAAAAATCTAAATTGCAGGCTAACCAATTTGAAAACTCAGCAAAGAAAGGGAAAAAAACAGGGATTTGGAAAGCCAGGAAAAGCTGCTGAGGCGCCGATTTTTAAAAAAGGAGGAAAAAAGATAAATTTAAAGTTTTACCGACATGGAAGTTATTAACGTCTGTGCCGAGACAAATTAAACACAAGATTGCTGAGTGAAAGGAACCTTAAAAAATGCTGGAATTTCAGTTTCAGTGTTTAAGAAGTTACAGTATTCCTTTTCTCTGAAAGTCTGTCTTTAAAGCTCCACCCACTTCTCTGTGTTAAAAGCGTTTAACCCTTTTGTCTTGTCTTGGATTTTGGAAGCTTTAAGAATGTACGAATAGGATTGTGCACCCAGAATTGGAAAAAAAACTTTGAACTACAATTTAAGTTAAGCTGGTGAGTAAAAACTGAGAAAAACAAACATTTTGTTGAACAGAAGATTAAGTTTCAGTCTAAGATTTAACCTTGGAGTTGTGCTTGTTATGGTGAAATCTTCCAAAGCAGTTTGATTTGATTTGTTTAAATGTGAAAAACTAATTTTTCTCCACTTGTATTCAATGTTTTTACAGTCATTTGGAAAGGCATCTGAAGAAAGAAATGGGGATGTTCGCTGATGACTGCACAGTGTTCAGCGCCATTCACAACTCCTCAGATAATGAAGCAGTCCATACCCGCATGCAACAAGACCTGGATGGCGTTCAGGCTTGGGCTGATAAGTGGCAGGTAACAGTCGCGCCACAGAAGTGCCAGGCAATGACTATCTCCATCAAGCGAGAGCCTAACCAGCTCCCCTTCACATTCAATGGCATTACCATCGCCAAATCCCCCACTATCAACATCCTGGGGTCACCATTAACCAGAAACTTAACTGGACCAGCCACATAAATACTGTGGCAACAAGAGCAGGTCAGAGGCTAGGTATTCTGCGGCGAGTGTCTCACCTCCTGACTCCCCAAAGCCTTTCCACCATCTACAAGGCACAAGTAAGGAGTGTGATGGAATACTCTCCACTTGCCTGGATGAGTGCAGCTCCAACAACGCTCAAGAAACTTGACATCCAGGACAAAGCAGCCTGCTTGATTGGCACCCCATCCACCACCTTAAACATTCACTCCCTCCACCACCGGCGTACCATGGCTGCAGTGTGTACCATCTACAAGATGCACTGCAGCAACTCGCCAAGGCTTCTTCGGCAGCACCTCCCAAACCCGCGACCTCTTCCAGCTAGAAGGACAAGGGCAGCAGGCGCATGGGAACACCACCACCTCCAACTTTCCCTCCAAGTCAGACATCATCCTGACTTAGAAGTATATCGCCGTTCCTTCATCGTCGCTGGGTCAAAATCCTGGAACTCCCTACTTAACAGCACTGTGGGAGTACCTTCACCACACGGACTGCAGCAGTTCAAGAAGGCGGCTCACCACTGTTGTATCCGTGTGTTAATGGAGACACGGAATGCAGGAGTTGGTTTAACAGGTGTTTACTGAACAAAGTCTGGAGGTGAACTAACAGATACAAGATGCTATGCAGACTTATATACCCGAGTGGTCACTACCGGTATTACAGTACACAGGGGCTCTTAAAGGTACATACACCACAATTCCTCCCTTTTTAGATAATTAGTACATAACATTTTAAGTAATCATTAATTAACATGTTTACAAGAACAATAATCTACACATTTGCTGCAGTTAATCAATTATAAGTCAGTCTCTCTGGAGGCTTCCTGACTCGGTCCGGATAACGCCTTGGTGGTGTAGTAGTTTTCGGTGGTGTAGTAGGTTCTTTTGGCAAGGTTGATTCAGCTTGAATGCCAGTGTCGGGTTCATCTGGTTCCAGTATCACCAGATCACCATACCAGACTATGGGTATCTCTGCTTCATCATTAGGCGTATAGAGTTGTGGTGTAGGTTGTCCCTTTTCGGATGACTCTATGATCTGGTCAGCATGGCGCCTTATTATGCTTTCTCCAATGTCCACGGTATACATCAGCGGTCCTAGTCGTGTGCAAATAGTTCCAGGCTGCCATTTCTCGGTACGGTAGTCCCAGGCCAAAACTTGTTGACCTATCTGGAAGGTTCTAGTTGGCCTTTCATTCATGCCTTGAAATTGTCGGTTCTCTACGTCCCTTCTGATGTTTGGCTTGATCAAATCCAGCCGGCATCTTAGTCTTCTATTGAAAAACATCATGGCGGGAGTTTGGTTTGTAACCACATGTGTTGCATTCCTGTACGCAAACAAGAAGTTATCTACCTTATGTTGTAGATTTATGTCTTCATTACCCATGGCCTTTATGGCCTTCTTGAAGGTCTGGACAAACCTTTCAGCTAATCCATTGGTGGCGGGATGGTATGGGGCGGACGTGTAGTGCTTAACCCCGTTGTTTTTTAAGAACTTCCTGAATTCTTCGGACACAAATTGCGGTCCATTATCAGAACAGATCTGTTCAGGCAGCCCATTCCTGGCAAATATGGTCCTTAATACTGTGATGGTTTTTTCCGTGGTGGTGGAGGACATCTTTATTACCTCCGGCCACTTGGAGTGTGCATCAACCGTGATTAAGAACATTGAGTCCATAAATGGACCAGCAAAGTCGATATGTACCCTTTGCCATGGAGATGAGGGCCACTCCCATGGATGTAGAGGGGCTTGTGGTGGGGCGTTTTGGACCTTCTGGCATCCTAGACAGCTCTTGGTCATTTCTTCGATGTCTCCATCGATACCTGGCCACCACACAAATGCTCTGGCTAGGTTCTTCATTTTCACTCCACCCAGATGCCCCTCGTGAAGCTCCTTTAGCACTTTATTCTGGAGTTTGGGTGGAATCACCACTCTGGATCCACACATCAAGGTTCCTCGGCACACTGACAGCTGTTCTCTTCTTTGCGAGAATGCTGGCAACAGTGGTTCGCCATGTGCTGGCCATCCCTTCACTGTTAAATCGTAGACTCGTGAGAGAGTCGGGTCATTTCTCGTTTCCTTTTCAATGGTAGAATTTGTTACTGGTAGACATTCTACTGTGGTTGAGTGGAACATCTCCGCTGGGTCCACTGTAGGTGCCTCTTCTACCGTTGGCAACGGTAGGCGCGATAAACCGTCAGCATTCCCATGCTGTTTTGATCCTTTGTATTCTATGTCATATTGGTGTGCCCCTAGGAAAAGGGACCACCTCTGTAGCCTTTGCACTGTCATAATGGCAACGCCCTTTTTAGGGTTGAATATGGAGACGAGGGGTTGATGGTCAGTCAACAAGGTAAATTTTTGTCCGTGTAGGTAATGGTTGAATTTCTTCACTCCCCACACCAGGCTGAGTGCTTCCCTGTTGATCTGGGCATAGTTACGCTCAGCTGAGTTCAATGAGCGTGACGCAAAAGTTATCGGCCGCTCCGAGCCATCAGGGAATCTATGCGATAATACCACTCCCACGCCGTAAGGGGATGCATCGCACGCCAGTCTGATTGGCAGTGATGGGTTGTAATGAGCCAACACTCCCTTGGACGTGATCAAGCCTTTGCATTTATGGAAGGCACGTTTACAGTCTTCGCTCCATTTCCAAATTACTCCCGTTTGTAGCAGTGCGTTAAGAGGGTGCAGAACAGTCGACAAGTTTGGTAAAAATTTATGATAGTAATTTATCAATCCCAGGAACGACCTTAATTGTGAGACATTTTCAGGTGCTGGGGCTTTTATGACCGCTTCAATTTTTTCAGGTGACTTATGCAACCCTTCTTCGTTAATTATATGGCCACAATATATTTGTTTCTGGAAAAATTCGCACTTGGGGCGATTTGCTCGTAGGCCCCGTTCTCTCAGCCTAGTGAGCACCTGCTCCAAATTGGCAAGGTGCTCGTTGTCGTTTTCTCCTGTTACAAGGATGTCGTCTAGGTAGCATTGAGTCCCCGGAATCCCTTGCAGGACTTGCTCCATAGCTCTTTGCCAGATAGCTGGAGCTGATGCTACTCCGAAAACAAGTCGATTGTACTGGTACAGGCCTTTGTGTGTGTTTATCGTGAGATACTTTTTAGAGGCCTCCTCAACCTCCATCTGTAGATATGCCTGTGCCAAGTCAATTTTGGTGAAACCTTTCCCTCCGGATAGTGAGGCGAAAATATCTTCTATCCTCGGAAGAGGATACTGTACCGTGTGAAGGATCGGGTTTACAGTCACCTTGAAGTCCCCACAGATGCGAATTTTTCTCTGTTCTTCAGCTTTATCATTATTCAACATTTTCTTCATGACCGGGACGATGGGTGTTGCCCACTCGCTCCAATCTACCTTGGATAACACGCCTGCCTTTTCCAAATTCTCCAGCTCTGCCTCGACTGCTGGACGAATTGTGTATGGCACCGGCCTTGCCTTAAAAAACTTGGGAATTGCCGCATCTTCTACTTTTATTGAGGCGGTGACGCCTTTCAAGGTTCCTAGTTCCCGTTGAAACACTTCTTTGGCATTGGCCAAGATGTCTTGTAATCGTTCAGGTATGACGTCATCATCATTTTTTTTCTTACTGGTCACCGTCAGTGCCTGAATGGAGTGCCAGTCTAAACGTATCTTCCTGATCCATTCACGTCCCAACAGCGGTGGACCACCATCTTGCAGAACGTATAAATACAACTTCTGTATTTCCTTGCCGTTGTATACAACAGGCACCCTTATTTTCCCTCTGGGGTATACTTTCTGCCCCGTATATGTCTTCAAGATAATGGATGTGTCTTTCAAAGGTATATGCGGAAATAGCCTTCTCAAGGGCAACTAGGAATTGGCAATACATGCTGGCCTTGCCAGCGACGCCCAGATACCATAAGCAAATTAAAAAAAATATGATGTAATTTACTGTTTTCTGCAAGCATGTGCTATTTTGTTTTGTTTTATCTATTCTGTTTGTGTTTAGTTAATAAAGTATTGGTCAGAATTAAATTGGAATTATTAAGGGTAACTAACCTTCTTGTGAAAACACAACTGTCTTTTTTGATCGGGAAAGTTTGTTTAAACTTACATGAAGTGACGGATTTGCGTGCGTTCCACCTTCTTAAAAACCTGCAGAGGAGTTAACCTTTTCCACTGACAGTTGTTTAAGTTCACCAAGCAACAACTTTAGTATGAAATTTACAGATATAGGACATTATTAAATTTAAGTTTCTTAATTTTAAGTTAATATTTCCCCACAGTGACAGAAGGAAAATTATGATTTGATAAATTAACCCCTTGGGCTCTTAAGCAGAGCCACAATGGATTTTCTTCTTTCTTTTGTTATATGGAAGTTACCTTTTAAGCTAATTGCAGCACTTCTGTCTCTAATAATAAAACACCGTGTAAACCACCTAGCCTGGGAATCACTTGTTTCTGAAATTGGAATTGATAAGATAAATTGATAGAAAACCCATCAGTTCAACAATACTGCTGTTTGGATTTTGGGATAATTTTGAAATAACAAAATTGACTCAGGCACTATATATTGGGTTACTTTTGGGAAAATAAAAGATCCTCTAAAATAATGATAAATAAAAAGTGTTAATAATCTTAAATATTGTACTGGACAGTAAAGTTCCTCCAGGGCTCATGAAGAAGATATGAATGGTAATTAATGGGATGTGTAAAATGGAGAGAGGAAGTGATTGAGGGTGTGAGATAAAAACAAGAAAATTACACTACCAAATGAGAATTTTCCACACTTTCTAGTGAAAGTCAGGAAAGTGTAGTTACGAATAGTAAATTGATAGTTTTCTCTTGGAGACATTTGTGTCCCTGCCTATAATGAATTTTTTAAGAAAACTGAATTTGATAGTCCAGCCACTACCCAAGACATCGGGACCATGCAGGGGAAGATGAACAAAGATCTCCAGATAATTACAATCTTTTAATACCTGAAAGCCCAAGAATGGCTTGTATCGGATGGCACGTGTGGCGTAATATGGAGATACCGGTATGAGTGTGCAAATGTGATTTGTTACGTATGAAGCAATTACCATCCGCAAATGCATGGTGAATTTGCACTGAAGAACGGGTCGCAGACATGCTCAGTTACTTGACAACAGCAAGACAGGAAATGGTTAATGTGGCTCACTAGAGTGAGACAACTTTTAAAGCATTGACACATACTCCATCGAGAAACTATCTAATTAATGAAACAATCAGAATATAGTTAAACACATTGGTACCTGTTAGAGGGATTGAAATTGAAGTTGAAGCAGAGAGTTACATGGAATTTGGATTGGGACAATTGAGGGCTAAGGAGAAATCATGTTTAGTAAGAATTATCCACAAGATGGATATGAGTAAAAGAGTGATCTGGAGAATCTTTTAAGTCCATGATTTGTTGATTAGATGTTAAACTGTAGTGCCGCTTGAAATGATTGTAAGACTGAATTATAACTTGTAACTGTAATAATTGTGTTTTGTAGATAACAGCATGGGAAAAACCAGTACGAATCCAGTATGAGGTGGTTTTGGTGGTGCCTCCTGTGTCACTACTACCGCAACTACCATACTTTACGCGTCTAACAGGACCTGTCCCATCAACCAGCACGTTTTACTCAGTATCAAAACCTATGCTCCAGTGAAACTGACAGTAAATGAGATACTTAAGTATGAGCTGCACAATTATGTGGCACAATTTGGATATGACATTCCCCTGTTGTCTGAGGGCTTCAGTGAGCTTGTGATGTGACTGAACTCCTCCCTAAAGCATTTTTATGTTTTGGAGCAAGACAACCCGAGAATAGATATTGAAATTGACAGCATAGGGGACAACTCACACTGGTTAAATATTGGGATTAATATATCAACACACCCTTAGGTTCATATTATTTCACATGCTATGGTAATTCTCCAACTTGTAATGATAGTGGACCACTTTCCATACCTCGGGAGCCTACTGTCAACAAGGGCAGATGTCGATGACGAAATCTGACACTGTCTTCAGCGTGCTAGTGCAGCCTTCGGTCGCCTGAGGAAGAGAGTGTTTGAAGATCAGGACCTCAAACCCGGCACTACGCTCATGGTCTACAGGGCAGCAGTGATGCCTGCCCTGCTGTATGCCTCAGAGACATGGACCATGTACAGCAGGCACCTCAAAGCACTGGAGAGGTACCACCAACGCTGCCTCCACAAGATCCTGCAAATCCATTGGCAGGATAGGCGCACCAACGTCAGTGTTCTTGCTCAGGCCAACATCCCCAGCATCGAAGCTCTGACCACGCTCAATCAGCTCCGATGGATGGGTCACATTGTCCGCATGCCTGATACGAGACTCCCAAAACAAGCGCTCTACTCAGAGCTCCGGCACGGCAAGAGAGCCCCAGGTGGGCAGAGGAAACGCTTCAAGGACACCCTCAAAGCCTCCTTGAAAAAGTGTAACATCCCCACCGACACCTGGGAATCCCTGGCCCAAGACCGCACAAAGTGGAAGAGAAGCATCCAGGAAGGCGCCGAACACCTCGAGTCTCTTCGCCGGGAGCAAGTGGAAGCCAAGCGCAGGCAGCGCAAGGAGCGCACGTCAACCCAAGCACCCCACCCACCCGCCCCTTCAACCACCATCTGCCCCACCTGTGACAGAGACTGTAGGTCCCGCATTGGACTAATCAGTCACATGCGAGCTCGTTGTGAAAGCAAGTCATCCTCGGTTCCGAGGGACTGCCTAAGAAGAAGAATGATAGTGTATTTGATATATGTATACGCTATGTAGTAAGACTTTGATACATAAGCCAAGTGGGTACTCATGCCTATGACTTACCAGCACCAACAAATTAAGTTAGCACACCAAATGGGAAGATCCGAAGCAATGTAGAGGAGACCCCAGGCGGGGTAAGATCAGGAAAGATAGAAGAAACAGAGCAAACCCCAGGCGGGGCAGAATTAGAACACCGGAACAGTGAATTGAATTTGAGTAAGGGGTCAGAGGTTGCTCCTCCCCCTCAAAGGAATGGACTGCAAGGAAGGGGGAAATCTTCATTTTCGAGACTCCCTACTAACTAATGCCCAAGTTGAGAGAGCAATAAGAATTAGATAGAATAGTCAAAAGTAAGTTGTGAGAAGTTAATAAGGATATTTCCTTCTCAAAGAAGAGAATTGTAAGAAATAACTGTTAGATTCAAAGATGGGGTTTTAATTCTTAGAACAGAGACTGACAACATGCAGCCGGGAACAGATGGCAGGAATGCCAGCAAGGTCAAATAACAAACACCAAAAGACAAATAGAAGTGATAAGGGAATCGTAAAATGCAAAACAACACAGGGTGATGGGATAATAGTTAGACAATATGGAGCCAATATCCTTAAAGAAACATAACAAAACATTCCTCAGAAAGATAAGGAGGCCTCGTCAGCTATGCAGAAAGGGACGGTGAGGGATGCCTTCCCGCTTCACAATTAGATTATAGGATGGGGAACTACAGAATTTGTTCATCCCTGTTTGGCATACAAATAAAACAAAAAAGGTGACTCAACCATGGCTAACAAGGGAAATTAGGGATAGCATAAGATCCAAGGAGAGGACATATAAATTGGCCAGAAAAAGCAGCAAACCTGAGGATTGGCAGCAGTTTAGGATTCAGCAAAGGAGGACAGAGGGATTAATTAAGAGGGGGGAAATAGATTATGAGAGTAAGCTTGCAGGGAACATAAAAACTGACTGTAAAAGCTTCTATAGATATGTGAAGAGAAAAAGATTGGTGAAGTCAAGCGTAGGTCCCTTGCAGTCAGAATCAGGGGAATTTATAATGGGGAACAAAGAAATGGCTAACCAATTAAATACATACTTTGGTTCTGTCTTCACAAAGAAGGACACAAATAACCTTCCAGAGATGTCAGGCAACATAGGGTTTAATGAGAGGGAGGAATTGGATGAAATCAGTATTTGTAGGGAAATAGTGATAGGGAAATTGACGGCATTGAAGGCCGATAAATCCCCAGGACCTGATAATCTACATCCTAGGGTACTTAAGGAAGTGGCCCTAGAAATAGTAGATGCATTGCTGGTCATCTTCCAAAATTCTATAGACTCTGGAATAGTTCCCATGGATTGGAGGGTAACTAATGTAACCCCACTATTTAAAAAAGGTGGTAGAGAGAAAACAGGGAATTATAGACCGGTAAGCCTAACATCGGTAGTGGGGAAAATGCTAGAGTCCATTATAAAAGATGTAATAGCAGAGCACTTGGAAAACAGTGACAGGATTGGACAAAGTCAACATGGATTTACAAAAGGTAAATTATGCTCGACTAATCTACTGGAATTTTTGAGGATGTAGAATAGATAAGGGAGAACCAGTGGATGTGGTGTATTTGGACTTTCAGAAGGCTTTTGATAAGGTCCCGCATAAGAGATTGGCGTGCAAAGTTAAAGCACATGGGATTGGGGGTAAGGTACTGACTTGGATAGAGAACTGGTTGGCAGACAGGAAGCAAAGAGTTGGAATAAACGGGTCTTTTTCCGAGTGGCAGGCAGTGACTAGTGGGGTACCGCAGGGATCGGTGCTAGAACCCCAGCTATTCACAATATATATTAATGACCTAGACGAGGGAACTAGATGTAATATCTCCAAGCTTGCAGACGACACAAAGCTGGGTGGGCGTGTGTGCGGTGAGGAGGATGCCGAGAAACTCCAGTATGATTTGGACAGGTTGGGTGATTGGGCAGATGCATGGCAGATGCAGTATAAGGTGGATAATTGCGAGGTTATCCACTTTGGTGGCAAAAACAGGAAGACAGATTATCTGAACGGCAATAGATTGGGAAAAGGGGAAGTGCAACGAGAACTGGGTATCCTTGTGCACCAGTCACTGACGGTAAGCATGCAGGTGCAGCAGGCAGTTAAGAAGGCAAATGGTATGTTGGTCTTCATAGCGAGAGGATTCATGTACAGGAGCAAGGGCCTTGGTGAGACCACACCTTGAGTATTGTGTGCAGTTTTGGTCGCCTTATCTGAGGAAGGATGATCTTGCCATGGAGGGAGTGCAGCGAAGATTCACCAGACTGATACCTGGGATGGCAGGAATGATGTATGAAGAGAGGTTGTGTCGATTAGGCTTATATTCGCTAGAGTTTAGAAGAATGAGAGGGGATCTCATTGAAACATATAAAATTCTAACAGGACTAGACAGACTAAATGCAGGAAGGATGTTCCCGATGGCGGGGGAGTCCAGAACCAGGGGTCACAGGCTAAGGATAAGGGGTAAGCCATTTAGGACTGAGATGAGGAGGATGAGAGTGGTGAACCTGTGGAATTCGCTACCACAGAAGGCAGTTGAGGCCAATTCATTAAATATATTCAAGAAGGAGTTAGATATATTTCTTAAGGCTAAAGGGATCAAAGGATATGGGGAGAAAGCAGGGACAGGGTACTGAATTTGGATGATCAGCCATGATCTCATTAAATGGCGGAACAGGCTCAAGGGGCCGAATGGCCTACTCCTGCTCCTATCTTCTATGTTTCTATAGAACAAATGATTGACACCAGGTAATCGCCAGCCCACCGAAATAACTATAAATATAGATGACCGAGAGAGGAAATCAGGCAGTTAGGGGCGAAGGCTTCCCCGAGGTGGCTACAGCCTAACACCTTGGTCAAGTTTAGCCTCTGAGGTGGCTGACGGCCTATCACCTCCAACAACCATCCATCTGGTTGTTTCGTTCCATTCCAGGGCCGTAGATCGCCCTCATCTGTCACAGGTTGTATGTCTACTGTATCTATTTCAATCGCATGTAGTAATATCTGATTATGCTTTAAACTGTAGCTCTTTAATAAAAAGGCTTACAACTCCTAAGACCTTTTGGGTAATCTGTGTGTGACCTGTGATCCAAATCTTACAGTAGCCAATTTGCACACAGCAAGCCCCCACATACAGCAAGGTGGTAATGACCAGATAGTCAGTTTTTGCTATGTTGATTGAGGGATAAATATTGACCAGGACACCGAGGATAACTCCCCTGCTCTTCTTCAAAATAGTGCCACAGGATCTTTTACGTCCACCTAAGAGAGCAGTTGAAGCCTCAGTTTAACGTCTCATCTGAAAGACGGCACCTCCGACAGTGCAGCACTCCCTCAGCACTACACTGGAGTGTCAGCCTGGATTTACATACTCAAGACCCTGGAGTGGGACTTAAACCCTGATTATTTAAACTGACTCAGGGGCGAGTGTCCTACCCACTGAGCCACAGCTGACACATAGATAGTTAAGAACACACAGCTTGTTTTTTGGAGTGAACTGTATCAAGACTTCCAATTGTGACTTCAGATGATGCTTCAGTGCCCTGCTCAAAAAAAACTTACCAACACTGCTGTCACATTCCACAGAAATGAAAGTTAAAACTGCATATGCTAGAAACCGAAACAAAACTGATGGTAATAGAAAAGCACAACAGCACCCTGAAAGATTAAAAAAGCGTGGCCTCTGTAATGATATGTAAAACTGGGAGTAGGTTCTTGCCAGCTGGTGGTTGATAGTAATAGTAGTTTGTAACTTTAGGGATGAAGCACTGGTTTGACCTGCAACTGTCAAGGAGCAGGTACTGGCGAGTGGCGACCATAAAGTAAATAACAAAATACTGCAGATGCTGGAAAATCTGGGAAAAAGAAAAATCTGGACTCAGCAGGTCAGACTGCATCTGTGGAATAACCTTGTTATTGCTCAGAGCTGTTATCCTGGTGGAGTGAAGTACCCGATCACTAAGATAACTGCACCTGCCGCTCCATTGGAACTGTTCCATTTAACATTTACTTTCTTCTTTCAAGATGCTGAAGTACATTTCCAGAAGTTTCTCTTCTTATTCCTATAGTAGTTAACATCCAATCTGTGCAAACTTTAGTAATATCTATGTTCTAAAATAAATGCAATTGCCATACCGATATAAGCATAACTTACTGCAAGTAAAAAACTGCTCCAGCTTGAAGCCTCCTGCCCACCAGTAGCCTTTGGCCACGCACTGTCCTCCCACCTGGGCTGTGCCGAGCGTGTGCGCGCACTGTCCTTCCGCCTGGGCTGTGCCCAGCATGCGCACACACTGTCCTTTCACCTGGGCTGTGAGCAGCAGATGCGCACGCTGTCCTTTCACCTGGGCCACGTGCGCAACCCGGTTCGCTGCTCATGATGCAGTTTCCTCTACATTAAGGAGACTAAACGCAGATTGGGTGACCGCTTTGCGGAACACCTCCGTTCAGTCCGTAAGCGTGACCCCGAGCTTCCGGTCGCCTGTCACTTCAATTCTCTGCTCCACTCCCACTCTGACCTCTGATCCTCAGCCTCTTACACTGTTCCAACAAAGCTCAACAGAAGCTTGAGGAACAGCACCTCAGCATTCTGGACTCAATATCGAGTTCAATAACTTCAAATCATAACCTCTGCCCCTATTTTTTCACGACAGCTGTTGATGTTTCTGCCATTCCCATTTACACCTCTTCTAGTGGGTCGTTCGGCCCGACTGCCTGCCTCTCTTCCGCGGCCATGTTCGCGCCCGGGTGGCCCTGGAGATGGAGCACGCGGTGTCCGCCGGCACGCTCAAAGCCTTCCGCGACCGGTGGGTGCCGCGGGGACTGGAGTGCATCATATCCCTGGCCAACACAATTTTAATTTAAGTTGTTAAGTTTTATTTAAAAGTTTTATTAGTTACAGTCTATTTGTTTAATCATCCAAACCAAAAGAGTACACCTCTTCTAGACTCATCTTTTGTTTCTTTACTTGTTCCATTACCATCTCCTTTTGTCATTTAATCTCTCCTGCCTTTCACCCTTTTGTTCTTTCCTTGCTTAAAATCTGTTACATCTCTAACTTTTTCCAGTTCTGACGAAAGGTGGGGTCTCTCCCCACAGATTTTTTTTTGAGTCAAACATATTTATTAATAAATATGATAGTACTTGTTACAACTCATCAATTGCATAATAAATCCATTACATTCATTAGCCGCAATAAAACAAAGCCTTAAAGACAGCTTTAGGATTAACAGTACAAATGCAGTGGTAAATTTTACAGACAAATCAATTTTTTTAAATTAACAGTACAGGTACCCATAGTGAAAAATAATTTCTCTCCTCACAGATGCTGCCTGACCTGCTGTGGATTTCCAGCATTTTGTTTTTATTTGATATACTGTCCCTCGTCGACATACGGGTATTTCCTCCGTTGCCGGGGAGACGCGCGAGCGTGGAGGGAGCGGTTGGAAAAATGGACGAATATCAGAGCGGAGAGGAGGTGAGGGAGGCACAGGGATAAAAAATAAAGCGGGTCCGGCGAGGCAGGGTGGTCCTGGGATCCTTGTTCCCGTTTTCGTGTCGCCGGCAACCCCTGTTAGCTGTGAGGTCTCAGGCGGCGGCGGCCTCTGCCTCCTCGGGAAGAGGCTCGGTGTCTGACCGCCGCTGTCAATCGTTAAAAGTCGTTCTGATCGGTGAGTTCATCCGGGGGCAGAGAGGATCCCCGGGGGGGACCTGATCTGCGGGGTAATGGTCCGCCCACTCCCGGGGGGGACCTGATCTGCGGGGTAATGGTCCGCCCACTCCCGGGGGGGGCAGAGCTGCAGAGTGTGATGTTCAGGTTTGCTTCCCCCCCGGCCCTGCCCTGCGCCCATCCCAGTTTTTATTTCTGTAACGTAATGTGTCCCCCCCCTGTATGTATACAGCCTGTGTCATGTTATTGTTGCGCCAGATTTCTGTGATACATATGCCATCGAGTCTCTCTCCAGCAGGACCTCACGGTCTCCATTTTATTCATTAGAATCTTAACATTCCTACATAAAACCTTGCGGCAATCCATTTCCCCCACATCCTATTGCTGATGTGTTATTTTCTCATTATTTCCACGTGTGGTTGTGATGAAATATATTCCATTCATCACTGCCTGTTTTCTGTGTCTTGTAACTGCCTGCTTTCTGTGTCTTTTCCCTTCCCCCAGTCCTCATGTATTATGTATTGGAATGTGCTGGAACTGGTTGTGTGCAGGGCTCCGCCCATACCTGGCTCCTTTGTAATCTAACTTCAGTCCGGCATCAGCCTCCTGAAGGTAGACATCTCTCTATTTTACGTGTTATGTTCTGAGTTAATAAAAGCCTTACTTTTGTTCTGCTAACTTCGAGTCTCGGAATAATTGAGGCACATCAATTTTATTAACTCAATTTTCAACACTATGGATCAACTCCTGAAACCCGAACGTTTGGATTTGGATCAACATGCTCCGGACGCATCAGCACGCTTCGGACACTGGTTTGACTGTATGGAATTCTTCCTGGACAATTCCGCAGCCGTCAAAGACGCTACGGACACTGCGAAGATGAGACTCGGAATGCTACGGAATTGGGTAAGCCACCGGGTTTACCCCCTCATCCAAGACACCGATACGTACCTGGCCGCCTGCAACACCTTAAAGGCGCATTACCAGCAGCCTACGAATGAGGTGTATGCTAGGCATCTACTCGCTACTCGCGCACAGCGACCTGGGGAATCGGTGGAGGAGTTCCTAAGCATCCTGAAAAAGCTTGGCAAGGACTGTAAGTGCCGAGATGTAAAAGCCGCAGTGTACACCGACGAGCTTGTTCGCGATGCCTTTATCACAGGCCTCAGCTCCACTCACATCCGGCAAAGACTGCTGGAAAAAACGGGGTTGGACCTGAAACAGGCTGCAGACACCGCGCGGTCCCTGGAGATGGCCCAGAGAAACTCGGACGCCTACTCTTCAGCCCGCGCCGCCCACGCCGCCACGTGTGCGCCGAGGGCGCCGCCATCTTGGAAGGCATCTTCCCCGCCCGGCAGCCCGACACCGGCGGGGCCCAGCTCTCCCCCCAGAAGCCCTACGACAGCCGCGACGCATCAAGGACCCAACTGCTACTTCTGCGGGCAGCCAAAGCACACCAGAAACCTGTGCCCGGCGAAAGGCACCACCTGCTTTAAGTGCGGTAAGAAGGGGCACTTCGGGAAGGTGTGCAGAGGGAACCCCGCCGGAAAACCAACCGCCGGAAAACCCGCCACCGCCGCGTGTGCGCCGTGGGAGCGGCCATCTTGGACGCCATCTTGCCCGACCTCGTGGGGTCCGCCATCTTATGAGCAGACAGCATGGACGCCATCTTGTCTCGATCAGGGCCCTTGTAGAAGTGCCTTACTTCTTAGCTCTGGGTAATGACTCAATACACACTTGGATTCGTCAGACGGACAGGCCTTTTATTTTACTTCTCTTGCAAGGGGAATCAGCACCTCCACTCAAGGGGTGAGGCTACTATTCCAATGATACAGTGTAAACGTTCTATATTTATACAGTGTAACAAACAAGTTTGATTGAAATCCCTTTGTTCCTCTATCAGGATACATTTTAGATTAATCATCAGGTAGAAATAACATATTGACAGAAGGATCCTGGACACATAAGTCAACCGTTAATCTATAACAGGGCATGAATCGTGTAACCGGAGGTCCTCTTTAATCATATATAAGGGAGGCAAGCTTTGCTTTCGGTCACAAGTTATCAGGTCATTGGTACACCAAAGAAACTCATTATTCCACTTCTACATTCTCATTAGGTGGGCAGGCATCTGTTCTTGGCTGTAGTTCGAGTACGTGCAATAGCTCTAGTTACACATCGACACTTGCCCAGTGTCAAGTCTGAAAACTTTTACCCAGCAAGCACTTGAAATTAACCCCTTATATCATGTAGATTTCCTCACCCTACAGTGGCATCGGTCACAGTGGACCAGACCAGGCCGCATCCGCTATCCAAATCAATGGTGGACATCGAGGTAAACGGGTGCCGGGTTAAATGCTTAATTGACAGTGGAAGCACGGAGAGTTTTATCCACCCTGAACTGGCACAACTCTCCCTAAAGGTGGTCCCTGCTCAGGGTACCATCTCTATGGCCGATAAAACCCAGACATCGACCATTCTGGGTTACTGCACGGTACAATTGTGCGTTAACGGAACTGTGTATGATAATTTTAAAGTATTAATCATGAAGAATCTATGTGCGAGCGTGATCTTGGGTTTGGATTTCCAGTGCAACCACCAAAGCATCACGCTCAAGTACGGTGGGTCCCAGCCGCCCCTCACAGTGTGTGGTCTGGCTACCCTGAAGGTAAAGCCGCCTTCGCTATTCGCGAACCTTACCCCTAACTGCCGGCCAATAGCGACCAAAAGCAGGAGGTACAGCTGGGAGGACAGGCGGTTTATCGCGACCGAGGTAGACAGGCTCCTGAAAGAGCGCATTATTGAACACAGCAACAGCCCGTGGCGCGCCCAAGTGGTAGTGGTAAGGGGTAGCGAGAAGAAACGGATGGTGATCGACTATAGTCAAACGATCAACAGGTACACCCTACTAGACGCCTACCCGCTACCCCGCATATCAGAAATGGTGAACCAAATCGCCCAATACCGGGTGTTCTCCACCATCGACCTCAAGTCAGCGTACCACCAGCTCCCTATCAGACCAGAGGACCGCCCGTACACCGCCTTCGAGGCGAACGGACGCCTCTACCAATTCCTCAGAGTCCCCTTTGGGGTGACGAACGGGGTCTCGGTCTTTCAGAGGGAGATGGATCGCATGGTCGATGACCACCACTTGCAGGCAACCTTCCCCTACCTCGACAACGTCACCATCTGCGGTCACAACCAGCAGGATCACGACTCGAACCTCGAGAGGTTCCTGAAAACCGCACAAAAACTCAACCTCACCTATAACGAGGACAAGTGCATTTACAACACCACGCGCCTCTGCATACTGGGCAGCGTGGTGGAGAATGGGGAAATCGGACCAGACCCCGACCGATTGCGCCCCCTACGGGAGCTGCCCCTGCCCAACACTCCCAAAGCCCTGAAAAGGTGCCTGGGGTTATTTTCTTACTATTCCCAATGGGTCCCCAACTACTCCGACAAAGCCCGCCCCCTCTTGAAAGCATCCTCTTTTCCGCTCTCTGCTGAGGCCCACGCCGCCTTCAAAAGCATTAAGCAGGATATTGAGCGGGCCACGCTACAGGCAGTGGACGAGAACACTCCATTTCAAGTGGAAAGTGATGCGTCCGACTTCGCCTTGGCGGCCACCCTCAACCAGGCGGGGCGGCCCGTAGCTTTCTTCTCGAGGACCCTCCAAGGCCCCGAGATCAGACACTCCTCCGTGGAAAAGGAGGCCCAAGCCATCGTGGAGGCAGTGCGCCACTGGCGCCACTACCTAGCCGGCAAACGCTTCACCCTACTTACCGACCAGCGATCGGTAGCGTTTATGTTCAACAATAAACAGAGGGGGAAGATTAAAAATGATAAGATTCTTAGGTGGCGGATCGAGCTCTCCACTTTCGAGTACGACATCATTTACCGGCCAGGGGCCCTTAACGAATCCCCTGACGCCCTCTCACGAGGGATGTGTGCCAGCGCCACCGAGGATCGGCTACAGACCCTCCACAACGACCTCTGCCACCCAGGGGTCACGCGGCTGTTCCACTTCATAAAGTCCCGTAACTTACCCTACTCGATTGAGGAAGTTCGGTCTCTGACCAGGAACTGCCGCACTTGCGCTGAGTGCAAGCCTCGGTTCTACCGCCCAGATAGAGCCCACTTAATCAAAGCTACACGGCCCTTCGAGCGGCTCAGCTTAGATTTCAAGGGCCCCCTCCCGTCCGTCGACCGCAATGTTTACTTCCTGAACATTGTGGACGAATACTCCCGTTTCCCATTCGCCTTCCCCTGCCCAGACATGACCAGCGCCACGGTCATTAAATGCCTCAACAGCCTGTTCTGCCTGTTCGGTATGCCGAGCTATATCCACACGGATAGGGGGGCGTCCTTCATGAGTGAAGAGCTACGCCAGTACATGCTGTCCAAGGGGGTTGCCACGAGCCGTACCACCAGCTACAACCCCCGGGGTAACGGCCAGGTGGAGCGAGAGAACGGGACAGTGTGGAAAGCAGTCACTCTAGCTCTAAGGACCAAGGGCCTCCCTATCTCCCGCTGGCAGGAAGTCCTCTCGGATGTGCTCCATTCGATACGGTCGCTATTGTGTACGGCCACTAATGCCACGCCTCATGAACGAATGTTTGTCTTTCCTCGGAAATCCACCTCAGGCGTATCCATGCCGTCATGGCTCTCCACCCCAGGTCCGGTACTCGTGCGAAGGCATGTGAGGGGCCACAAGACGGACCCTCTCGTGGAGCCAGTACACCTACTCCACGCCAACCCCCAATACGCATATGTCCGGCACGCCGACGGAAGGGAGGACACCGTGTCCATAAAAGACGTCGCCCCAGCCGGCATCAACAACAACCACGGCAATAGCAGCGACGACGATCACAGCAACCCTTACCCACCCACTATTCTTTCATCACCCCCGGAAGAACATCGACCAACGGCACCCCCACCAACTACCCCTTCAACAACCCCGGCGGCACCCCCGGCAGAGACCCAGGAGGCTACCGGGGACACCCAGCCGACACCCGCGGCACCACAACAGCCACGTCGGTCGCAGAGGGCTATCAAACCCCCGAACAGACTAAATCTATAGAAGGGGTGAATGTGATGAAATATATTCCATTCATCACTGCCTGTTTTCTGTGTCTTGTAACTGCCTGCTTTCTGTGTCTTTTCCCTTCCCCCAGTCCTCATGTATTATGTATTGGAATGTGCTGGAACTGGTTGTGTGCAGGGCTCCGCCCATACCTGGCTCCTTTGTAATCTAACTTCAGTCCGGCATCAGCCTCCTGAAGGTAGACATCTCTCTATTTTACGTGTTATGTTCTGAGTTAATAAAAGCCTTACTTTTGTTCTGCTAACTTCGAGTCTCGGAATAATTGAGGCACATCAGTGGTCATATCCTTATACTTTACACTTACTTAGTGTATCAGTGTCTTCTTATGCAATCAACAATTAGCCCTTCCTCTATCGTAACGTCTAACTTCTAATCTTTTCCACTTTTGTATATCTACTTAATTTACCCCTCTGTCCTATCTTTATTATCAATATAATCCGACCCTCCACTGTTTTGCTTTACTTTCTCCAAGGGTATTCCCAGTTTCAGCCTGCCCCAGAACCTGTCCCAGTTTTCTAGCAAATCTAAAACCCTCCTTTCTACACCACAATTTGTTGCATTCTTTGAAAGTCAAAACCATTTCTGTAGGTCATTTAAGCATTCATTGCTTTAGAATGCAAATAAAGTCACAGGGTTTTTCTCAGGAGGGGTTGGGAGGGAGGGAGGAAGTGTGGCAAGAAATAAAACTAGAGAACTATTTGGGTCTTAGATAATGGTGCAGTTATACTGCACCAATGAACAATGGTTTCAAAATGCTCATCGATTAATGTGGCAGTATAACTTGAGGCAAGTTGGTGATCTGAGTCTTGAGTGGAATAAAGCAACAGTTATCAGATCACTTCCAGTTGGCAATTTCATATCAGGTGCAGTATAACTCCAGTCTAGTGCAAAGTCACCTCTTTCTGAAAGTGCTCAGACCTTCTGCGAACTTTATAAACTTAGTTCATAGAATTTTATTTTAACGTAGGAGACTATTTAGCTCATTGCACCTATGTGAGCTTTGCTATCCATTTAGTTCCATTCCTTTGCTCTTTTCCTATATCCTTTTTCTTTTATCCACTTATTTAACCACTTCCTTTTTTAAAGCACGGATTCTACTTCCATCACTGTTCTGGTAGGGCATTCCTTAGGGTGTCAGTTTTTTTGAACACATTTGTGAAGTGCCTTGGGACATTTAAGGTGCTATATAAATGCAAGTTGTTGTTGTGGGAGGCCAGCTAGGAGAACTTTGGAATAGTCGAATCGGGCGGTTACTAAGGCATAGATGAGGGTTTCAGCAACAGATGGGTTGAGATGTGGCGGAAACGGGCGATGTTACAGAGGTGAAAGTAGGCGGTCTTGGTGATGGAGAGGATATAGGATCAGAAGCTCTGTTCAAGGTCAAATAGAACGCCAGGGTTGTGAAAAATTTGGTTCAGCCTCGGAAAGTGGCCAGTGAGGAGGACAAAGTTTGCGGTGGGGACCGAAGACAATGGCTTCAGTCTTCCCAATATTTAACTGGAGGAAATTCCTGCTCATCCAATACTGGATGTCAGACAAAACTAAAGTCTCTGATCCCTGGTATCATCTTAATGAATCTCTTCTGCATTCTCTCCATAGCCAAACCTGGCAAGTTTTTAGCGATTGTATGAGACAAGCCATGTCTAAGTCATAAGAACCTCGAGTCTGTTTCACTATTCAATCAGGTCGTGGTGATCTGTATCTCAACTCCATTTACTTTCCTTTGATCCATATATCTTGATACCCTTAATAAAAATCTTTCAAACTCGGTCTTGAAAATTTCAGTTGACCCAGCATCCACAGCCTTTTGAGTGAGAGATTTTCACTACCCTTTGTGTGAAAAAGTTCTTCCTAATTTCACTCCTGAATGGCTTAGCTCTAAAATACGTGGGGTTACGGGGATAGGGCTTGGGTGGGATGGCTGTCGGTGTAGGGACCGGGTGCTAGGGTTTGGATGATCAGCCATGATCTCGTTGAATGGCGGAGCAGGCTCGAAGGGCCGAATGGCCTACTCCTGCTCCTAGTTTCTATGTTTCTATCTAATTTTAAGATTGTGACCTTGTTCTGGATTTCCCCACCAGAGGAAATTGTTTCTCTGTATTTACTCTATCGAATTGCCTTATCGTTGTAAACATTTCAATTAAATCACCCTTCAACCGTCTAAACTCAAGGGAATACAAGGCAAGTTTATGTACCCTGTCCTCATAACTTAAGCCCTGGTTTCATTCTGGAAAACTCAAAATTAAAAGTTATCTGCCTTAGAATGAAGCTCTGTGCAAGTTTCCAAACACACATGTAGAGTAGTGTTGCTGACCTCAGTGTAAGAAGCAGTTGGCAGTATAGCTGTGGTCTACTGACATTACTAACTATGCAGTCAATCAGCTTGACAAATAGGGAGATTTCTGAATTCTATTTCACAGCTTTGAAAGGGCTGGAGTTAAAATGCAAGCAGACTTGCCTTAACCAATTTAAAATAAAGAGCTGGGTACCAATTGTCTGATAGAGCTGGACTTTAATCAGGATACAAGGGCTTTGAACAAGATCCTCAGAAACCAGATGACATGCAAGCCCTGACAGATGTTTATCAGCATCTATGCAATAGTTCATAGTGTTGTCTTCAATCTTGGATGATTGCCAACTCTGACTTCGGAGGCCTTCGGACTGTTTAAGTACTGGGAATTCTCCCAGTGTTCAGTTCAGGTTGGAGATTAGACTTTGTGGATAACTGCCATGCGTGTTGTCCATCTACAGCAATGCATTGTAAAAGTCTACAAAGGACTGTTTCATCCAGTCAGAAATGTTCTAAAAAACATTTTAACCCTTTATGGATTGGTTCCAATTTTATTAAATATTGTCCTATTTCAATATTTTGCTGTGTCTCACTGTTTGTGTGAATAGCCTATCAATAAACCTAACCAGGTAGTTTTAGCCTGCCGTGATATTTTCTGTCTTTTGAGAGACAGGGGAACATGTTACGTCTCTCATGTGACCACTGGTGTACTGTGTATTACAATTGAAGGTTAATTGTTAATCCTATACATGGCATGTGTTGGGGCGCAAGGTTAAAATCATGGGAGGCTTGGTCTGCTGATGAAACCCACATTTTTTGTTGACGAGTAGTGTTTGGGAAGGAAGCCTGAACTGTAACAACTAATCGGAGATCACTTGTTTTTTGGGTGCAGTTTCAATGCAAAAACTTCATTTGGTGTGTGTAGGATACTTCTGTGATTGTTCTGATATAAGCCACTCCATCCCCAAAGTAGGTACTGCAGCCTTGGGGAAAATAACCAAGCATTTTCTAGTCAAAGGTCCAGGCATTTTATAATAATTTGTTACATCAGAAGACGGTAGTATTTTAGTGTGCATGGGGAAATTGTATTTTAGTGTGCATGGGGAAATTATAATCATTTAACAAAGTGGACTTTAAACCAGTTTGTGTTCTGAAGTAGGAAAAATTGACAGATATACAGCATACAGCAATTTTTAATTTCCACCAACCATTTGGTGGTTATTTTTAGCGTAAACTGTGAAAGTCTGCATAGTCTGTTGGCAGCCACTTGTGGCGCTGCCATGCCTCTTCGCAAGTCCTGACTGCACAGTGAATAAATCTCTCAATGTAATGCTTTAGAAAATATATCAAGACCAAACTAACCTATTTTGTTTTCCTCTTCAGACTGCATTTATTGTTGATGAAATAAGTGGCATTATTAAAGAGGTAAGACATTATGTAGAATAATTGAATCTATTTAAATTCTCAACAAATAGCTGTTGAAACTCATCAATTTTCTATTCTTTGCAGTCAATAGAGGCTGCAATTGGTGGAAATGCGTATCAGCCTAGCAGAGTTAACCAGTGGACAACAAGTGTGGTGGAATTGTGTCTGAGTCAGCTCACAAAACTGGGCAAACCCTTCAAGTATATTGGTAAGTGTTACAAAGGGTTAGATGACTAAGTAAGACTGAGGTGATGTTTAGTTTTCATATTCAGTACTTGAGGCTCTGGTGTAATGTTGCATCTGCTCTGCAGAATGTCTTACAATGCAGCCTTTGTGTTGCTGATGTGCCATGTGATCTGCATGGACTGATTTGAGGGACAACCATTTTACACCAGTATACTACAGAAACGCAACATAGTGTTCCAATCTTGTGCGATTTAAAAAATTCTTTCTCCCTCCACCCCCAAAAAATTACTACTTGCTGGAATATGATTCTACTATCGTATGGTACTTACAGTCAAGTGGATGTTTTATCTGTGAGTTTAAACAGACAGTGATGCTAGGCTATTCGACTGTAGAGGTATCACTGATGAGCCTTGACAAACATCCATATATACACTCCCAGCAGAGGTTGCTGGACCGCGATCAGGAGTGAGAGCCTTAGCCAAGTCATGAGGGGTGCATCACTCACTCTACTCTTTACATTGTGAGGAGATGCTTCATAGAGGCCAGGTGTTTCCAATTGTGGGACACTCTTGCACATCGTCTAGAAGCAGTTACATTACCATTATGGACAGAGCCTTGGGAGCAGGTCGCCACCAACTGCTGTGTCTGGAAGTGATGTGGGAGGACCGAGAAGGAGGACATTTGGAAGAAGCATAGTTTTAGTAGACCGCATGATCTTACAGGTGGCAGAGCCTGTTGAACAAACCAACTAGAGATTTTTGAGGATGTAACAGAGTTAGCTGATATGGTAAATCTACTGGATTTCCCTTATATAGACACTAGCAAAACCTTTGACAAAGTAACACATAGGAGATTACAAGATAGGAAAAGACAGAAGAGGGGGAATGTTTGAAAAGTATAACTGGTTGAGCCTGAGCTCGCAAGGGGTAGTTGTTAAGTGAGCAGTGTCAACATGGATTAAGGGGCACTACGAAGATTGGTTCTGGTTGTTTTCAGGGTATATTAGATTGAGGAAGGGGCGCTAGGGAAGCTTTCCAAGTTTGCCACGGGTACCAAATTGGGAACAAGTGGGCCATTTGCACAAGATATTTGGGAGATTGGGCCAAAAGCTGGAAATGTTTAATACAGAGAAATGCATGAAAGTCATGAAACTGGGGAAGGGAAACAAGCAGTACAAAATAAATGGGAGCCGCCTACAGGAAACAATCTCAATACCTCAATCTGGCAAGCTGCAAAATTAATGAGGCTAGGGACACAAAATCGTGGGTGCCTCTACGCCGCCAGAACGGTCGGCCAGCCTACACACCCAAAAGTAAAAATCAACCCCTATGGGAACTAATTGGCTTAACACTTATTGTATCAAGGTCAATGTTCCCTCTAATTCTTTTTGCACAGAGCGGGCCACGAACTCCTTTGAGCGTGACCTTTTTGTCTGGGGGCAAATTTTACAACAACAACTTAAAAGCATACAGTAATTTCATATAGCCATCCCACTGTCTCAAATCATGAGACAATCAGACAAACTCTTAAAAATCATGAAATCCGTTGCTCTTTTTTGGTTTATAAACCTCATTAATGGCTTTATTTAATCTCCAACAGGTCACAGCTCTTACAAAAACAATATTACACGTGTCTCATGTTAGAATTTGCTGTGTCAGGTCAAGTTAATTATAACATCTCGGGGCCATTATCCAATAAGGATATGCTAATATTGGAGATTAGTCAGGACAATGGTGGAGTAGGATGAAGCAGGTGGGTCAGCAACATCCCAGGTGTGGTGTTAATAGCAGATTGGCCAGAACAATGGAGGCACCAAAGCAAGGTCACATTAACTGTCTGAAATTGTCCAGGGCAGCCGTTCCTTTGTAAATTCAGACAGGAAACGTCAGGTTAAATTGATTAGCAGTTGAACCATCAAGATAGCCATTATGTCAAGGTTTGGTGAGAAGGAACCTCCCTTCAATGTACATTTTGGGCAAAGTCTCACACATCCCAATGCTACCTCAATCAGGTTAGTCAGACATGATTTTCCCTTAACAAATCCGTGCTGGCTGTTCCTTATTAATCCATCTGAACTACAGGAGCAGATTTAACGTCTCATCCCAAAAACAAATAGACTGGATATTGTTGGTGGAAGGAAAAAACTTGAACCAAATTATTTGTTAGAATCATAAAATAGTACAGCACAGAAGGAGGCCATTCAGCCCAAGAGCAATCCAGTTAGTCCCACTCTTTCCCCATATCCCAGCAATTCTTTCTCCTTCACATATTTCTCCAATTCCCTTTTGAAGGCTATTATTGAATCTGTATCGACCAACCTATCAGGCAGTGCATTCCAAATCCTAATCCAAATGTCCTCATGTTGCCTCTGGTTCTTTTGCCAATCACCTTAAATCTGTGCCCTCTCGTTATCAACCCTTCAACCACTGGAAACAGTTTCTCTTTATTTACTCTATCAAAACCCTTCGTGATTTTAAACACCTCTATCAAATCTCCCCTTGGCCTTCTCTGCTCCAAGGAGAATGACACCAGCTTCTCCAGTCTCTCCACATAACTGTAATCCCTCATCCCTGGAACCATTCTAGTAAATCTCTTCTGTACCCTCTCCAAAGCCTTCACGTCCTTCCTAAGGTGTGGTGCCCAGAATTGGACACAATACTCCGGCTGGGGCCGAACTAGTGTTTTATATAAGTTTAGCATAACTTCTTGACTTTTGTACTCTAAGCCTCTATTTATAAAGCCCAGGATCCCATGTGCTTTATTAACTGCATTGTTAACTTGTCCTGCCACCTGCAAAGATTTGTGCACAAACACCCCCGGGTCTCTCTCTTCATGCACCCACTTTAAAATTGTAATGTTTCGCTTGTATTGCTCATTCTTCCTACCACAATGTATCACCTTACACTTTTCTGAGTTGAATTTCATCTGCCATGTATCCACCCATTCCACCAGCCTGTCTATGTCCTCTTGCAGTCTATTACTATCTCCCTCACTGTTTACTACACTTCCAAGTTTTGTGCCATCTGCAAATTTTGAAACTGTGCCCTGTAAATCAAAGTCATTAATGTATATCAAAAACAGCAATGGTCCTAGTACTGAACCTTGGGGAATGCCACTGTATACCTCCCTCCAGTCTGAAAAACAGACATTCACCACAACTCTCTGTTTTCTATCCCTTACCTATTTTGTATCCATGCTGCTACTGCTCCCTTTATCCCATGGGCTTCAATTTTGCTAACAAGCCTATTATGTGGATTATAAGGATTTTGCTTCAACCAATGCACGGAGGAAATCTTCACCCATTGAATTAAAGTGTCCCACTAAAGAGTAGAAAATGCAAATGAGAACAGGGTTCACTTAAAACATACATATGCAAAAGAATTTAGCCGGCACTGTGAATGTTGAATTTATCCCTTGTATAACCATCACTTTTAATGCTGTGATATTACAAATTGTCCTTAGATTCTACTTTATCACCAATGCAATTTACAAAATAAAAATTCAGTTAGAGTATTTTGCTACATGAAGAATTTGTTCTATTTATTGAAATGCTAAATTTAAAAAAAGTCACAATTTTGCCAGTCCCCTTTTTTAAAAGAGAGACATTCTATCCAGTAGGAACTCTGGAATTGAAGTTAAGGAGAGGAACAGGTTCACAACTAAAGGGTTACTTTCACACACTGATCTTTCTATGTATTTTTAAAATTTTAGCTAATACTAATGGACATTCCAAGCACCAGTTCACATTTAACAACAACTTGCATTTATGTAGTCCCTTTAACGTAGGGAAAGGTCCCTAAGGAGCTTCGGAGGGATTGTAATCAGATAATAAATTTACACCAAAGGAGGGGAGACTCAAACACAGAAAACTTATACAAGAACCAACTCCCTGCAATGTGTTGATTTTAATCATTTCATTAATGCTGAAAATATTTCAAATGGGATATTTCACACTGACATTACATGTTTCTGAAAGTCGTCAATGCCATTTTTATTAAACTGCATATTTTTAATCTCTGGGTAAAAATGACTGCAGCTGATTTCTGAAGATTAGCATCCCATCTACAGATCTCCCAAATCACCCACCTGTTGTCGCTCTCGCCCTCAGCATTTTGTAACAGTGTTCGTTCCACAATATTATGAACAAATGTATAACAACTAACGAAATACTTCAGTTGTACAACCCCCCGCCCAGTTATGTTTGCTGATGTTTTTATTGTTGTGTATAATCTATTTTAGATTTATGAATATGAAAATCACCATTAACGTGTCATTTAACCTTATGGGCGAACCACAATGTACAGTCTCTTAAAACGTAGGGAAAGTCCACAGATCTGCAGAACAACAGTTTTCCCACTACCTCTGCTCTGCTCGTCAGGTTCAGTTTACCTAAATGGTGCGCTTGATAGGGCCAAACATTCACTTCTCAAAATACACCCGTGCAGCATATAAGGACAGGGCTTGAGAGAGAGCAGCAGGAAATACAGTGCAAATTCTGGGAATATATAGTCGGAGAGTCGCTACAATAACCTGCTCCCCGACACCTCAGAACAGTTCAATTCCTTATTAGTTCATCCAGATTTGAAGGTAGTTCCATGCACTTCGCCATTTTAATACAGCGTTTTGGGCCCCCTCCCCTCCCACTCCAGCTCTCCACTGCGCAGGCTTTGAATTTGTGTGTGCGGGAGCTTGCTGATCAGTGCACACCCGTGCACCTTACAGGGAACAATGATTGAGGTATAGATAAACTAGCTCCCAGAGAGAGATTCAATATTAATACAAACTCTAGGGCAAGATGACATGGATACAAGCTTAGATGACCCGAGGTAAAAATGTAGTTAAATAACTTTTTCATATAGTATAGTAAATATGTGAAGTAGCAAACCAAGAAAAAAGGATGTTATCAAGTCTGTGACAGTGATGCATACGTTTTTTGGCAAAACAGAGCTATTACAAGTTACAAGATGTAAAGTGGGATAGGAATTCTGTGACATTTGGGACTGGCCCAATGAATGGAAATGGCCTCTTCTGCTCTAGTCTGTGTTCCTAAGGAGATTGAGATATACTGATGTGGGGGAGCAGGGGATTAAATATCTGGTGATGTCATGAGTCGTCATGGTCTCCTAAATGCTTATTTCTCTTTTCCTCCCCCAGGAGTTAGCATTCCTGGCGATTGGGGAGGGCAGTGTACTAGGTAACAATCCCATAGATAGGATGAGCATTGAGGGAACTTTCCTTCTCCTTCTGTTCATATCAGAATATTACTTTTAGCCAGTCAGTTTTTGTTTTGTTTTGCCTGCTCTGCAAATATATAGAGTACTTCTGTGGCAGAAAATCTATATTGGCAGTGGCTTATACCTCTTAAAACTTGGTGAAAATTTTCACATCCTGAATAGTTTATGCATAGGAAAACAACTTCTAAACATTAAAAATCTGAAGCATGCAATATCCAATTCTAAGTGAGTGAGTTCTATAATCCGAAATTACAGTAAGGAGGCGGGCACGCAGCCATCGTATCCGTGCCAGTGCTAACTCTACAACTGGAGCCATCTACAGTACTCTAATCCTTTTCCATTGTCCTGTTGCAATAATTTTAACATTTTTACATGCAAATATGTTGCTTTGCCACGTGTTTTATCCACCCTGTTTACTAATTCTAAGTATTAAAGCTAGTTGGAAAGATGTTACAATTGTGCCAATAGAAATGTAATTGGTAACTGTAGTGATGTGTTGGGACTTCTCCAAAAGCATGTGACTGATATGGCTACAACTGGGATGTTAACTCATTTAATTTGTATTTGACTTCAGTGACCTCTGTAATAATGCAGAAGAATGGAGCTGGTCTGCACACAGCCAGTTCCTGTTTCTGGGACAATAATGCTGATGGTGAGTTTTGTACCCTGACTACTACATATGTAAATCTGCAATAATGGGACCTTCTGTTTGCCTGCTTAACAACATTCTTTACACTTCAAAAAAGGATTCTTTGTGTGGTGCTTTGAGACGTTTTAACATAAGGTGCTGTATAAATGCAAGTATTCTTTGCTTCTTCTTTCCTTCTGTTCTTTCTCCTCCAACACACTGACTAGTCAGAGAGTGCAGCAGCCAGTAGAACTGTAACCAGTGTCTTCAAGCCCATTAGTTAGGTTAGATAAATTCAGACTTTTCATTACATAAATGTACTGTTATCAGATCTCTCATTTCTAACTTCATGGGCAACTGCACAAAGCAATTTTATGAATGAAAATTAATTCAAAACTTTTGAGAATGTGACATGGTCAGGGCTCTATTTTGTGGTCATTAAATAAGTCAAATCCATTTCTATTATATGCTGGTCAGGAAATACTAGCATTTTGAGGATCACAGTCTACAGTATTATCTGTTTATAATTACTGTACTGAATGAACTAAACTGTTTTTATTACATGGGATTATAGGATTAATCCCAGTGTTTGACAAATTTGCTGGAGTTCTTTGAGGAAGTAACATATAGGGTGGATAAAGGTGAACCAGTGGACGTAGTGTATTTAGACTTCCAAAAGGCATTTGACAAGGTGCCACACAAAAGATTATTGCCTAAGATAAAAAAATCACGGGATTGGGGGTAATATTCTGGCATGGATAGAGGATTGGCTATCTAACAGAAGGCAGAGTTGGGATAAATGGTTCATTCTCAGACTGGCAATCAGTAACTAGTGGTGTTCCGCAGGGGTCAGTGCTGGGTCCCCAACTCTTTACAATCTATATTAACGATTTGGAGGAGGGGACCGAGTGTAACATATCAAAGTTTGCAGATGATACTAAGATGGGAGGGAAAGTAGTGAGTGAGGAGGACATTAAAAACCTGCAAAGGGACATAGACAGGCTAAGTAAGTGGGCAGAGATTTGGCAGATGGAATACTATACTGGAAAGTGTGAGGTTATGCACTTTGGCAGGAAAAATCGTAGAGCAAGTTATTATCTTAATGGCAAGAAACTGGAAAGTACTGAAGTACAAAGGGATCTGGGGGTCCTGGTGCACGAAACTCAAAAGGTTAGTATGCAGGTGCAGCAAGTGATTAAGAAGGCCAATGGAATGTTGGCTTTCATTGCTAGGGGGATAGAATATAAAAATAGGGAGGTATTGCTTCAGTTGTACAAGGTATTGGTGAGACCGCACCTGGAATACTGCATACAGTTTTGGTGTCCATACTTAAGAAAAGACATACTTGCTCTCGAGTCAGTACAAAGGTGGTTCACTCGGTTAATCCCGGGGATGAGGGGATGGACATATGAGGAGAGGTTGAGTAGATTGGGACTCCACTCATTGGAGTTCAGAAGAATGAGAGGCGATCTTATTGAAACATAAAAGATTGTGAAGGGGTTGGATCGGGTGGATGCGGGGAGGATGTTCCCGATGATGGGTGAAACTAGAACTAGGGGGCATAGTCTTAGAATAAGGGGCTGCTCTTTCAAAACTGAGATGAGGAGGAACTACTTCACTCAGAGGGTGGTAGGTCCATGGAATATGCTGCCCCAAAAAGCTGTCGAAGCTACATCATTACATAACTTTAAAACAGAAATAGACAGTTTCCTAGAAGAAAAGGGAATTAAGGGTTACGGGGAGCGGGCAGGAATTTGGACATGAGTCTAGGTTCGGATCGGTCATGGCCCTGTGGGTAGCGGAGCGGGCCCAGTGGCCGTGTAGCCTGATCCTGCTCCTGTTTTGTGTGTCTAATTCTGTTAGATTCAGGAGATAGTCCTGTGATAGTGGATTGGCGGTTAGGATCAGATCAACCATGATCTTATTGAATGGCGGAGCAGGCTCGAGGGGCCGATTGGCCTACTCCTGCTCCTATTGCTTATGTTTTGAGCTTCATTCTACAATTGCATCCACCTTTTGTATTACAGAACAGTCGCCTTGGTCATGATATCCAATATGTTGTGATAAGATTTGATATCCTTTTTATTGATGCCCATTTATTAAATCATTGGAATGTGGGATGAAGTTGCAGTACATTGGAAGAGTTCACTGCCCCAAGTGTTTATAGGCTGAGAAGCTGAGCTAATGCCAGTTGCTTGCCTGCAGAATTGGGATGAATGTGGAGGAAGAGCAAACCCAGGATTACTTCCCGATTAGATGGTGGCAACCCAAAGAGCTAAATCTAGACACACTCCATTCTGGGACTGCTACATGGTGTATTTGAAAAGAGAAAAATAAAAACTCTTATACATTTAAAATCTGTAGAGTACGTTGTCTAGTTCTTATTTAAATTGCATATACTTGTGTTCCTTCCGTTGAAAGGATTCTTACCCCCCCCTCTCTTACCTGCTTTCAGGGAGCTGCACTGTGAGATGGGAGAATAAGACCATGTATTGTATCGTCAGTGTCTTTGGGCTGGGCATCTGAAACCATGACTGCTGCCAGACTTCATCCTCAACCTTTTATATCTGCTACTCAAAGACCATGACTGTGAAGCACTTCCTTGTTGCCTTTATTAATATTACACAATATCCTTACTAAACTTGAACTACTGTCCAATGCAGTCTCTCACCTTCAGTATTGTGTTTTGATGCTAAGGTTTTTAGTTTTGACCTAGCATTGGTTTAATCTATACTGCTAAGAAAAAGCAAGCAAGTACAACTAACATTAGTGTTTTCATGTAAAGTTGTTTGTGTTGAAGTTTTTAAATAAATGTGGAATGTTTAACTTCTACCTTGTTTTCAGTGTTCAATGTTTGTAGTGTTGAGTACAAATCTGTGTTGTACCTTAAATTGGGCTACTTGCAGTCTGGGGATGTTGGAAACTGCCTTGTTTTCTGGCATGATAGCTACACTGGAAAACAAACATAACATAAGAAGTAGGAGCAGGAGTAGGCCATACAGCCCCTCGGGCCTGCTCCACCATTCAATAGGATCATGGCTGATCCGAACTTAGACTCACGTCCACTTCCCTGCCCTCTCCCCGTAACCCCTTATTCCCTTATCAGCTAGGAAACTGTCTATCTCCGTTTTAAATTTATTTAATGTCACAGCTTCCACAACTCTGAGGTAGCAAATTCCATTGATTTACTACCCTCTGAGTGAAGAAGTTTCTCCTCATCTCAGTTTTGAAAGGGCAGCCCCTTATTCTAAGATTATGCCCCCTAGTTCTAGTCTCACCCATCAGTGGAAACATCCTCACCGCATCCACCCGATCAAGCCCCCTCACAATCTTGTATGTTTCGATAAGATCGCCTCTCATTCTTCTGAATTCCAATGAGTAGAGGCCCAACCTACTCAACCTTTCCTCATAAGTCAACCTCCTCATCTTCGGAATCAACCGAGTGAACCTTCTCTGAACTGCCTCGAGAGCAAGTATATCTTTTCTTAAATATGGAAACCAAAACTGTACGCAGTATTCCAGGTGTGGCCTCACCAGTACCCTGTATAACTGCAGCAAGACTTCCCTGCTTTTATACTCCATCCCCCTTGCAATAAAAGCCAAGATTCCATTGGCCTTCCTGATCACCTGCTGTACCTGCATACTAATCTTCTGTGTTTCATGCACCAGGACCCCCAGATCCCTTTGTACTGTAACACTTTGCAGTTTCTCTCCATTTAGATAATAACTTGCTCTTTGATTTTTTTCTGCCAAAGTGCATAACCTCACACTTTCCAACATTATATTCCATCTGCCAAATTTTTGCCCACTCACCCAGCCTGTCTGTCCTTTTGCAGGTTTATGTCCTCCTCACTCACTGCTTTCCCTCCTATCTTTGAATCGTCGGCAAACTTGGATACGTTGCACTCGGTCCCTTCCTCCAAATCGTTAATATAGATTGTAAAGAGTTGGGGTCCCAGCACCGACCCCTACGGAACACCACTAGTTACTGATTGCCAACCCGAGAATGAACCATTTATCCCCACTCTCTGTTTTCTGTTAGATAGCCAATCTTCCACCTATGCCAGTATATTGCCCCCAATCCCGTGAGTTTTTATCTTGTGCAGTAATCTTGTGTGGCACCTTGTCAAATGCCTTTTGGAAGTCCAAATACACCACATCCACTGGTTCCCCTTTATCCACCCTGTTTGTTACGTCCTCAAAGAATTCGAGCAAATTTGTCAAACATGACTTCCCCTTCGTAAAACCATGCGGACTCTGTCCGATTAAATTATGCTTATCCAAATGTCCTGTTACTGCTTCCTTAATAATGGACTCCAACATTTTACCAACCACAGATGTTCGGCTAACTGGTCTATAGTTTCCAGCCTTTTGTCTGCCTCCCTTTTTAAATAAGGGCGTTACATTAGCAGTTTTCCAATCTGCTGGGACCTTTCCTGAATCCAGGGAGTTTTGGAAAATTACCACTAATGCATCCGCAATCCCTACCGCTACTTCTCTCAAGACCCTAGGATGTAAGCCATCAGGTCCAGGGGATTTATCCGCCTTTAGTCCCATTATCTTACTGAGTACCACCTCCTTAGTGATTTTAATCGTGTTTAGCTCCTCCCCCTCTATAGCCCCCTGTTTGTCCAGTGTTGGGATATTTTTTGTGTCCTCTACTGTAAAGACTGATACAAAATATTTGTTCAGCGTTTCTGCCATCTCCATGTTCCCCACCACTAATTTCCCGGTCTCGTCCTCTAAGGGACCAATATTCACTTTAGCCACCCTTTTTCTTTTTATATAACTGTAGAAACTCTTGCTATCTGTTTTTATATTTTTTGCTAGTTTACTTTCATAATCTATCTTCCCTTTCTTAATGAATCTTTTAGTTATTCTTTGCTGGCTTTTAAATGCTTCCCAATCTTCTATCCTCCCACTAGATTTGGCTACTTTATATGCCCTTGTTTTCAGTCGGATACTATCCTTTATTACTTAGCCACGGATGGCTGTCTTTTCTTTTATGCCCCTTTTTCCTCACTGGAATATATTTTTCTTGAAGTTGTGAAATATCGCCTTGAATGTACACCCCTGCTCATGTACCGTCTTACACTTTAATCTATTTTCCCAGTCCACTTTAGTCAACTCTGCTCTCATACCTTCATAGTCTCCTTTATTTAAGCTTAGTACGCTGGTTTGAGATCCAACTCTCACCCTCCAACTGAATTTGGAATTCAACCATGTTATGGTCACTCATTCCAAGGGGATCCTTTACTAGGACATTTTTTTATTAATCCTGTCTCATTACACAGGACCAGATTTAAGATTGCCTGCCCCCGGTTGGTTCAGTTACATACTGCTCAAGGAACCCGTCCCTAATGCACTCTATGAACTCTTCCTCAAGGCTGCCCTGCCCAATTTGATTTGTCCAGTCAATATGAAAGTTTAAATCCCCCATGATTATAGCTGTTCCCTTATTACAAGCCCCAACTATTTCCTGATTTATACTCCGACCAACAGAGTTGCAACTGTTAGGAGGCCTATAGACTACGCCCACTAGTGACTTTTTCCCCTTATTATTCCTTATCTCCACCCAAACCGTTTCACTATCCTGATCCTTTGACCCAATATCATTTCTCACTATTGCAGTGATTCCATCCTTTATTAACATTGCCACCCCACCTCCCTTTCCTGTCTGTCCTTCCTAATTGTCAAATACCCCTGGATGTTTAGTTCCCAGTCATGGTCACCTTGCAGCCATGTTTCTGTAATGGCCACCAGATCATACTCATGTGTAGTTATTTGTACCGTCAACTCGTCTATTTTGTTTCGAATGCTGCGTGCATTCAGATAAAGAACTTTTAAATATGTTTTGTGACAATTTATTCCTGCTTTTACCCCCTTTACTACTCTACCTTTATACATTCTGTCCCTTCCTGACACACTCTGGTTTTTAATTCCCCCACTGCTACCTTGCTCTATTGCCTTCTCCGCTGCCATTTTTATTTTTCGCTCTCTTGAAACCCCCCCCCCCCCCACTAATTAGTTTAAAGCTCTCTACAGCCCTAGTTATTCGATTTGCCAGGATTCTAGTCCCAGCACTGGCCAAGTGAAGTCTGTCCCAACGGAACAGCTCTCTCCCGTCCCAGTACTGATGCCAGTGTCCCAAGAAGCAAAACCCATTTCTCCCACACCAGTTTTTGAGCTATGCATTTAACTCTGATTTTATTTGTCCTAGCCAAATTTGCTTGTGGCTCAGGTAGTAATCCAGAGATTATTACCCTTGTGGTTCTGCTTTTTAATTTGGCCCCTAGCTGCTCATACTCCCTCAGCAGAACCTCTTTCCTTGTCCTATCTATGTCGTTGGTACCAACATGGACCACGACAACTGGATACAAGATGAAAGCCGGGCTTACACAGGACAGCCACAATACAGCATGTTCTTAACTAGTGGAATTACTCATTTAAATTATGGTGTGGAGATGTGATGGTGCCGAGGTGTGATAAATGGCAGTTGGCAAGATTGCCTGTAAACATCTGACATTATTCTCTGACTATATAAGCTGTGTCTTTATGCATTTCTCCACTTCACCTGACGAAGGAGCAGCGCTCCGAAAGCTTGTGATTTCAAATAAAGCTGTTGGACTATAACCTGGTGTTGTGTGACTTCTTTCATTTAAATTAGATAAGGTGGATTGAATGTAATTGCACTTCAAGGTTTAGATGTGTAGCTGTAATCTATAGCTTACCAATATATACTTCAATGCAGTTGACCATTCACAATTTAATTCTTTGGATTTGAAGGAGTGAGTTGCCTGTCCACGTTCAATCAAACTTTTCTATGGAAAGTCCAATATTAACACGGGTTAAACATCTACTGATTGTTAATAAATTATAGTGGTTACCAATTATATCTTGTAGAATATTTACCAACCAATAGTGCTGTAGTCTTCAGTGGCTTTAATTTTCAGGTCGTCTATGTCAGATGAACACAGGCTTTGACAGTTTGAAAAACAAATCCCTCATTTATGACCTAGGCCTGATACTCTACCCGGTCATATCCGGTATTTGTACTTGTCCTGAAATCTGACTAAAGGTGGATACTCCTGCTGTTAAATATTCCTGTTTAGACCCGCATCAGCAGTTGGCTGGACTAGTACAGGACTGAAACTGTCATCAGAAAAGTTTGCTGCTTGTGTGAAAAAAAGTGAAATGTCTATATCCAAACAGAGCACTTAAAAGCAGGAGTGACCAAGCTTTTCATCTTCATGGGCTACTTAGGTACACATTTAAAATCCCTGTTCTCATTATTGCGCTTTGATCTTGAGCTTCTGACATTAACAGATTCTGATTTTAGATTTATCGAATGATATAACAATATAAAGAACTGCCCTTTCCAATTTTCCAGGCACATGGACAGGACAAACCAGCAAATACATATAAAAAATATATAAGTGCAAGTAGGACTAAGTTACCTGGACTTCGTGGCTTCAATTTCCACAGGCTGCATGTGGCACACAGGTCATTGTTTGGAGGTTAACTAGTGTGGTGGGGGAGAGTTTAAACTAATTCGGCAGGGGGAGGGGCACCAGGACACCGCAGCAGAGGACAGACAAGTTGCATCGAAAACTAGGTGGGACAAACAGCAACAGAACAAAGAATAGTGTAGAAAGAGCAGGTAAGCTTCCTGTGCTTTATTTACAATTTGGGTATTTGTTTGCCCCTTTTAAAAAGGGGGCACTTTTGTTAGATTAATTTTTTCATAGAATTATAGAAACTTGCAGCACAGGAGGTCATTCAGCCTGTTGTGCCTGTGCTGGCTCTTTGAAAGAGCAGTCGGGCTTAGTCTCACATCCCTGCTTTCTATCCATAACCCTGCAAGTTCCTCATCAAGTACCTGTCCAACACCCTTTTTTTAAAGTTAGCTTCCACCACCTTTTCAGGTAGAGTGTTCCAGATCCTGACGGAGTGAAAAGAATTCTCCTCATCTCCCTCTAGATCTTTTCCTAATGATTTTGAATCTATGGCCTCTGGTTATTGACCCACTCACCAGAGGGAATAGTTTTTCTCTATCTACTCTATCAAAACCTCTCATCATCTTGAAAACTTCTATTAGGCCACCTCTGTTCCAAGGAGAACAGGCCTAACTTTTCCAACCGCTCCTCATAACTGAAGTCCCTCATCCCTGGTAACATCCTGGTAAACCGCCTCTGTACCCTTTCTATGGCCTTTACATCTTTCCTGAAGTGTGGTGCCCACAATACTCCAGCTGAGGCCTAACCAGTGATTTATAATATTCTAGCATAATCTTTGCTTTTATATTCTATTCCTCTATTTATTTATAAACCCAAGTAATCCATTTGCTTTTTAAACACTTATCAACTTGTTATGCCACCTTTAAGGATTTGTGTATATGGTCACCAAGGCCTCTGTGCTCATCTACATTTTTCAAAATCGTGCCATTTATAGTATATACTGTCTTTCCATATTAGTCCTTCCAAAGTGCATTACTTCACACTTCCCTGCATTGAACACCATCTGCTATTCTTCTGATCATTTCATCATGCAGTCTGTCATCCTGAAGCCTATAACTATCCTACTTTGCCAAGTTTCATATCATCTGCAAACTTTAAAATGCTGCTCCCTACACCCAAGTCTAGGTCCATTATAAAACTTGAAAAGAGTAATGGACTCAAAACTGACCCTTGAGGAACACTACTGCAAGCCAACTTACTGTCTGAAAAATATCCATCCACCGCCACCCTTTGCCTCCCGTCACTGAGCAATTTCTTTTTATTTGTTCATGGGATGTGTATCCACTTTCCCCTTAATTCCATCTCTTAATAAGTCTCCTGTGTTTCTCTTTATCAAATGCCTTCCAAAAGTCCACATATACATCTACTGCACTACCTTGATCAACCTTCTCTGTTACTTTATCAAAGAATTCAATCAAGTTAGTCAGACACAATTTGCCTTTAACAAATCCATGCTAGCTCTCCTTGATTAACCTACACCTTTCCAAATGAAAGTTTTTGTCCCTGATAATGGTTTCCAATAACTTCCCCACCACCAATGTTCGGCCGACTGACCTATAGTTTCCTGGTTTATCCCTTTCCCCTTTCTTGAATAGTGGTATAACATTAGCAGCCCTCTAGCACTACTCCTGTATCCAATGAGGATTGAAAGATTGTGACCAATGCCGTCGCTATTTCTACCTTTGTTGGGGGGAGACGGGGGTCGTCTTGATTGGCCAGTGATGAGAGTAGAAAGAGCATGAATTATTAGATGGAGGGGAAAAAAAGTAAAGCATGGTATTGGAATGCAAGGAATGTTACAAATAAGGTTGACGAGCTACAGGTGCAAGTTGCCACACGGGGTTTTGATATAGTGGCTATAAGGGAACCTAGCTTAAACATGAGCATGAATAGGAACAAAACATTCCCGGCTACAATGTATTCACGAGGGATAGGGATGGAAAAAAAGAGGGGGTGGCAGTATTGATCAAGGATAATATTACAGTTCTACAGAGGAACAATATATTAGAGGGTTCAAAGACAATCTATTTGTTTAGAGTTGAGGAACAGAAAAGGAGCTGTTACATTGCTGGGTGTTTACTATAGACCCCCAAAAATAGTGAGAAGGTGATGCAGGTGCAAATCTGTAGACAGATTTTAGAGAAATGTAAAAACAATGGCCAGAATTTTAATTGGGAGGCGGGTTGGGAGCAGGGGCTAGGAAGTGGTCAGGAAACTCGGGAGAACAGGTTTCCCGCTGGCCCTTAATGCCTGATTAGCATTTCAAAGGTCTGTTTCCCACCTGCAGCCAGCCAGATGGCAAAGCTGGCTGGCTGCGAGCGGGTAGGCCTGCAGCACTAGGCCGCAGAAAGGAGGGAGAGGGAGACGCTGGGGGGTTTGGGGGAGGGGAGAAAGAGGGTGGGCAGTCGGAGGTCTCGGGGGAAATTGGAGGCTTGGGGGGGGGGGGAAATTGGAGGCTGGGGGGGAAATAACTCCCATACCTACTGGGGAAGAGAGAAATTGTGTAACCTTAGCGACACACTATGTTACAGCTTGCCATAAACAGAGGGACAACCACTAAATATAAGAGTATATACAAATTATATGAATGTATATTTATACACTCAGGGATATATCGGTTTATACACTGTATGGATAGATCTGTATTTTTTTGTACAACCATGAATGTTTTTTGATGCTTTGGCAACATAAGATGTACCTTGTCATGCCAATAAAGCGATTTGAATTGAATTGAATTGAATTGGAGGCTGGGGGGGGAATTGGAGGCTTGGGGAGGGGAATTGGAGGCTTGGGGGGGAAATTGGAGGCTTGGGGGGGAAATTGGAGGCTTGGGGGGGGAAATTGGAGGCTTGGGGGGAGGGAAATTGGAGGCTTGGGGGGGAGGGAAATTGGAGGCTTGGGGGGGGGGGAAATTGGAGGCTTGGGGGGGAAATTGGAGGCTTGGGGGGGAATTGGAGGCTGGGGGGGAAATTGGAGGCTTGGGGGGAAATTGGAGGCTTGGGGGGGGAAATTGGAGGCTTGGGGGGGAAATTGGAGGCTTGGGGGGGAAATTGGAGGCTTGGGGGGGAATTGGAGGCTGGGGGGGAAATTGGAGGCTTGGGGGGGAAATTGGAGGCTTGGGGGGGGGAAATTGGAGGCTTGGGGGGGGAAATTGGAGGCTTGGGGGGGAAATTGGAGGCTTGGAGGGGAAATTGGAGGCTGGGGGGGAAATTGGAGGCTGGGGGGGAAATTGGAGGCTGGGGGGGAAATTGGAGGCTTGGGGGGGTGGAAATTGGAGGCTGGGGGGGGGAAATTGGAGGCTTGGGGGGAGGGAAATTGGAGGCTTGGGGAGGGAAATTGGAGGCTTGGGGGGGGGGAAATTGGAGGCTTGGGGGGGAAATTGGAGGCTTGGGGGGGAATTGGAGGCTGGGGGGGAAATTGGAGGCTTGGGGGGGAAATTGGAGGCTTGGGGGGGGAAATTGGAGGCTTGGGGGGGAAATTGGAGGCTTGGGGGGGAAATTGGAGGCTTGGGGGGGAATTGGAGGCTGGGGGGAAAATTGGAGGCTTGGGGGGGAAATTGGAGGCTTGGGGGGGGGAAATTGGAGGCTTGGGGGGGGAAATTGGAGGCTTGGGGGGGAAATTGGAGGCTTGGAGGGGAAATTGGAGGCTGGGGGGGAAATTGGAGGCTGGGGGGGAAATTGGAGGCTTGGGGGGGTGGAAATTGGAGGCTGGGGGGGGGAAATTGGAGGCTTGGGGGGGAAATTGGAGGCTGGGGGGGGGAAATTAGAGGCTGGGGGGGAAATTGGAGGCTGGGGGGGAAATTGGAGGCTTGGGGGGGAAATTGGAGGCTTGGGGGGGGAAATTGGAGGCTTGGGGGGGGAAATTGGAGGCTTGGGGGGGAATTGGAGGCTGGGGGGGGAAATTGGAGGCTTGGGGGGGGAAATTGGAGGCTTGGGGGGAGGGAAATTGGAGGCTTGGGGAGGGAAATTGGAGGCTTGGGGGGGGGGAAATTGGAGGCTTGGGGGGGAAATTGGAGGCTTGGGGGGGAATTGGAGGCTGGGGGGGAAATTGGAGGCTTGGGGGGGAAATTGGAGGCTTGGGGGGGGAAATTGGAGGCTTGGGGGGGAAATTGGAGGCTTGGGGGGGAAATTGGAGGCTTGGGGGGGAATTGGAGGCTGGGGGGGAAATTGGAGGCTTGGGGGGGAAATTGGAGGCTTGGGGGGGGAAATTGGAGGCTTGGAGGGGAAATTGGAGGCTGGGGGGGAAATTGGAGGCTGGGGGGGAAATTGGAGGCTGGGGGGGAAATTGGAGGCTGGGGGGGAAATTGGAGGCTTGGGGGGTGGAAATTGGAGGCTGGGGGGGGGAAATTGGAGGCTTGGGGGGGAAATTGGAGGCTGGGGGGTGGAAATTAGAGGCTGGGGGGGAAATTGGAGGCTGGGGGGGAAATTGGAGGCTGGGGGGGAAATTGGAGGCTGGGGGGGGAATTGGAGGCTGGGGGGTGAAATTGGAGGCTGGGGGGGAAATTGGAGGCTGGGGGGGTGAAATTGGAGGCTGGGGGGGTGAAATTGGAGGCTGGGGGGGGGAATTGGAGGTTGGGGGGGGAATTGAAGGTTGGGGGGGGGAATGTTTGGGAAGGCAATCGGAGACCATGGGGGAGTGGGGGTCTCTGATCGCTGGGGCTGGGTGAGGCCAGGATGCTGGATCCAGGTGGTATGTGTAAAGGCATTTACCTCCTGGATCCAGCATTCCCCAACCTTGCTTGAACTGGCAGTTTCTGAGAAACCTGACCAGCCACAGATAAATTTGAAATGCTTGTTAAATCTGAGGCACGCCAGCCTCATTGTAATATTTAAATGGGCGACTCACCTCCTGGGAGTGGGTTGACTGCCCACCCACGTCCTGCCTCTGTTAAAACCGGACGTGGGCGGGCTGGGGTTGGGATTCAGTTTTTTTTTAACACTTTAACCTCCCACCTGACCCCAACCCACCTGTTTTTGGTGTTAAAATTCCCCCAATAGAGCAGTAATAGCAGGGATCTTCAATTACCCAAATATAAACTGTGGAAAAATAGTAAAGAACAAGGAGGGTGAAGAATTCACACTAAAATGTGTATAGGAGAACTTAATCAGTATGTTGCTAGCCCAACAGCAATAAGGAAGGAAGCAGTACTGCATCTAGTTCTGGGAAATGAAGTAGGGCAAGTGGTATGTGTTTCTGTGATGAAATATGTCATTCATCAGACTCTGTATTTAACTACATATATTGTATTGCCTGCTCCGGTGTTTTACCTTGTATTGTATATAGTGCACCGCCCCCTTTCTCCCCATTGGATGTGTCGGCTCCGCCCATACCTGGCCCTACTTAAGACAAGCCCAGGCTTGTCTTGCAGCAGAACGCTAGGTGAAGACACAGGCATCTTTCTTTGCTAATAAAAGCCTTGTTTTATTCAGTTAACTTTGAGTCTTGAAGTTATTGAGGCGCATCAGTTTCAGTGGGAGAACATTGGGTAATAGTGATCGTAAGATAATTAGGATCAATGTAGTTATGGTGAAAATACCCAATTGGAAGAGAGACAATTTCAGTGATGAGAAGGGATTCAACACAGGTGGACTAGAAACAAAGATCGGCCTGGAAAACAGTAAATGAGCAATGGCAGACCTTCAAGGCAGAGATTGTTTGCGTACAAACCAAGCATAATCTCATAAGGAGGAAAGATTGAGCATCCAAAGCTAGCACTCCCTGGATGACAAAGGAAATAGAGGTTAAAATAAAACAAAAAAAGTAGTTTAGGACAAATGTCAGGTACTGAATACAATCAAACCAGGCAAAATACAAAAAGAGTGCAGGGGAAATTGAAAAAGGATATAAGAAGGGCAAAGAGAGAGTATGAGAAAGATTAGCTGATAACATAAGAGAGAACCCAAAAATCTTTTATAAACATATAAAAAGTAAAATGATAGTTAAAGGAATGGTGGGGCTGATTAGGGACCAAAAAGGAAATCATCTTGTGGAGGCAGAGGGAATGACTGAGGTACTGAATCAATACTTTGCATCAGTCTTCACAAAAGATGATGATGTAGTTACATAGAATATACAGCACAGAAACAGGCCATTTGGCCCAACCAGTCTATGCCAGCATTTATGCTCTACTCTAGCTTCCTCCCATCCTTCCTCAGCATAACCTTCCATTTCCTTTTCCCTCATATGCTTATCTAGCTTCCCCTTAAATGGATCAGTACTATTCACCTCAACCACTCCCTATGGTAGCATATTCCACATTCTCACCACTCTGGGTAAAGAAGTTTCTTCTGAATTTCCTATTTGATTTATTGGTGACTATCTTATATTGATGGCTTCTAGTTTTCTGCTTCCCCACAAGTGGAAACACTCTCTCTGTCTACTGTATTATAAGCTTTTATGATTTTAAAGACCTCGATTAGGTCACCCCTCAGCCTTCTATTTCCAAGAGAAAAGAGACCCAGCCTGTTCATCCTTTCCTGATAAGTATAACCTCACAGTTCTGGTATCATCTTTCTAAATCTTTTTTGCACCCTCTCCAGTGCCTCTATATCCTTTTTCTAACATGGTGACAAGAACTGTACGCAGTACTCCAAGCTTCGATACAAGTTTAGCATAACTTCTCTACTTTTCAATTCTCTCCCTCTAGAAATAAAACCTAGTACTTGTTTCTTTATGACCTTACTGACCTACGTCACTACTTTGTGATTTGTGTATTTGTACTACCAGATCCCTTTTGCTCCTCTACCCCATTTTGACTCTTAATTTCCAAATAATGTGACCTCATTTTTCTTATCAAAATGTAAAACATCACACTTATCTATGTTGAAATTCATTCACCAATTATATGCCCATTCTGCAAGTTTATTAATGTCTTGTAATTAGTTGCAGTCCTCCTCAATGTTGACTATCCCCTCCAATTTGGTGTCGTCCTCAAATTTTAAAATAGTGTTTTTGATTCCAAAGTCTAAATCATTAATATAAATTGTGAACAACAGTGGTTCCCCCAGCACTGAACCTTGTTGGACCCCAATTCCCACCTTCTGCTACTCTGAATAGCTAGGGAAATGTGAGGTTATTCACTTTGGCAGGAAGAATAGAAAAACAGAATATTTTTTAAATGGTGAGAAACTTTCAAATGTTGGTGTTCAGAGAGACTTGGGTGTCCTTGTGCAAGAGACACAGATACAGCAAGCAATAAGGAAGGCAAATGGCATGTTGGCCTTTATTGCAAGGGGGTTGGAGTATAAGAGTAAGGAAGTCTTGCTACAATTGTACAAGGCCTTGGTGAGACCACACCTGGAGTACTGTGCACAGTTTTGGTCTCCTTATCTAAGGAAGGATATACCTGCCTTGGAGGCAGTGCAACAAAGGTTCACTAGATTGATTCCTGGGATGAGAGGGCTGTCCTACGATGAGAGATTGTGTAGAATGGGCCTATACTCTCTGGAGTTTAGAAGAATGAGAGGTGATCTCGTTGAAACATACAAGATTCTGAGGGGGATTGACAGGGTAGATGCTGAGAGGTTGTTTCCCCTGGCTGGAGTATCTAGAACGAGGAGGCATAGTCTCAGGATAAAGGGTAGGCCATTCTTAACTCAGAGGGTTGTGAATCTTTGGAATTCTCTGCCCCAGAGGGCTGTGAATGCTGAGTCTTTGAGCATATGCAAGGTTGAGATAGATAAATTTTTGGACTCTAGGGGAATCAAGGGATATGGAGATCAGGCAGGAAAGTGGAGTTGAAGTTGATGATCTGCCATGATCTTATTGAATAGCGGAGCAGGCTCGAGGGGCCGTATGGCCTACTCCTGCTCTTATTTCTTATGTCCTTACTCCTACTCTCTGTCTTGCACCCAGCTAGCTATCCATTCTGCTACTTGTCCCCTGACTCTGCATGCTCTGACCTTATTCATTAGTCTATTATGTGGTACCTTATCAAAGGCCTTTTGGCAATCTAGATACATTACATCTACTACATCACCCTTGTCTACTCTCTGTTACCTCTTCAAAGAGTTCAATGAGATTGGTGAAGCAAGATTTTCCCTTTTGAAATCCATGCTGACTACTTATTATTATATTTTTGGTTGCTAGATGTTTTTCTATTTTAGTAGGGATTCCATTATCGTTCCTACCACTGATGTTAAGCTGACTGGTCTATAGTTCGCTGGACGTGTGCTATCTCCCTTCCTAAATATAGTTATAACATTAGCAATCCTCCACCTTTTTCCAATGAATTATAAAATATGTGTAATAGTACCTGATGCGCTATCAATTACTCATAAAAGACGGAGTTAGGAGAGTAACTAAAAGGCTTTTATTAACAAAGAACAGAGCATGCCTCTCGTGGTTGACTGGTTTCCAAGAAGGCAGGGGGCTGCAGAGCAGTCACCTTTATACCTGGGCGTGTGGGTGGAGCCAGGGGCGGAGCCAGCTGAGGCATGCATAGATACAACAGTGTGCAACAACAACAACAAGTGAGCAAAAATAACAGTGGTTTACCACATTCACCCCCTGTTTAAATTTGAGTCCGGCGGGGTGAAGTGTACTAAAGGTTCGTGTAAGTAAGTCTATCAGGTGGCCTTGTATGCCGTCCTGATCGTCGTGGTGGCGGCGGTGATGGTGCAGCATCCAACGTTGAATCTGGTGTCTCATTGAGTGGTTGGGTGGTCAATGACGGGTCCTGGGGCTGCGGCATGCCGTCTACAGGGGCTGGGTTGTGGGTAGTGGTGGATGGCAATGGTAGTGTTTCAGGGGCACCCGAAGGTGCGAGGTCTCGTATGAAGACTGTGTCCTCCCGCCCGTCCGGGTATGCCACGTAAGCATACTGGGGGTTGGCGTGGAGGAGGCTCACCCTCTCGACCGGGGGTCCGTTTTATGGGACCTCACGTGCTTCCGCAGTAGGACGGGTCCTGGAGACGTCAGCCATGTCGGTAGCGAGGTCCCCGATGTGGACTTCCTGGGGAAAGTGAACATTTTTTCATGGGGGGTGGCATTGGTGGCCGTACAAAGCAGTGACCGAATGGAGTGGAGCGCCGCAGGGAGGACCTCCTGCCAGCGAGAGGTCGGAAGGCCCTTAGATTTTAAGTTTAAGAGGACAGCCTTCCAAACCGTCGCGTTCTCTCTTTCCACCTGGCCGTTCCCCCGGGGGTTGCAGCTGGTGGTTCTGCTTGTAGCAATACCTCTCATGAGCAGGTACTGACGGAGTTCGTCGCTCATAAAGGATGAGCCCCGGTCGCTATGGATATAGCTAGGGAAGCCGAACAAGGCGAAAAGGTCATTCAGACATTTAATGACCGTGGTACTGGTCATGTCTGGGCAAAGGATGGCAAACGGGAAACGGGAGTACTCATCAATTATGTTGAGGAAGTACACGTTGCGGTCAGAGGAGGGGAGGGGCCCTTTAAAATCGACGCTCAGGCGCTCGAAGGGGCGAGTGGCCTTGATCAGGCTTGCTCTGTCTGGCCTATAAAAATGCGGTTTGCACTCGGCACAGATTTGGCAGTTCCTGGTCATGGTCCTGACCTCCTCGATGGAGTAGGGCAGGTTACGAGATTTGATGAAATGGAAGAACCTGGTGACCCCCGGGTGGCAGAGGTCATTGTGGAGGGTCTGCAGTCTATCAACCTGCGCGTTGGCGCATGTACCACGTGATAGGGCATCTGGGGGCTCATGGAGTTTCCCGGGCCGGTACAAGATATCGTAATTGTAGGTGGAGAGTTCAATTCTCCACCTCAAGATCTTGTCGTTCTTGATTTTGCCCCTCTGCTTATTATTAAACATAAAAGCCACTGAACGCTGGTCAGTGAGCAGGGTAAATCGTTTTCCAGCCAGGTAATGCCTCCAATGTCGCACCGCTTCCACAATGGCCTGGGCCTCCTTTTCGACAGAGGAGTGTCGAATCTCGGGGCCCTGGGGTGTCCTTGAGAAAAAGGCCATGGGTCTCCCCGCCTGGTTAAGGGTTGCAGCTAGGACGAAGTCGGATGCGTCGCTCTCCACTTGGAAAGGGATGGACTCATCCACTGCGTGCATTGTGGCCTTCGCAATATCTCTTTTTATGAGAGTGAAGGCTGCATATGCCTCTGCTGTCAGGGGGAAGGAGGTGGACTTGATGAGGGGTCTGGCTTTGTCCGCATAGTTGGGCACCCACTGAGCATAGTAAGAGAAAAACCCTAGGCATCTCTTCAGTGCTTTTTGGCAGTGGGGGAGGGGGAGCTCCATAAGGGGGCGCATTCTGTCGGGGTCGGGGCCGATGACTCCGTTCTCCACTACGCAGCCAAGATTGGCGAGGCGCATGGTGCGAAACACACATTTGTCCTTGTTGTATGTTAGATTCAGCCGCTGGGCCGTACGGAGGAATTTCTCTAGGTTAACGTCATGGTCCTGCTGGTCGTGGCCGCAGATGGTGACGTTGTCTAGATAGGGGAAGGTGGCCTGCAGCGCGTTCTGGTCAACCATTCGGTCCATCTCCCTTTGGAAGACCGAAACCCCGTTGGTGACGCCGAAGGGGACTCGGAGGAAGTGGTAGAGACGACCGTCAGCTTCAAAAGCTGTGTACTGGCGGTCCTCAGCCCTGATGGGGAGCTGGTGGTATGCCGACTTCAGATCAATCGTCGAGAGCACCCGGTATTGTGCTATCTGATTGACCATGTCAGATATGCGGGGGAGTGGGTATGCATCTAACTGGGTGTAGCGATTGATCGTCTGGCTGTAGTCAATAACTAGGCGCTGTTTTTCGCCAGTCTTCACTACCACCACTTGTGCTCGCCATGGGCTAGTGCTACCCTCAATAACCCCTTCCTTCAGGAGTCTTGCTACTTCGGATTTAATGAAGCTCCTATCCCCGGCACTGTACCGCCTGCTTTTGGTAGCAATGGGCTTACAGTCGCGGGTGAGGTTAGCGAACAAGGGGGGGGGGGGGGAGACTTTAAGCGTGGAGAGGCTGCAAATGGTGCGTGGCGGGCGATTTAAAAGCTGCTGGCTGCAGACTGTGAGTGGGGGGAGGGGTCCGCCGTACGCTAATGTGACACTTTTAAGGTGGCACTGAAAATCCAACCCCAGTAGAACGGCAGCGCAGAGATGGGGCAGGACAAGAAGTTTAAAATTTTTGTATTCTGTGCCACTTCCTGAAAGGGTCACTACACAGTAGCCACCGACGTCTGCTGAATGGAATTTGGAAGCCATAGAGATCCGATGGCGCGTTGGCAGGACCGGGAGTAACTGCGCACCGTGTCGGGGTGGATAAAGCTCTCCGTGCTCCCGCTGTCGAAAAGGCAGGTAGTGGCGCGGCCGTTTACCGTAATGTCCATCATGGACTTGGACAGTTGGTGAGGGAGAGATTGGTCCAGCGTCACGGAAGCCAGCGTATGGTCGAGCGAGTCGCTGTGGTCGTCAGACGAGGTGGTGGTCGAGTCTGGGTCACCCGCGATTGGAGTTGGAGGCGTCCAAGATGGCGGACAAAATGGCTGCGCCCATGATCCCGATCCCCACGCGGCTGGAGGTGTCCAAAATGGTGGACAAGATGGCTGCCCCCACGGTTCACACGCGGCGCTGCTGGCGTTAGCGGGTTTACCTTTGCAGGCACTGACGTAGTGTCCTTTCTTCCCGCAGCCAGAGCAGGTAGCATTTTTCGCCGGGCAGCGTGCTCTGGGGTGTTTTGCCTGGCCACAAAAGTAACATTTCGGGCCCTTGGACATCGCTGCAGCAGTTGGTGCCGGGGGTGGCGGTCCCATGACCCAAGGTTGCGGCGTCCACGGTGCGGAGCGGTTAGGGGAGAATGCGTCCATATTCCGGTGGGCCGCGTCTAGCGAGAGCGTGAGGGACACTGCCTTCTTCAGGTCGATTTCGCCCTTCTCCAACAGTCTCTGCCGGGAGTATTCGGACTTGAGGCCCGCAACGAAAGCATCTCGGATAAGTCCCTCCGTGTGTGTCGCGGCCGATACCTCTTTACAGTCGCAGGCTCGGCTGAGTATCTGTAGTGCCCGTAAGAATGCCTCCACCGATTCCCCGGACTGCTGTTTGCGGGATCTCAGGAGGTGTCTGGCATAAACCGTATTTACCGGGCGTGTGTATTGTCCTTTTAGCAGATCGATAGCCGCCGCGTAGGTAGTCGCGTCCTGGATGAGCGTGTAGACTTGGTGGCCCACCTTGGAGGCCAGGATTTTTAGTTTGTTTCCATCTAGTGTCACGGCTGAGGCTTCTAGGTAAGCTTCGAAGCAACGCAGCCATTGTGCGAACTTGGTAGACGAACCTGCCTCTTGAGGGTCTAGGTCCAGGCATGTTGGTCTGAGGGTATGCAGCAGCGCCTGCTGCTCAGCGTTTGGTGCCGTCATTTGCTGCAGCGCCTGCTGCTCAGCGTTTGGTGCCGACATTTTGTTTTGGTTAATAAAATTGATGCGTTATCAATTACTCATAAAAGACGGAGAGTTAGGAGAGTAACTAAAAGGCTTTTATTAACAAAGAACAGAGCATGCCTCTCGTGGTTGACTGGTTTCCAAGAAGGCAGGGGGCTGCAGAGCAGTCACCTTTATACCTGGGCGTGTGGGTGGAGCCAGCTGAGGCATGCATAGATACAACAGTGTGCAACAATAACAGTGGTTTACCACAGTACCTCTCCTATATCTTCCCTAGATGTCATGTTTAATCAGTTGGTCACACCGCAGGTAAAGGCTGCACAGGCAGGAAGGGAATGGGTGACCGCCAGGCAGAGTAGCAGACACAGGCAGGGGTCCCCTGTGGCCAACCCCCTCTCAAACAGATATACCAATTTGGATATTGTTGAGGGAGATGGCTTATCGGGGAAAGACGGCAACAGCCAACTTCCTGGCACCGTGGGTGGTTCTGCTGCATAGGACGGGAGGAAAAAGAGCGGGAGAGCTATAGTGATAGGGGATTCTATTGTAAGGGGAATAGATAGGTGTTTCTGTGGCCGCAAACAAGACTCCAGGATGGTAGGTTGTCTCCCTGGTGCAAGGGTCAAGGATGTCTCGGAGCGGCTGCAGAGCATTCTAGAGGGGGAGGGTGAACAGCCAGTTGTCATGGTGCATATAGGTACCAACGATATAGGTAAAAACTGGGATGAGGTCCTAAAAGCTGAATATAGGGAGTTAGGAGGTAAATTAAAAAATAGGACCTCAAAAGGTAGTAATCTCAAGATTGCTACCAGTGCCATGTGCTAGTCAGAGTAGAAATAGAAGGATATTTCAGATGAATACGTGGCTAGAGGAATGTTGCAAGGGGGAGGGATTCAAATTCCTGGGATTTTGGAACCGGTTCTGGGGGAGGTGGGACCAGTACAAACTGGACGGTTTGCACCTGGGCAGGACCGGGACCGATGTCCTAGAGTGAGTGTTTGCTAATGCTGTTGGGGAGGGTTGAAACTAATTGGCAGGGGTTTGGGAACCTGTGCAAGGAAACAGAGGAAAGGGAAACAAGGATAGAAGCAAAAGACAGGAAGGAGAAAAGCAAAAGTGGCAGTCAGAGAAATCAAGGGTTTAAATCAAACATGGCCACAGTAAATAATAAATCTAAAAGGTCTAAGAATGTTAAAAAAAATGAAGCCTGAAGGCTTTGTGTCTTAATGCAAGGAGCATTCATAATAAGGTGGATGAATTAGCTGCGCAAATAGATGTAAACAGATATGATATGATTGGGATTACGGAAACATGGCTCCAGGGTGACCAAGGCTGGGAACTCAACATCCAGGGGTTTTCAATATTCAGGAAAGACAGGCAAAAAAGAAAAGGAGGTGGGGTAGCATTGATGGTTAAAGAGGAGATTAACACAATAGTAAGGAAGGATATTAGCTCTGATGATGTGGAATCTGTATGCGTAGAGCTGAGCAATACCAAGGGGCAGAAAACATTAGTGGGAGTTGTATACAGACCTCCAAACAGTAATGCTGAGGTTGGGGATGGCATTAAACAAGAAATTAGAGATGCATGCAATAAGGGCACAGCAGTTATCATGGGTGACTTTAATCTACATATAGATTGGGCTAACCAAATTAGTAACAATACTGTGGAGGAAGAATTCCTGGAGTGTATATGGGATGGTTTCCTGGACCAATATGTCAAGGAACCAACTCGATGGTAATGAGAAAGGATTAATTAGCAATCTTGTTGTGCGAGGCCCCTTGGGACGGAGCGATCATAATATGATCGAATTCTTCATTAAGATGGAGAGTGAAGTATTTGATTCAGAGACTAGGGTCCTGAATTTAAATAAAGGAAACTACGATGGTATGAGGCGCGAATTGGGTAGGGTGGATTGGGGAACGTTACTTAAAGGGTTGATGGTGGATAGGCAATGGCAAACATTTAAAGATCGCATGGGTGAACTACAGAATTTGTTCATCCCTGTTTGGCATAAAAATAAAACAAAAAAGGTTACTTAACCATGGCTAACAAGGGAAATTAGGGATAGCATAAGATAAAGGAGAGGACATATAAATTGGCCAGAAAAAGCAGCAAGCCTGAGGATTGGGAGCAGTTTAGGATTCAGCAAAGGAGGACAAAGGGATTAATTAAGAGGGGGAAGATAGATTATGAGAGTAAGCTTGCAGGGAACATAAAAACTGACTGTAAAAGCTTCTATAGATATGTGAAGAGAAAAAGATTGGTGAAGTCAAGCGTAGGTCCCTTGCAGTCAGAATCAGGGAAATTTATAATGCGGAACAAAGAAATGGCAGGCCAATTAAATACATACTTTGGTTCTGTCTTCACAAAGGAGGATACAAGTAACCTCTCAGAGATGTCGGGGAACATAGGATCTAATGAGAGGGAGGAACTGAATGAAATCAGTATTTGTAGGGCAGTGGTGTTAGGGAAATTGATGGGATTGAAGGCCGATAAATCCCCAGGGCCCGATAATCTACATCCTCGGGTACTTAAGGAAATGGCCCTAGAAATAGTAGATGCATTGCTGGTCATCTTCCAAAATTCTATAGACTCTGGAACAGTTCCCATGGATTAGAGGGTAGCGAATGTAACCCCACTATTCAAAAAAAGGTGGTAGAGAGAAAACAGGGAATTATAGACCGGTAAGCCTGACATCGGTAATGGGGAAAATGCTACAGTCCATTATAAAAGATGTAATAGCAGAGCACTTGGAAAATAGTGAGAGGATCAGACAAAGTCAACACGATTTACTAAAGGTAAATCGTGCTTGACTAATCTACTGACAATTTTTGAGGATGTAACTGGTAGAATAGATAAGGGAGAACCAGTGGATGTGGTGTATTTGGACTTTCAGAAGGCTTTCGATAAGGTCCGGCATAAGAGACTAGCGTGCAAAGTTAAAGCACATGGGATTGGGGCAAGGTATGACTTGGATAGAGAACTGGTTGGCAGAGAGGAAGCAAAGAGTTTGAATAAATTAGTCTTTTTCCGAGTGGCAGGCAGTGACTAGTGGGGTACCGCAGGGATCGGTGCTAGGACCCCAGCTATTCACAATATATATTAATGATCTAGACGAGGGAACTAGATGTAATATCTCCAAGTTTGCAGATGACACAAAGCTGGGTGGGCGTGTGTGCTGTGAGGAGGATGCAGAGAAACTCCAGTAAGATTTGGACAGGTTGGGTGATATGGCAGATGCAGTATAATGTGGATAAATGCGAGGTTATCCACTTTGGTGGCAAAAACAGTAAGGCAGATTATTATCTGAACGGCAATAGATTGGGAGAAGAGGAAGTGCAACGAGACCTGGGTGTCCTTGTGCACCAGTCGCTGAAGGTAAGCATGCAGGTGCAGCAGGCGGTTAAGAAGGCAAATGGTATGTTGGCCTTCGTAGTGAGAGGATTCGAGTACAGGAGCAAGGGTGTCTTGCTGCAGTTGTACAGGGCCTTGGTGAGACCACACCTTGAGTATTGTGTGCAGTTTTGGTCGCCTTATCTGAGGAAGGATGTTCTGGTCATGGAGGGAGTGCAACGAAGATTCACCAGACTGATACCTGGGATGGCAGGAATGATGTATGAGGAGCGATTGGGCTTATACTCGCTGGAGTTTAGAAGAATGAGAGGCGATCTCATTGAAACTTATAAAATTCTAACAGGACTAGACAGACTAGATGCAGGAAGGATGTTCCCGATGGTGGGGGAGTCCAGAACCAGGGGTCACAGTCTAAAGGGGTAAGCCATTTAGGACTGAAATGAGGAATTTCTTCACCCAGAGAGTGGTGAACCTGTGGAATTCTCTACCACCGAAGGCAGTTGAGGCCAATTCATTAAATATATTCAAGGAGTTAGATATATTTCTTAAGGTTAAAGTGATCAAGGGATATGGGGAGAAAGCAGGGACAGGGTACTGAATTTGGATGATCAGCCATAATCTCATTAAATGGTGGAGCAGGCTCGAGGGGCTGAATGGCCTACCCCTGCTCCTATCTTCTATGTTTTAAAATGCACGGATACAATCCGTGCGGGCCTGGGGCTTTATCCTGAGTTTGATTATTTAATAGTTTACCTCTATTTTAACTGCAGTTATATCGTTTCTAATCTCATCTTCCGATGTCATGTCCACCTGATCCATAAATACTGAAGCAACATAATTATTTAACATTTGTCATTTCACTATCAATGCCTGTGACTTTATTCTGTTCATCCCTTAGTGGCCCTATTCGCATCCCAACTTTCCTTATTTTTTATTTATGTGCCTGTAGAATATTTTACTTTATGTTCCTTGATAATTGAATTTCTTAATTCCTCTTTGTTTTTCTGACTTCTCTCCTAGTCTCTTCGTATTCTCCCCTGCTGTCTATATACTTGGTGTATGCCTCTTTCCTTACCCTCAATTTTCTCATGTCTTTATTCCGCCATGGTGTCTCATCAGTGTTTAATTCTTGTTTTTGAGCAGAATATATTTTTCCTGGACTCTGTTGAACACCATTTTAAACACTTCCCATTATTGTTCCGCATTATTGTTTGCCAATAGTGCCCATTTTATTTTCCCAAGTTCTATTCTCAGCCCCTCAAAATCAGCTTTTCTCCAATCTATTACCCTGGCCTTTATCATGCTTATGTCCTTCTCAATTATTATCTTAAACTGTATTTATTATGGTCACTATTGTCCAGATGTTCCCCTACTTTTACTAATGTTACCTGCTCTGGTTCATTCCCCATTACTAGATCCAGTAGCGGATCCTCCCTTGTTGGGATTCTTGCATACTGGGTTAGAAAGGAGTCCTGTACACATTGTAGGAACTCCATTTCCTTATCCCCTTTACCTACCTCTTCTGGCCAATTAATTTTGGGATAGTTGAAATCCCCCATGTATATTATTCATAGAATCAAAGAGATTTACGGCACAGGAGGCGGCCATTTGGCCCATCGTGTCTGTACCAGCTGAAAGAGCTATCCAGTCTAATCCCACTTCGTTCGTAGCTTCTAGGTAATGGCACTTCAAGTTCATATCCAAGTACTTTTTAAATGCATTGAGGGTTTCTGCCTCAACTACCCTTTCAGTTCCAGACCTGGGTGAAAAAGGTTCTCAACTCCCCTCTAATCCTTCTACCAATTACTTTAAATCTATGTCCCCTGGTTATTGACCTCTCTGCTAAAGGAAATAGGTCCTTCTTATCCACTCTATCTAGGCCCCTCAATTTTATACACCTCAATTAAGTCTCCCCTCAGCCTCCTCTGTTCCAAAGAAAGCAATCCCAGCCTATCCAATCTTTCCTCATAGCTAAAATTCTCCAGTCCTGGCAACATCCTCTTAAATCTCCTCTGTACCCTCTCTAGCGCAATCACATCTTTCCTGTAATTTGGTAACTAGAACTGTATGCAGTACTCTAGCTGTGGCCTAACTTGTGTTTTACACAGTTCAAGCATAGCCTCCCTGCTCTTGTATTCTATACCTCGGCTAATGTATCCTGTATGAGCTACCTTCAGGGATCTGTGGACATGCACTCCAAGGTCCCTCTGTTGCTCTACATTTCTCAGTATCCTACCTTTTATTGTGTATTCCCTTGCCTTGTTAGCCCTCCCCAAATGTATTACACTTCTCTGGGTTGAATTCCATTTGCCACTTTTCTGCCCACTTTACCAATCCATTGCTATCTTCCTGCAACCTACAGCTTTGTTCCTCACTATCAACCACACGGCCAATTTTTGTATCATCTGCAAACTTCTTAATCATGCCCCCTACATTGAAGTCTAAATCATTGATATATACCACAAAAAGGAACCTAGTACTGAGCCCTGCAGAACCTCACTGGAAACAGCCTTCCAGTCACAAAAACACCTGTCGACCATTACCTTTTGCTTCCTGCCACTGAGCCAATTTTAGATCCAAGTTGCCACTTTCCCTTGGATCCCATGGGCTTTTATTTTTCTGACCATTCTGCCACGTGGGACCTTGTCAAAAGCCTTGCTAAAATCCAGGTAGACTACATCAAATCCACTACCCTCATCGACCCTCCTCGTTACCTCCCCAAAAAATGCAATCAAGTTAGTCAGACAAGTTAGCCCTTAACAAATCCACACCGTCCTTGATCAATCCGTGCCTTTCTAAATGATGATTAATACTGTCCTCATAATTTTTTTCCAATAATTTGCCCACCACAGAGGTTAGGCTGGCTGGCCTGTAATTACTCGGTTTCTCCCTTTTTAAACAACAGTACGTTAGCAGTCTTCCAGTACCACATCTGTAGCCAGAGAGGATTGGAAAATGATGGTCAGACCCTCTGCTATTTCCTCCCTTGCTTCTCTCAACAGCCTGGGATACATTTAATCTGGGCCTGGCGATTTATCTACTTTCAAAGATGCTAAACCCCTCAAGTTAACACAAATGCAAAATACTGTGGATGCTGGAAATCAAATAAAAACAGAAAGTGCTGGAAACACTCAGCAGGTCAGGCAGCATCTGTGGAGAGAGAAACAAAGTTAACGTTTCAGGTTGATGACCTTTCATCAGAACTGGAAAAAGTTAGAGATGTAACAGGTTTTAAGCAAGTATAGAGACAGGGAAAGGGGGAGGGGAGGGGAGGAAAGAACAAAAGAGAAGGTCTGTGATAGTGTAGAAGACAGTATAATTAAATGACAAAAAGGGTGATGGTAATGGGACAAGTAAATAAACAAAAGATAGGTCTAGAGGAGGTGTAAATGGGAATAGCAGAATCATTATCTACAGTTGTTGTCCAAAAAAATGGGAGCAGTCATTATGATCTGAAATTGTTGAACTCAATGTTGAAGGCTGTAAGGTGCCTAATCGAAAGATGAAATGCTGTTCTTCAAGTTTCCATTGAGCTTCATTAGAACAGTGTAGGAAGCCGAGGACAGAGAGGTCAGAGTGGGAGTGGAGAATTAAAGTGACAGGCAACCGGAAGTTCGGGGTCATGCTTGCGGACTGAACGGAGGTGTTCCGCAAAGCGATCACCCAATCTGCATTTGGTCTCCCCAATGTAGAGGAGACCGCATCGTGAACAGTGAATAAAGTATACTAAATTGAAAGTACAAGTAGTAAATTGCTGTTTCACCTGGAAGGAGTGTTTGGGGCCTTCGATAGCTTGGCATCACTCAAAGTTAACAAGTCACCCAGTCCAGATGGAATGCATCCTAGGTTCCGGAGGGAAGCTAGGGTGGAGTTAGCAGAAGCTCTGACCACAATCTTTCAATCCTCTATGGATATGGGAGTGGTGCCAGAGGATTGCAAATGTTACACCCTTGTTCAAAAAAGGGGATAAATCTGGTAACTACAGGCCACTCAGTCCAACGTCAGTGGTGGGAAAACTAAGAGACCATTGTCAAGGGCAAAATTAATTCTCACTTAGAGAAGCATTGTTTAATAAGGGACAGCCAGCACGGATTTGTTAAAGGCAAATCGTGTCTGACTAACCTAACTGAGGTAACAGAGAAGGTTGATGAAGGTAGTGCAGTAGATGTATACATGAACTTTCAAAAGGCATTTGATAAGGTACCACATCGAAGCACAGAATGATACAGCATAGAAGGAGGCCATTCAGCCTAGCGTGCCTGTGCCGGATCTTTGGTCAAGCTATCTACATATAAAGTGTAAGCGGTTAGCTAGGGAAAAAGTTGGGCCTATTAAGGACCCAAAGGGAAATCTTCATGTAGAAGCAGAGGACATTAAGTATTAAATGAGTACTTTGCATCTATCTTCACAAAGGAAGCAGATGATGTGAAGGTTACACCAAGAAGAAAGGGAAGTTATGGACAGGATAGTAAGAGAAGACCTATTAAAAAATTAGCATTACTGAAAGTTGGTAAGTCCAAATGGAATGCATCCTAGCTTGCTGAAAAGCAACGATAGAAATAGTGGAGGCATTGGTCACAATCTTTCAATCTTCATTGGATGCAGTACTGGAGGCTTGCGAATGTTATACCACTATTCAAGAAAGGGGAAAGGGATAAACCAGGAAACTACAGGCCAGTAAACACCCAACATACCTACTACCTCTTGAGGTTAGCTGATCCAATCAACAGTTCGCTGCCGATCTGCCTGACTCAGGTATCCTGCAAAGGGATGCTGCTCACCACCTCCTCTGGAGGATAGTCAAATGTTGATCATAACTGACAGGTTTGATCCTTCACTAGACCAACAGCACATACCAGGAGCCCACCCCCCATGAGCAGCACAACAACAGAAAGTGTGTGAATGCATTTCCACCATCCTCTTGACCACAGCAGACCTTTCAAATGGTGATTCCACTAACTGGAGACACAAAGCTTCATCAGCAAATGCATGCCTCTTTGCATTCCCAATCGTAAGTGCACCAAACCTTGGAATATGAATATGTGGTTTCCTACCTATCTGCAGCAGCTGTCATGCCAAGCTCAAGTTTCATCAACCAGACGATGGTCATCTTCCACAGTTTATGCTGCCGACCACCTTCATATGTTCTAGATGTCCAATTCCAACACATTTCTCCGATTTATCTACCTAGTTCTGGTGCTTACTTGAGGATCTTTAGCAAAGTGGTGCACCTACCACGAGGCCGATAGCCATTCCTGGTCCTGAGTGATTGTACAGTGTCTGGGCCAGAGCCCTCCTTCACTAAAACAGTTTTCCTTTTTTAGCCTCAACACCAGTGTGACATATTCCACTTCACCCCATTCTCCGACTTCAATGCTCAACATTAAATTTGGTGTTGAATTAAAATAAAATCTTGCTTTGAGAATCCAGTTACATTTTTCATCATAGTTCAAGAATTGCAGCATTCAGATTAAACCCAATCTGTTTAATTAAAAAATGAACTTGCTTGTTGGGGAAAAACATTTGTTCTTGATCCTTGTTTGTTTTTTCCCCACTGATGGGGGAGGGCAGGCTCAGAATCAGTCTCCACTACTGCTGCTTTTGAGCTAGTCTATGGGTGACTGGGCTAGGATGACTCTTCTGATTTTCCTTCTTCATAAAAGGATGATCTCCAATCAGCACCGCCGACCCATAAATGGAACAAAGAGCAGTAGAGTACTTACTGATCCACAGTACAGCACACTGGTACTCAGTAGTTTAAAAGCATAGTAGGATCAACACTAAAATACTAACATTGGAGAGTTATATATACTGGCTCTGGTTTAATCATGCACAGCAAGATTAATTTCCCAGTCATCTTTATTTAATGATTATATCAAAACTAAAGTAAGGCACAAAAACTGAAAGAATTCTTTATAATTGTCATTTAATTCATATTCACAATTATTGAAGATTACCCGATCTGTGACTGATCATTTTAGTAAGACAATAAAACCATGCTTAGTTTTAAAAGTGACCAGATATTCCCATTTTAATGGCAGATTCAGAAATTAACCTAATTAGGATTTCTCCAGAGATTTGTAGTGACATTGCAATATTTACAGCTCCAGTAGATACATTGATACTACAATCTATGTATTATACAAATTTCAAAATAAGTTTATTTTTTTGAAACTATGAAATTAAATATTAAGGACTGTTCACATCTTTCCTTCTCAACGCCTCTTTGCAGGCTGTATATGTGCAATTGGCACAAATTAATTACAACACATGAAAAATACACATGAAGGAAAATCTCTGCACAGTAGAACACCATTAATTCTTGCAAACTGGGGAGCCGAACAGAGCCAAAAATTATGGAAAGAGCATTTCTTATAGGTGGGGGCACTGGCATGGACTTTAGTCCATTTCGTTTTGTTTTGTAGACTGTAAAATGTGCACCAGCCTGGAGTCTTGGCCTTTAACTTCAAAATGAACACTAGTCCACAGACTACGTAAAAGTGACTTTGTGGGTGTGACTGCTGCAATGACCTTGGGACAAGAAACCTCAGGTTTAAAAATAAGGCTCAAGAGCTAAAATTGGCAGTGGAAGCAGGGAATGGGGGTGGGGGCAGCAATTAAGTATCTCAGCACTGGAGGAGGGGAGCACATTCCTGAGGTGTTGCTCACTGCACTCATAAGAACACAAGAAATAGGAGCAGGAGTAGGCCATTTGGCCCCTTGAGCCTGCTTCGCCATTCAATAAGATCATGGCTGACCTGATCTTGTCCTCAACACTTTTCTGCCTGTTCCCCATAACCCTCAACTCCCCTGTAGTTCAAAAATCTGTCTATCTCAGCCTTTAATATATTCAACAACTCAGCCTCCACAGCTCTCTGGGGTAGAGAATTCCAAAAATTCACAACCCTCAGAAGAAATTTCTCATCTCCATCTTAAATGGACGACCCCTTATTCTGAAACTATGCCCCCTAGTTCTAGATTCCCCCACAAGGGGAAACATCCTCTCAGCATCTACCCTGTCAAGCCCCCTCAGAATCTTATATATTTCAATAAGATCACCTCTCATTCTTCTAAACTCCAATGAGTATAGGCCCAACCTTTCCTCATAAGACAACCCTTCATCCCAGGAATCAACCTAGTGAACCTTCTCTGAACTGCCTCCAATGCAAGTATATCCCTCCTTAAATAAGGAGACCAAAACTGTACGCAGTACTCCAGGTGTGGTCTCACCAATACCCTGTACAGTTGTAGCAAGACTTCCCTACTTTTATACTCCATCCCTTGCAATAAAAGCCAACATTCCATTTGCCTTCCTAATTACTTGCTGTACCTGCATGCTAACCTTTTGTTTCATGTACGAGGACACCCAGATCTGTCTGTACCGCAGCATGGTGTAGTCTCTTTCCATTTAAATATTTTGCTTTTCTATTCTTCCTACCAAAGTGGATGACCTCACATTTTCCCACATTATACTCCCATCTACCAAATTTTTGCCCTTAACCTATCTATATCACTTTGTAGACTCTATGTCCTCCTCACAACTTGCTTTCCCACCTATCGTTGTATCGTCAGCAAAAAATTTTGCTACAGTACACTCAGTCCCTTCATCCAAGTCATTAATATAGATTGTAAATAGTTGAGGCCCCTGCACTGATCCTTGTGGCACCCCACTAGTTAGTTTGCCAACCTGAAAATGACCCACTTATCCTGACTCTGTTTTCTGTTAGTTAGCCAATCCTCTATCCAGTCTAATATATTACCCCCAACACCATGAGCTCTTATCTTGTGCAGTAACCTTTTATGTGGCACCATATCAAATGCCTTTTGGAAATCCAAATACACATCTACTGGTTCCCCTTTATCCACCCTGCTTGTTACATCCTCAAAGAACTCTAATAAATTTGTCAAACACGATTTCCCTTTCATAAAACCATGTTGACTCTGCTTGATTGTATTATGATTTTCTAAATATCCTGCTAATGGATTCCAGTATTTTCCCAATGGCAGATGTTAGCCTAACTGGCCTATAGTTTCCTGCTTTCGGTCTCCCTCCTTTCTTGAATAGGGGTGTTACATTTGCGGTTTTCCAATCTGCTGGGACCTTTACAGAATCTAGGGAATTTTGGAAGATTACAACCAATGCATCCACTCCTATTTCCTATTCTTCCTATTTAAAGAGCAATTCCAATCCTGGCTCCCACTATTTATTTTACACTGATTAGTGCCACTTGTGCCCAGTTTTCCCCACTGTAATGATAACTTGCAAGCTGAATGCAATAGTCTCAGCTGACATCAATCTTCTAATCCCCATTGATTCACAGCTCACTAATTTGCACACTTCACATATTAGCCAGCTTTGGCTTAATTGGTAGCACTCTCACCTCTTGAGTCAGAAGGTTGTGGATTTAAGTCTCACTCCAGCACAATCTAAATTGGCACTTCAGTACAATTCTGAGGGAGTACTACATTACTGGAAGCACCAGCTTTTGAATGAACCATTAAACTGAGATCCCGTCTGCCTGCTCAGTTGGAAGTAAAAAATCCCATGACATCATTCGAAGAGAAGCAGGGTAAAATAAAAAACAGAAAGTGCTGGAAATACTCAGCAGGTCAGGCAGCATCTGTGAAGAGAGAAACAGAGTTAATGTTTCCGGTCGATGACCTTTTGTCAGAGGCTTAACTGGTGTCCATTCCTCGGACGAAAGGTCATCGACCTGAAACAATAACTCTATTTCTCTCTTCACAGATGTTGCCTGACCTGCTGAGTATTTCCAGCATTTTCTGTTTTTATTTCCGATTTCCAGCATCTGCAGTATTTTGCTTTTGTATTAGTTTTACTAGAGTCCAGGTCACATTTATCGTTTAGTCAACATCACTATAACACATTATTGAGTCATTTTATCTCATTGCTGTGCACAAATTGGCTGCCATGTTTGTCTACATAACGACAGTCACTACACTTCAAAATAATTAATTGGTTGTGCAGCATGGGCCCTGCAGCCAGCTTAAGCAAAACAATCATAAATGGTTGTGCAAGAATTGCCAGCTTAATACTGCTATGCACCTTTGCTTCAGTGGGAAGTTATTGAACACAAACCTTTGAACCCGTTCCTTGTCAAAATCACTTTGTTCAGCCTAATGTATCTGCTTACAGTTATGCAATTCTGTGCAAAGGGGTCTTTGTATGATAACTGTTTCAACTTAACGTTACATGATTGTAAAAACGTTGTGATTTTGGAGTATAAATATGGGTAATAGCACTCTGGTTCTTCGGAACCGACATAGGAAGACTGAGCTCAATGCCACAACTCTCATTCCCCCAACGGAGTTCACTTGGCTGCAAATATTTATTGCTAAGCTCGGAGTGTATTGTCGTGGTGTCTGTAAAAAAAACATTTATTGAGCAGAAGGAATTGATTTGATTTGCAAACAAAAAGCCATCAGTTTAGCACTGTTTTATGCACAAAACTTGTATAATGTTACTTATATTGGGGAGGTAATTTAAAATATGCTGCTTAATTCCAAGCGGTCTGGCTCCAACACTGCATTTAAATGAAGGCTGGTGTCCATCCCTCCACATACTGCAAGCGACAACAACCTTGCCAAAGGGTGTCTTAATGGGGAAGGGGAGAGAGCGTCTCCATTGGATGCAGTGACCCCTTTCTTAAAAAAAAAATTCATATGAAGGAGAGCTGATGGTTCTAAAGAAAATGAAGGAGTAGTGTGAGTAATGAATTGCAATTGGGTCCAAATCACTAGTCCAAACTGTGTTCAGTTATAACAGGTTGGGATTAGCAGTGTTCAACTATTAACCACTTTGGTCATTAATGTGTCACATAGAACGTGAATAGGGTTAGATTTAGAATGAAGAGTGCTTGAATCTGGAATTCCACTGTCTATTTCCAAATCCTGGAGTCCAACACATGGTGCTGCCCCGAGGACTGCCTAAGAGACAGATACTGGTCATCAAAAGTGATGCACTTCCCCATTACAGTAGAGTCACAGGCATTAGATTTTTGCTTTAAATTGGAAGTAATATTTCTAAGTTTCTTCTAAATGCATATGCAAGGACAGTGTTACCCAACACCTATTGCATGCTCATTGACATTTTATTGAATTATGGCAGATGAGGATAGGAGACAAACAAAGTTCTCAAACGGGCAGACACTTAGTTCTGAGACATTTAAGTAACACATTAAGAATTTGTGCCCTTTCACAAACTGAGCTCCTGGTCTTCTGTGACCACATGGGCAGAGGAGAAAAAAAATCCAGTCAAGTCAACCAAGGGCATATTTGTACCTCTCCTAGGAACGGGACCAAGAATAGTGCAGAAGTTGACTATGGGGAGTATTACATGGCATTCGGAATGGAGTTGGACTAAACAGGAGAGAAAATAGTTCATCAAATAGGAACATTTAAAAAAACATTCAAGCAGTGATTTACATATACCTTCGAGAAGGTCTGGCTAGCTTACTTTGTAAATACCACGAAATATTACCCGGCAACTGAAACCAGCCAATGATTCAAACAGAATTCAACAGAACAAACAGGGCATTTAGATTACAGGCAAGGATCAAAATGGTTCCTATTGGTTGACATTAATAAAAAAATATACTTTAGAAAAACGTTATCCAGTAAACATTCTGGTGCTCCAAAGTCAATGAATGAGGCAGTAACTAAAAATTAAGGATTTAAAAAAGACAAAAATACTCTAATGGCAATAATGAAACTGATATGTGTTTATCTGGATTTTAGTACACCACTTTCTTTTCTTGTACCTCGTCCCTGATTGGGTAAAATCCATTATAAATGTGTATTTCTGTTCATTAGCCTGCAATTACTGCGCCATGTGGGAACTTCAGGATGCTTCATGTGTCCCGGAGGCCCACGTGTGCAGGAAGTGCCTCTAGCTGCTCTAACTCAAGCTGAGGATTTCTGAGCTTGAGGGGCAGCTGGATTCACTGCACGGCATACGGGTGGCTGAATGTTTCCTGGATCACAGGTTCCAGGAGCTAGTCACCCCACAGCCAGCTAAAGTTCAGAATAGCAAGAGGGTGGCCACCTGGGAGTGTAGGAAGAGGCAGGCAGTGCAGGAATCTTCCGGGAGTGTGGCACTCTCAAACCGGTATTCAGCATTGAATATGGCGATTGACAAAAGAACCAGAGGCGACATAAGGAAAAACTATTTTGGAATGCACTGCCTGATAGGGTGGTGGTGGTGTTGGATAAAGATTTAATAGAAGCTTTCAAAAAGGAACTTGATAAATATTGAGAAAAAATTGCAGGGATATGAGGAAAGAGCAGGGCATGGAGACTAACTGGATTGCTCTTCGAAAGAGCCGGTGCAGACTCAATGGGCCGAATGGCCTCCTTCTGTACTGTACTATTTTACCATTCTATGATTAGTAGCCAATTAAGGCTTGTAAACATAACTTGAGGGGAGCAGAGCAACTAGAGAGAACTGCAGTAGAAGAAGAGTAAGGAGGGATTGCACTTGTACAGATTCCAGAAACGAAGTAAACAATGTTTCAGCCCCTCAATTCTCATGGATCAATTTACTTGCCCGGGTATTGTCCATTGTCACACCCCAGGGATACCAGAGGGCACTTGTTTAGTAGCCGTTGTCTTGGCAGAGGACATGACAAAAGTATTAAATGAGTACTTTGCATCCGTCTTCACAAAGGAAGCAGATGATGTGATGGTCACTCTAAAAGAGGAAAGGGAAACTATGGACAGGATAACAATAGAAGGTGTACTAAAAAGATTAGCATAACTGAAAGTTGGTAAGTCAGCTGGTCCAGATGGAATGCAACCTAGATTGCTGAAAGCAAAAGGTAGAAATAGCAGAGGTATTCGTCACAATCTTCCAATACTCATTGGAAAAAATAGTGCCGGGGGACTGGAGTGTTGCTAATATTATACCACTGTTGAAGAAAGGGGAGAGGGATAAACCAGGACTGCAGGCCAGTCAGCCTAACATTGGTGGTGGGGAAATTATTGGAAACCATTATAAGGGACAAAATAAACTTTCATTTGGAAAGGCATGGTTTAATCAAGGAGAGCCAGCATAGATTTGTTAAAAGGTAAATCATGTCTGACTAACTTGATTGAATTCTTTAATGGAGGTAACAGAAGGTTGATCAAGGTAGTGCAGTAGATGTTGTATATATGGACTCTCAGAAGGCATTCACAAAGTACCACACAGGAGGCTTATTAAGAAGATGGAAGCCCGTGGAATTAAGAGGAAAGTGGCGGTATGGGATACAAATTGGCCCAGTGACAGGAAGCAAAGGGTGGTAGTGAATGGATGTTTTTCAGACTGGGAGGTGGTTTGCACTGGTGTTCCCCAAGGGTCAGTTTTGGGTCTATTACTCTTTCCAATTTTTATAATTGATCTAGACTCAGGTGTGGGAGCAGCATTATAAAGTTTGCAGATGATACAAAACTTGGCAAAGCAGTAGATAGTGATGAGGATAGTTATAGGCTTCAGGATGACTGACAGGATGGTGAAATGGGCAGATGGAGTTCAATGCAGAGAAGTGTGAAGTGATGCACTTTGGGAGGACTAATATGGAAAGACAGTGTACATTAAATGGCACGATTTTGAAAAGTGTAGATGAGCAGAGAGACCTTAAAAAGTGGCAGGGCAAGTTGATAAGGTATAAAGTATATGGGTTACTTGGGTAAAAGCAAGGAGATCATACTAGAACTCTATAAATCACTGGTTAGGCCTCGGCTGTAGTATTGCGGACAATTCTGGGCACCACACTTCAGGAAGATGTAAAAAGGCCTTAGAAAGTGTACAGAGGAGGTTTACCAGGGATGAGAGACTTCCGTAATGAGAAGTTAGAAAAGTTAGGACTGTTCTCCTTGGAACTGAAAAGGAGAAGAGGTGACCTAATAGCAGAACCGGTCATCATCTTGAAAATCTCTAAGAGTAGATGGAGAAAAGCTATTCCCGGCAAGTGAGTCAATAACCAGAGGTCATAGATTTAAAATTATTGGCAAAAGATCTAGAGGGGAGGAGAAATTTTTTCACTCAGTTGTTCAGATCTGGAATGCTCTACCTAAAAATGTGGTGGAAGCAGATTTCCATAAATAATTTTAAAAAGGGAGTTGGACAGGTACTTGAGGATGAGGAACTTACAGGGTTACAGACAAAAAGCAGGGATGTGGAACTAAGCGTGACTGCTCTTTCAAAGAGCCAGCACAAACATGACAGGCCGAATGGCCTCCTTCTGTCCTGTAAGTATGATTCTATGTAGTGTTTTTGGATGTCCAGACAGGAAAGTTGCATTATAAACACAAGTTCTTCCTTTCTTAGGGTATAGTCCAAGAAACATTAAATTCATGTTAATTGCATTGTACTTATCTTCATTCCCATATCTATTGTGTTGGTGTACCTTATATACACGACCAAAACTTGGAGACTCTCAGTATCACACGAGTGACATGATAGTGTTATCAGCCATGGCTCAGTTGGTAGCACTCTCGCCTCTGAGTCAGTTGGAGTGGGTTCACGTTCCACTCCAGAGACTTGAGCACAAAATTCTAGGCCAACACTCCAGTGCAGTACTAAGGGAGTGTTGCACTGTCAGAGGTGCTGTCTTTCGGATGAGACGTCAAACCGAGGTACCGTCTGCTCTCTCAGGGGGACGTAAAAGATCCAATGGCACTATACTGAAGAGTAATGGAGTTATCCCCGGTGTCCTGGCCAATATTTATCCCTCAACCAACATCACTAAAACCAGATTATCTGGTCATTATCACATTATTGTTTGTGGGAGCTTGCTGTGCTCAAATTGGTTGCAGCGTTTTCTACCTTACAACACTTCAAAGGAAAAGTACTTAATGTCTGTAAAGTGCTTTGGAATGTCCTGAGCTCATGAAAGGTGCTATATAAATGCAAGACTTTCTTTCTTTTCATCTTTAAATAAACTATTTCTGTTTGTTACCAGTTGATGCCTGGAAGGGCGAAGAGGCTGGACACTGGCAAATGCTGTAGTTTCCAACAGAAGCAAAAGTTTAGAAACATTTTTACGGGGATAAAAATGAGGAAAAATAGAATAGGTTTAATTAGGTAGGATAAAGTAACAATTGCATTAAGACAAGAGAGAATTGCGGGATGCAGGAGATAGAAATAGGGAGGAGAGAAATAAAGTATTTACAATTTTTATTTTCCATATTTAGTTTAGGAACAGAGTTAATATTACAGCAATAACACTTCCTAAAGTTTGAGTAAATGTATTACTGTAATATTAAGTACACATCACACATGAAAAAAACCAACCAATCAGCCCAGGGAGACAGAAACTTCCCAAGATGTGTCAATAATCAAAGGGTTACTATCAGAGGGCAGTGGAGGTTGATTCTTATTGGTGTAGTTAGAAAAAGCCCTGGAAACAGTAACTAGCTGCAATAACATGATCAGAGCAAATGAACTATTGCGGTTTCCTTGCAGATATCAGCCCCCAAACTGTGGCACTGTAATCTTCTTTAACAAAAGTACAATACACAGCCTCATCATATTTTAAAAGTAGCATGAACTAAAATGGAGGTTGAAATTCCAGTCTTCATTAATATTAGTTTAAAAAAAATAGATGCCACTTTGTAAAGTGGAACATTTTACACTCGGGTCTGCTTTTTGTGCTAATATTGGCAGGGACTAGAATTTCAGCCCCTGATCTGCTGCTCAACTTATTTTGTTTAAGACTTCTTTGATGATAAAACTGTTTCAAATAAACTTGTTTGTAAACAGCACCCTAATTTTTGCTTTAAAAATGTTACACCTTTACCCTGCCTCAGAGCTCTCATCACCTTGTATATAGTATCTCGCCTAAAAATAGGTTCATGACAAACATTCATGGCATTACACTTGTTCACAAGGTACAAATGGTTTTAGAAGCTTAAATGAGTTGGTTTCTGATAAAATAAAACTGTATACTCCCCTTTTTCCCTTGTGGAAGAAAAAATAAACCTCATCTTCAGCACCCAGTCTGTTCCTTCCTCTGCTCAGAAATCAGAAGGTACTGAATGAGGACAGAACTGCAAGATGAGGTGCTCGGCGAATGAGACGGTTAAATATTTACTTGTAAAGTTACCATGAGGGGACTTTAGTTACAGAAAGTGAACTAGATAAGAGGATGGTGACATGAAAAATATTTCAAAGAAAATTCAGTTCCATCCATCCATTTTCAGAATTCAGCAAAGTGTACGCGCCCTTGGTAACGATTAGTCCTCTGAAGATGTTCTTCAGTCACTGTCAGACTCATCCTGATACTTTGATTTAATGGCACGACCATTTTGTAGAGGCATTTCTTCATAATCACTCCTAACAGGGAAAAGTCCAAAGTTACTGAAAAAAAACTTTAACTTTCAAAAACGTTGGTTCAAATGATCAAAGTGGATTAATGGGTATATTTTGTGCCATTTCAATAAACCTTGTGAAATGTCTTGGTACTTCATGTCTCAAACCACATTTGCCAAGAAACTTTTAGTTGGTCAGTTGTATATTTGACATGTGCAGAAACCAATTGGCTTGAGTATCTCCAAACCAAACTACTGAGAAGTATATGGGCTCCCAAGTGTGCATCTTAAAACAGCTAAGACCATGCAACCTTCCAGCAGAGAGCTAATAACCCAGCTAGGACCACTGTGCCTTTGTTTGCAGAGTTATCTGGAGCCGAGTGGGAAGAATACCAGCCTCTAATGACAAGCCTATCCCTCCCGATCAATCAGTGAACCTGCTGACTGTCAATCATCAGAGACGACCTGTATTACTGCAGCCTGGCTAAGCTTGTCCTGGGTGTTTCACATGGGACAAAGGAAACACTTCTCTGTTGAAGATCTGAACCATGAAGGAGAACTGTTCGGATACATCTTATACTCCCAAAAGGTTAAGCTACACACTTATTGAAGAAAAAACAAGACTGGCCAATGCGCCTTTCACCCTTTCTCAGCATGAACCCAAGAACTATGTACAAGCATTCAACAGAACAGGTAGTGATATGAACCAACAATTGGGGCAGTTGTCCTTAATATCTTCCAGATCCTCTTATGCAGAGACACAATACTGCATTTGGAGGCATCCACTCCCTTATCCCACAGGCTAGCCCTAGCCCATTGCTCAAGATGCAGAGAATCCCCAGGCAAGCCTATCTGTCAACATCACATTTGCAAAAAAAAAAAGCACTGGCTGGAAAACACACTCCAAGACAGTCCCTTAGAAGCACTGCGCAACTTTCAGTACATTGCCTGAAGAGGCTGAACAGGAAATTAATCATCTTCCAATCGTCCGTGAGAGCCGCCAGAATTAAAACTTTACACTCCTAAAAGAAATTAGCAGGAACCAATTGGCTTGAGTATCTCCAAACCAAACTACTGAGAAGTATATGGGCTCCCAAGTGTGCATCTTAAAACAGTTAAGACCATGCAACCTTCCAGCAGAGAGCTAATAACCCAGCTAGGACCACTGTGCCTTTGTTTGCAGAGTTATCTGGAGCCAAGTGGGAAGAATACCAGCCTCTAGGAAAACAGCAACACAAATGCAAGATGAAGAATGACATGGTTGTTAATAATAAAACCATTTATGGTCTTAAACCATGACATCACTTAACTCACCCATAAATCACATCATCATCAGAATCATTTAACATGGAAAAGGCTGGGTTATCCTTTAGCTGGGATTCTAAGGAGAGAAAATATTAGTAAAATAATTTTCTCCACAAAGGCTTATCTGAAAATGAATTTCAAAATTGTTCAATTTGGATAGGCTAGCATTTCTGACTTATACTTGGTACAGATCGCAGTGCATGTACTCAAAGACTTACTATTCTTGGTGATGCTGCAGAGAAAAGTTATATTTAAACCCTTAGCTGAACGTTTTACTGTGTTGTTAAATCATAGAATGATACAGCACAGAAGGAGGCCATTCAACCCATCGTGCCTGTGCCGGCTCTTTGAAAAAGCTATCCAATTAGTCCCATACCCCTGAACTTTCCCCATAACCGAGCATAATTTTTACTTATCCAGTAGTGCATTCTAGCTCATAACTCACTACGTAAAAAAAAATTCTACATGTCGCCTCTGGTTCTTTTGCCAATCACCCTAAATCTGTGCCCTCATTATCGACCGTTCAGCCATTGGAAACAGTTTCTCTTTATTTACTCTTATGATTTTACTCTATGCCCTTCATGATTTTAAACATCTCTATCAAATCTCCTCTTGGCCTTATCTGCTCTAAGAATAACCTCAGTTTCTGTAGTCCCAGGGAGGGGAACTGGTGACATTCCTTGGGGAAAATGAAAGTCAGGCTTCTTTCAAGCCCCCTTCCCTTGATGGACATTACAACTTGTACTTAACTAACTACTAGCGCGGTCACCCTCTATTCAGTTAACTAGGTTCAGTGACATTGTAAAGGTCTGTAACTAGATGTTACTTCTGCAACACAACTGTGCCTGTGGAATAAACTCTGGATAAATACTGCTCTAACAATAGGTTATTTGGTGCTAGAACTATAATATTAGTTATCATTCCAACAACTAGTAAGCAAATAATTTCTATCTTTAATATCTGGACAGTTTCTATACCCCACTATCCAAATAGACACAGTTCCTGCAAAATTAATTAATTTCAGTTAGAAAGAATGTCAAGCCATTGGAGAGGGTGCAGAGGAGATTTCCCAGAATGGTAGCAGGGATGAGGGAATTCAATTATGTGGAGAGACTGGAGAAACTGAGGTTGTTCTCCTGAGAGCAGAGAAGGTTAAGGGGTGATCCGATAGAGATGTTCAAAATTATGAACAGTTTTGGCAGAGTAAATAAGAAACAGTTTCCAGCGGCAGAAGGGTCAGTAACCAGAGGTCACAGACTTAAGGTGATTGACGAAAAAGCCAGGGGGAAGATGAGAATTTTTTTTTTGCTCAGTGAGTTATGATGATCTGAAATGCATCGCTGAAAAGGGGTGGTGGAAGCAGATTCAATAGTAACTTTCAAAAGAGAAAAAGCAGGGGAGTGGGGCTAATTCGATAGCTCTTTCAAAGAACTGGCACAGGCACGATGGGCTGAATGGCCTCCCTCTGTGCTGCATTATTCTATGATAAATAAGCCAAATTTTAGATCTATGCATATAATTCTATACTGATTTCCTGGTCAATCACATTTTGCTTTTGAACATCCGGAGCACATGAATTGTGCTGTATAACTAAGTTCTTATCTTTCTTTGAAGGTTGCAGAAATGTAACCACACTTCCAAATAGTCTCAAAATGAATGTTCCACTATCATGCTGATAAAACTAATCATTCCCCCAATTATTAACTTCTCCTGAAAGTCAACCATTTGATTTTTGTTTCGACTGGACACACTTCCTTAGTGTGTATTTTGAAAAATCCTCAGTATTGCATCTGTAGCAATGTTCATTCAAAGACCACCCGAACAGAGTCAAACCCCACAGCATGCTTTAAGTTTCACATACCATAAACTGCATTCTTCGAAGGGGAATAAACATATGCCAGCGTATACAGGTAGTAGTTCAGCAGGCCATAGAAGGATAAAAATTCAGCTGGTAGCCTTAGTAAAGGAAGACAAACAAACACACAGAACTGCAGTATTAAAAAAAAACTTACAGCATCAAACACTGCACTCCCCGATAGTAAGCCAGGCTCAACACAAGAAACTTGACAAGACAATTTTAAGTACAATGAACTATTCTTGTATACAGCAGGAAAGACAACAATGTTTCACTTGCTTGGCCTTCCCCCATCTTTCCCAAATACTGGGAGGTGGTAATTGAGTTTACATACAAATAACCACCGAATCAAACTATTATTCTGCAAGGCTTTGCTCACTGCAGTTTTCTTACCGATAGTTCAGACAAATAATGAACCAGAGTGACCTCCCCCAACCCGTTTTCCAGGCTCTACTGCAACTCTGTCCTTTAGGATTTCTTCTTTGTCCAATTAGGATAAAATAAATATGTCTGTATCCTTATCCCATTTCCCTTATTCTCTCTAAATGAGACACCCCATAAATTACATGCTAAGCTTGTACAGGCTTGGCATCTTTATATAGCCCGCAGTAACGAGTGTTACATTACAATCAGATTTTCTTTTCATGCATTCTAAACATCAGTCGCCATTAGAGATCAAGTTGAAGTACAGTAAAGGATATAGTTCTGATAATGAGTTGAAAGCTCAGCTACAAAGTTATCTTGCAGGACCTTTGCTCCGAACCTCAGGTATAATATTACAATGCTGAAAAATATACAAAATTAAGCAAAAATTAAGTTTTTTTGTTGAGAGAAAAATAATAAATATGGGAAGAAAGAGAAAATGTTATTAAGTTACTGAGAAAAGGAGGTGTAGCTGCAAAAAATCCCTCAGAGGTCTGGTTAACGGCAGTGATAAGAAATAAATATTGAAATGAGTCTCTAAATATTAGTATGATAACACATTTCAAACTAATTTAAATTTTTTTTTTACTTTAGTTAGGATTTCAAGAGGAAAAATATTCAAGAAATGTTAAAAGTATTATTTAACATTTATGTTCAGAAATTGGGCATTACTCTTAGGGGTTAAATTGGCTAAGATCTGAAAATGGATGTGGGGATTGCAGATCGTGATTAACCCACGCTCAATTCATGCTGCCTGCCGTTTTAAATGATTGCTGCGTGCAGCCAGTGCGGAGTGGTGGAGGTCAATGCCAGGAGTGCTGTTCCTAGAACAGATGCAGTCATAGATACAGTTTAATGATCTCACACGAGTTGTCAAGATGAGTGAGTTCATCTTCAAATGGCATATGCTACTAAATTCACCACTAGCCTCACCAACTGCTCAATTCACTACACCCCCATGACCCATCTACCAACAATCTCGATCAGGACTCAATCCTAACATTCATAAGCTTTACCTCACCCTCACAATTAGCACTGTTGCAAACCTCGCACCCGTAACTCTCAGCTCGCACATAATGGCAGCTATTAAACCATGACAGTCACATTACCCAAACATATTGCAGGAAAAATTTACAAAATTAAGCAAAATTGACACACTTCCTGCTTTCTTTCAGGAGAAGGTGGTGCATAACAGCAGGCAGCAGCAAAGAACTGGAGGAGGACAAGCGCGCCTGCATGTTTTAACCCCCAGTGAGGAGACAAGTGCTGGCCATCATTGGAAGGGACATCGCTGAGGCAGTAGCCAATGGCGGACTGAAGTGATCTATGATGATGGTATCAGCATACCTAACCGTCCGTCTCCCTCGATCTCTTCAGCTGAGAAGCTGCAGATGGTGAAAGCATGCACATCTTACTTTATCCTCTCCCCTCACAACCTAACCCTTGTCCCTTTGTGATTTCAGATACCAAAGAACTGGAGCCTTCCAAGTCAATGGATGAAGAGGAAGAAGAAGAAGAAAGTGAAGATGAACAAACACCATCACTCGCAACCATCAGCTCAGAGATTGACATGCGTGTATTTTAGGCTAGAGTAGAGGAAGGATCTGCATGTGGTGATACACCGGGCACAAGCGTGCAGGTCGCCGGAGGGTGAGGTCGCAATCTAGTTCTGCTGCAGAGAAATCAGATGAGGACTTTGATGGGCCAAGCTACAGAAGAAGGCTGATGGGTGTATGTAACCAAAAGCTTGGTGCACCGGAAAGCCTGCGCTCAATGTCAAGGAGCATGGGGGGGGGGGGGGGGGGTAAGAATCCACACCAACTTGGCACAGGGCATTGCGCAGACCTTGGAGCTCATCCTTTCAAACATGGAACGGGTGGTCACCTCCATCAGCACATCTGTAGAACCCACCATGATGCAGCGTCTGATGGCCAATGTCACAGCTTGCATTACAGCACAAGCAGCTTACATCAAAGGTCCAAGTGCTGCAGTGCAACTTCAGACTGCTGCCTTGTAAGCTCTCAAGGCTGTCATCATGGCTCGGGATACCAATGTCCAGGGCATCATAGCAGTCCATCAATCTGTTCTCCAACAGATTACTAGGATTGCTGAGGCACTGCCCCAAGGGAGTGGCAGTGACTCCATGGAGCACGAACCTGCTGTCCTCTCAGGATGACAGCTTTCCTGCTCCCACCCCTGCCACTTGGCCAGTTCCCTTGCTGTTGCCTGTCAGCCAGCTAGCCCAGACTGCTGCAGCCCAGACCGAGATGGTTCAGTCTGAAGCCGGGCCTTCTAGGCTCAGCTGCTCGAGGTCGTCCTCCAAGGCCAGCAGCATTCCACCACACATGCTACAGCCACTGGGAAAGCAACTTGTAGGAGCACGAGGAAAGACAAATGCACACAGAAGACAGGCACTAAGAGAATGCACAAAGGTGATTAGTTTATTTTTGTTTGCATTATGTCATGATTGAATTTATAAATTTGGATTGGAATGTGCATTTTTTAGTGGTTTTTATTTTGTATTGTCAGCAAGAGGACAAGGTGATGGTCAGTGATAGAGGAAAGCTAAGGAGCGTGGGACTGTTGGTGAATGGGGAGGTGTGGTTGTGGTTGACTGGTATTGCTCATTAATATTTCATCACAGAGCCTGGCCAGAAAAGGGCTGTCTACTTGCTCCTGCTCCTCCCCCGATAGGTGGTGGCAAGGGCTGTTCCCTCAATGGTGATGTTGTGCAGCATACAACCACAAATCTTGTTACCCGCTCAGCCGAATACTGCAGGGCTCCTCCAGAGCAGACCAGGCAGCAGAAGCTTTGCTAGACGATGCTGATGGCGTGCTCTATATTATTCATTATGGAAGCATAGCTCTCATTGTATGCATGCTGTGTGCACGTGTGTGGGGCTTCCAGACCAGAGTCATGAGCCATGTCAGGAGTGGGTAACCCTTGTTGCCCAGTAGCCAGCCTTTGACTTGCTGTGGTGGTTCAAACACAGGTGGCACAGAGGACTGTCACAGAATGAAGGAATTGTGACTACTGCCAGGATAATGGACATTCATCTGCATGATGCGCTACCTGTGGTCGCACACCTCTGCACATTGAAGGATTGGAATACCTTTCGGTTCAGGAAAATGGCAGAATTCACATGAGGCGCATGCAAGGCAATGTGCATGCAGTCAATGGCACCCTGCACCATGGAAAGCCTGCAGTCCTTACAAACCTTCATGCTCGCTCTGCTTGCTTGTCTTTGGCAAGTGGGAATGAGATGAAGCTGTCTCTCTGTGTATAGAGAGCCTCAGTGACCTCCCTTATACAGCAGTATACTGCAAACTGCAAGATGTCGCTTATCTCTCCAGCAGCAGCCTGGAAGGAGCCAGATCAATGTTTCCTCGAAGCTGCGCGGCCACGCGGATGCGCAGCATCTATGAGGTCCCGTGCAGGCCGCTCACTGGCTTTTGCATTGTATAAACTGCGTGTGTGCAAAATTTGAATGGGCCACGCAGCTACTAAAAGGGCCCCGCGCACCAAAAAAAAATTACAGGGTATATTGAGCCACACGCATTAAGAGCCACGGTCACCTTGACAGCCTTAGGCAATACGGTCCTTGCCCTGCTTTGAGTTTGCAGTTATGGCTGCAGCAGTTGGCAGATTTCAGTCACAACCTCTTTAGTGAAGCAAAGACGTCTCAAACATTGGTCCTTGCTGAAGTTGAGGCAAGAGAAATGCTCCCTAAAGACCCTTGCAGATGTGACCTCCTGTTGCAAGCCCTTCTTCCCCCTCCTCCCTCTTCTAGCAGCTTGTCCTGCTCTGCATGGCCTCTCTTCATTCTCCCAGTCATGCTCAATTCCAAGAGGATGGCCTACCAGGATACCCGACTACCCATGTCTGGAAGCAACAAGCTTTTAAATGAACAAAAATGTACTTCAGCACCAGCCTGCCCACTCCCTGTAGACTGTTGAAACTTTAGGCAAGTATTGGAAAGCTCAAAAATGCGTAGAATTGCACCAGCAGCCGGAAAAAATAATCCAGCAACTAACCTGAATGTAGTTCATAATCCCTTTAAGTAGCGCTGGTGGTGGTGGGGGGGGGGGTGTCCTTCATGCTGTTTAACGTTGCGTTGAGCTGTGCAAGGTTAAGACAGGGTATAGGCTGGAGCATGGCATTCAAAAAGGGTGGCACTGGCCTCAAATCATTGTTGCACTTGGATTGACATCATAATCTGCCTGCTCTGCATGCTGCCGGCAGTCGTTAAGTGCACCCGTGCAATCCCCTTAACCAAGATGTATTTCAAGCATTAGACGTGGCACCTAAAAAAACGGGTGCTACAACCCCTATATCATTTAACAGAGATACTGGCTTACTTCCCTCTTAACCACAGGTGCCTATTACCTTATTACCAACACAATAAATGTTAGTCCAGTCAAAAACTTCAGTCGGAGATCTGAAACAAAAAGCACACATACACAGATGGCGGTCATTCATCTAAAACATACAAGAACAGGATTCGTACTTTACTAAAACAGAGAAATGTAATTTAATAATAGAAGACTCAATAACTCACAAGCAGTACAAATGCAGCAAGCAACAAACTTTCACACAAGTATTATATTTCCTTGAGTAAAGTGGAGTTAATGTATATTGAAGTGACTTTTAAAAATGATCATTGACATTCCTACCCTATATCAGTGAACATCATAAGTGTTAGTCCAGGAGTGTCAAACATACGACCTGCAGATCAGTTCCATCTAGCCCGCAATGTGCCAAGTCTCCCGGGGACTGCTTCTTACAGCCCGGGAGACTTGCGCCTTCAAATTTCATGCCACAGTACCACTCCTCCTTCACTCAAAGACATCAGCATCTCCTCCCGCTGGCAGAGATTCAGCCCCCCACCAATCAGGAGTGACGTGGGGGGGGGGGGGGGGGGCGGGGGGAAGGAGGGCAATTGGGTCGGGGGAGCTGGGAGGGGCGGAAGCAAGAGGCAAGAGGAGGGCTGGGGAAATGTAGTGAGGTTGTTGCACATGGTGTCCAGCATTTCCTGCAGAGCTAGGAACAGCAGTACCAGCAACATGGTGAGTGGGAGTGGTGCCGAGTGTAGAGCAGCCAGTAAAGGGGTGATTGAAACCCGAGGACCTTACTGTAGGGTAAAGAGTGAAAAATTGTTTCCATTAATGTGTGAATGGGGAACGAAAGGGGATGTCCAACAAACAGGGGGGGAACACATACTAATTTCTACCCCAGTGTTTCCAAATAATTTGCTGAATGTGGCCCATGCCAGTGCCAGGATGTTAAATCAGGACCATGTAAATTGAGTTTGACAGCCCTGTGTTATTCTGTAGATATATGCATATTAATGAGAACATGGATTAAACTTTATATTGGTTCCCGTTTAACATAAGGCTGCATTAATACACCCTTATGCAACCAGGTCTAATCTGAGTCATTTTAGATGAAAGAACAACAAATGAGTTAATATTTCAACAGAAGTTTCAAGTAGCAATAAATTCCACTTACCAAAGTATGGCATATTTTTCAGTTCAGAGCAGGCCCTCACAATCAGGAAAACAAGGTATAATATATACAAGGAACCCACGATCAGAAAGAAAATCTTCATTCCCTACAAGACAGCAGTATAAATAAAATTAAAAATAAAGACATTTTCTACATATAACAAGGCAAGTTGGAATATCTTTTCAACAGAATGCTTGAATCCCACATGACACTATACAAAAAAAACTTACATTTATACAGCACCTAAATATGTTCACAGGATGTCCTGAAGCACTTCACAACCAATGAACTACTGGTTCAGTCACTGTTGTTACGGAGTCAACATGACAGTTGCTTTATACACACCAAGGTCCATAAACAGTAAGTGAATAACCAGTTAATCTGTTTTTGGTGGTGCTGGAGCAGTGAATATATTGGCTAGGACATTGACAAAACTCTCCAAATAGTGCCACGGGATCTTTTGCACCCTCCCGAATAGGACCTCAGTTTACAGTCGCCTCTGAAATACAGTATTTCTGGCAATGCAGTACTCTAGGTCCTCCAGTGAAGTATCAGCCTAGATTAGGCACTCCTGGAATGGGGCTCCAGACTCAGAGGAGAAGGTAATACCAACTGAGCCAAGCTGGCACAATATTAATAAACAGATAGTCTGCTTAAAGCTGTGATCAGCATGCAACGTTACACAAAAATATCCATTCTATTAACAGTTGACTAAAAGGCGTCTCACTGGCACTGAACTTTTTAAACTCAAACATCTATGGGGTCAGCTTTAGGACATGTATTATGCAGAGGCTGCATTCTGTCTATATAGACTACCATCATATTACCAAGGACAGTTGTGAGTTTCATCATATGATACGAAACAAAGCTGTATCCAAATGAAAATTAGTCCAAATTCTACTTTTAGCAGCTCTAAGTAATGTTTCTTTTTTTAGTTAAAAGCTCGGACTTCAATTCCCTGCCCTTGGTTAAAGATTGGAGGCATGTAGACTCTGGCCAGCATAAAGTGGCAGGTTCATTCCATTATAGCGAGTCCCATGTACATTAAAAATATAGCTGCAGGGCCAAAGTTCACCCTCCCATACAACAGTCTGTATGCCTGCATGGCCTTTTAATTCTGTATCAACAAACAGAACTCATGCTAAAATTACAAAGGCAATTTTAATACATTAGGTGCATGTGCAACTTTTTATTTGCAGAGTCTGTTGGCTATTATAGAACCAGTTTACGAGGTAAGTGTAAAAATTACTAGCACATGTTTACTGTTACTTAATATCTCAGTCTGTGACAAAGTCACTACGCACTATAATATATTGCTGAAAGGCATCATCCAACCTAGGGTGTTGAATGTATAATCCTGTGGATTAATCCATTAAGTTTATCTGAGCTATGTTTACGAGCTTTTACAACTTGAGAATTCCTCACCTGGAAGTTGCTTGTGTCTACTCTGTATTGATATGTTGGGTCACGTAACTCGTTAACTCTGAAAAAGAAAGGTTAAATAAAAAAGAAAAGCTGTAAGTGCTGGAAATCTGAAATGAAACAGAAAATGCTAAAAAATAACACACAGGTAAAGAGAAAAGACAAGGGTGTGATAATTTGGGTGTGTAAACACCATCAGAATACTGACTGACTTGCTGCATATTTCAAAAGAAGGAGTTCATAACAGTTACCAACACTACTGCACTTGGAGGCTTTCATTATGGGCTAATACATTTCTGAAGTGGACTTTGAATCCTTTCTTCCTCCATTAAACCTCCACTGTGTAAGTAACCATCAAGTCTTATCTGCCTACATGGAACATAGATAGCTAAGCTTCATAATGTAAAACCTTTATGCGAGTCCATCCTGGAATGACCAATCTTACAAACTATTTCACTTCTCTAGGAGCAGATATAGTCCACTCTACGTTAATGCTGGACTGAACAGTTTTTTTTTCTACCTGTGTCCCTGCCACTGAAGTAATTATTCACTACCGATACACTGTGGCTACAGGATGCACGATCTACAGGATACACTGCAGCAACTAACCAAGGTTACTTCAATTGCATCTCCCTGCCCTGCAACTTCGATCACTGGAGGACAAGAGCAGCAATGTTGTGGAAACACCATCACTTCCAAATTCCCCAAGTCACATACTATGCTGGCTTGGAATATAATCGCCTCTCCATCATCACTGGGTCAATATCCTAGAGTTCACTGCCTAACACCACTGTGGGAGCATCATAGAAACATAGAAAAATAGGAGCAGGAGTAGGCCATTTGGCCCTTCTAGCCTGCTCCGCCATTCAATATGATCATGAATGATCCTCTATCTCAATACCACATTCCCGTGCTCTCCCTTGATGCCTTTTGCGTCTAGAAATCTATCTATTTACTTCTTAAATATATTGAGTGACTTGGCCTCCACAGCCTTCTGTGGTAGAGAATTCCACAGGTTCACCACCCTCTGAGTGAAGACATTTCTCCTCATCTCAGTCCTAAATGTCCTATCCCGTATCCTGAGACTGTGACCCCTCGTTCTAGACCCCCAAGCCAGGGGAAACATCCTCCCTGCATCCAGTCTGTCTAGCCCTGTCAGAATTTTAAACTCTAGTGAATACAGGCCTAGTCAACCCAATCTCTCCTCATACAACAGTCCTGCCATCCCAGGAATCAGTCTGGTGAACCTTCGCTGCACTCCCTCTATGGCAAGTATATCCTCTCTTAGGTAAGGAGACCAAAATTGCACACAGTATTCCAGGTGTGGTCTCACCAAGCCCTGTATAACTGTAGCAAGACATCCTTGCTCCTGTACTCAAATCCTCTTGCAATGAAGGCCAACATACCATTTGCCTCCCTAACTGCTTGCTGCACCTGCATGTTTGCTTTCAGTGACTGGTGTACAAGGACACCCAGGTTCCTTTGTACATCAACATTTCCCAATCTATCACCATTTAAATAATACTCTGCCTTTCTGTTTTTCCTACCGAAGTGGATAACTTCACATTTATCCACGTTATACTGCATCTGCCATGTATTTGCCCACTCACTCAACTTGTCTAAATCGCCTTGAAGCCTCCGAGTCCTCCTCGCAAGTCCACCTAGTTTTGTGTCGTCAGCAAACTTGGAAATATTACATTTGGTTCCCTCATCCACATCATTGATATATATTGTGAATAGCTGGGGCCCAAGCACCGATCCCTGCGGTACCCCACTAATCACCACCTGCCACCCCAAAAAAGACCCATTTATTCCTACTCTCGGTTTCCTGTCTGTTAACCAATTTTCAATCCATGCCAGTATATTACCCCCAATCCCATGTGCTTTAATTTTGCCCACTAACCTCTTATGTGGGACTTTATCAAAGGCCTTCTGAAAATCCAAATACACCACATCCTCTGGTTCTCCCTTATCTAGTCTACTAGTTACATCCAAGTTATGCAAGACTGCAGTGGTTCAAGGGAGAATGCCCAGCACCACCTTCTCAGGCAACTAGGGACTGGCAGTTTATCCAGTGTCATTAACATCCAGAGAACAAAAAAGTGTCAAATTATTTATTAATTCTAAATGAAATTGTGCAATTAACATCTACTGCGCTGTTTTATTAAAATCACTCAATTTGTACTACTGGATCATTTAAAAAAAAAATTTTTAATAAACATTCCTGCCACTATACCTTAATTTAACAGTAGCAGTGGGTTGTACAGGGGCAGACGCAGTGAGCGAGCCGTTATAGTCTGCCCTCCTGCCAGAAAGATCATGTTGCAGCTACAACTCTCCATGGTAGCTCAATTCCAAAATGCTAGGACCAATAGGGGACAAGCAGCACTCATTTAAAAAAAAATCAATCTACCTTTTCTCTCAAAGTTGTTACTGCAATTCCAACCACATGATCTGGTACAAATAGGGTCTAACTGCTAACACTCATCAGTTACCTTACACATTTGTATACTTTTTACTAGTTAGCTTTCCTGACACATTAGTATCCATTTCCATTATAAATTACTGCATAACCAGATCACTTAGTACCCGGTCATAATTCACCTGCTAGTTCATAAGAGACGAATCGCAGATCAGAAACCAATATGTAAATAACTGATGTGTAACCCAACCAATGGTGGTTTTCAATCATTTGAAACTCAAGTGCAGAGTGTTAAACCTGCTTTATAACAACAATAACTGGCATTTCTATAGCACCTTTAACATAGTAAAACGTCCGAAGGTGCTTCACAGGAGCGTTATCAAACACAATTTGAGACAGAGCCACATAAGGAAACATGAGGACAGATGTCAAAGAGGTAGCTTTTAAGGAGCGTCTTAAAGTAGAAGAGGTGGTGGTGGCTGGGGGCAGGGGGGGGGGGTAAAGAGAGAGGGGTTTAGGGAGGGAATTCCAGGACTTAGGGCCTAAGCAGCTGAAAGCATGGCCGCCAATGGGGGAGTGATCAAAATTGGGGATGCGCAAGAGGGCAGAATTGGAGGAGCAGAGAGATCTGAGGGTTGTAGGGCTGGACGAGGTTGCAGAGATAGGGAGGGGTGAGGTCATGGAGGGATTTGAAAATAAGGATGAGAATTTTAAAAGTGAGGGATTGCCGGACCGGGCGCCAATCCAATGTAGGTCAGCGAGCACAGGGGTGATGGGCAATATTCCCCCAAAGGTGCACGGTTGCGCATCAATCGCGTGGTCCCGCGCAGGCTGCTCACCAGCTCCTGCCGCTGGAAGAAATATGGCGCATGTGCGGCCGTGCAGCAATTTAAAGGGACCGTGCACGATAAAAAAAATTAGAGGGAACATTAGTGATGGGTGAATGGGACTTGGTACGAGTTATGATACGGGAAGCCGAGTTTTGGATGAGCTGAAGTTTATGGAGGGTGGATGATGGGAGGCCAGCTAGGCGAGCGTTGGAATAGTCGAGTCTCGAGGTAACAAGGCACGGCTGAGTGTAACACAGCATGTGAGTGCACCAATGTGCTGCACGGCTGGGCTAACTGCTAACAATACTGTTTAAATCATGAAAAACACACTAACCTGCATTTATATTGCACCTTTCACATCCTCAGGGTGTGCCAAAGCACTTCACAACTACTGTAATTAACTTATTTTCAAAGTGATGTGTAGGCAAAGGCAGCAGCCAATTTGCACAGAATAAGGTCCCCCACACAGCAAATGAAATGAATGACCAGTGAATTGGTTTAATTTTGGTGGTGTTGATTGAGGAAGAAATGTTGGCCGGGACACTGGGAGAACCCCCTGTGCTTCTTTGAGCAATGCCATGGGATCTTTTACATCCATCTGAAGAGACAGATGAGACCTGGGTTTAAAAGCTCATCTGAAAGACAGCATGACCGACAATGCAATCCCTTGCTACAGCCTAGATTATTTGATCAGGTCCTGGTGTAGGTCTTAAACCCACAGGCTTCTGAGGTGAGACTGCTAGCAACTGAGCTACTACAATGCCACTAAATTGTTTTGTTTTAATATTATGCCCTTGATAATTTCTTAAAATCAGATTAACAGAAGCAGCATTACTTTAACACATTACTATACTGAACTGCAACACATTGGAATGATCAACCAACACCTAAAAATAGATTGGTCATTTATCTCATTGTTGTCTGCAGGACCGTGTGTGCAAAAATTGGCTTCAGTGTTTCCCTACATTACAACAGTGACTGCACTTCACTTCATTGGCTGTAAAAGTGCTTTGGAGGCTCCGGAGGTTGTGAAATGCACTAAATAAATGCAAGTCTTTCTTTCTTTAATAGCTTCTGGATACTGCGGCTATTAGAGCAAAGTTTCACCAGTAACATAGAAGACTGTTAACCTGCCAATTAACTTCAGCACATTTCAGTTAAATAAAAGCTTTTAAAGTTATACTGCTACTTACGTCTGCCATATCCCCAGTGTCACTGCAGCCAGCCAAAGGAGACCAACAATACAGAGTTTGGGCAAATAGAAAGTCAAAAACTTCCTCTCTCCCTGAATGGGAAATAAAAATGTACACAGCCAATTAGACTTGAACAAATCCATAAAGTCAACAGCTTACAGTAATTGAGGCACACTGGGCCGCCAGGGGTTGGGGGTGGAAACAGAGGCACTGGGGCAGTGACTCGCAGGCAATGATGTTCTGAAAAGTTCCACTACAATACTTTACCTGCACACGAAATCCATGGTAAACACAGAGCCAAAACAGCAGCAATGCACACAGGAAGACTGCCTGGAAAAGGTCGTCAAGCATTCCTGGAAACCAGCTGTTTACAAGAAATGAGAGTGGGAAGAACGGGTCTAAGAAAAAAAGGAAAATAATGTAATTGTAGTAAGCACTTTATAAAACCCGTACACCTGAACTTTAAGGCATCTTGACAACATATTTTCCTTAATAAAGTGAATCTGTGGTCTGGAGATTCTACAGCTTTCAAATGGTTCAAAGAGCACTATTCACTCCCTCTTTAAAAAAAAGAAAATAACCTATCTTTGAGCTGCACAAACCCAGCACCAGTCATATGAAAAAGCCCAGTTGCACCTTCAGTGTGATTTTTCAAATTGGACCTGTTGAAAGTGTGTCTAAAAAGAGCTATCCAGTCACGGCCAGGGCCACTAAAAATTGGCGGCTGCGTTTTTAAATCACAGAATACACGTGGATCACAGCTCCCACCCCACCCTCTACAAAAGCCATCCTGCTCTTCTTCCCAACTCACCCTACAGCCTCTCCCAGCTCCTACCTCCTCCAGGAGATTGAACGCTGCAGGCAGGAATTCCTGATCTCCTGATGGGTCTGGCTACACGTCATAGGCATGAATTCCTTATCTCCCGAAGGGACTGGCTGCAGGTAGGAATTCCTGCTCGGTTACTAGGACTGGCTGCACACTGTAGGCAGGAATTCCTTATATCCAGATGGGTCCAGCTGCACGCTGTTGCATTATTTCTGAATTGCATGTGCAGGCATGACTGCTTTATTCAGATGACGGGCATGAGGCAGGTTTATGTATTTTTAAAACAAGGGAGTGAATAACATTGCTTGAATCATTTGATCAGTGCCAGTGTGACTGGGAGAAAGAAGAAAGGCTGTGAACAGTGAGAGAAGGGAGAGGCAAATAAATAAACTTCTACCGTAAATAATGCCTCACTCTGAAACAACCTCAGTCTCCGTTTTCTGTCTTGCGTACCTTGGGTGAACAACAAGGACATTTGAACACACAAGGGAGGCAACAAAGAGCAAAGAAAGGAGCTTACGCTCAAAGAATGAAAAAAAAAACCAGTTGCCAAAAAAAGGCCAGAACAGATAGAGTGAAAATGTTCTTTGTGAGCTCAGAATAACTTTGCAAAAGCCAGACCGCCACAGGAATAGCTCTGAACACTAAAATACATAAAGGCTGCAAACCTACTGCACCCTTGCTTGGTAAGGCAATTGACAGAATGAATGAAAACTTTGATAATACAAGGGGAAAAAATACTAAATTTAGAAAACAAAACATTCAATCCCATGCCAAGAAGTGCAACATCAAGCATCGCTGTCACGTACCATTATAAAGCAGTAACAAAGGAAGTAGGATGGACATCCATTTCTGTTCAATCGCCCAATCTCTCATTGAGAACTTCCTCAAAGAGTGAGCAAACAGGCACTGTGGAATCAACACAAGATTCTTCAGGGATTACCAGCACAGGCATGAGAACATTTCAATCAACATTATCACAAACTTAGGAGTAAACGGTCACTTTGGCAGGAACCAAAACTTTTCCAAATTTTAACTCGACACCAGTTCCAAATGCTTTATGCTCATGAACATTTTCCATTTACGAATGGACCTCCCATGGTGTTGTTCACAGCTGGTGAGGTTGGGCGTGGGGCCAGTAGGGTGCAGCGAGAAGGCTTCTTCAAATGACCAGGGAGGCCGAGTTGGGCCAGGCTGGGAGTGGGGTTAGTCAAGATTGCCAAGGGAGCTCCTACTATTGGAGTGTCCTTGGTGGGTGGCAAGTGTGGGAGAATTCTTGTTGTGGGGCAGCAGGGGGGGTAGTCCTGGAAGCAGAAACAGAACACGGTGTGGAAAGTAACAACTGTTTCTGAAATTAATTGCTAGATGTGATTGCTCAGTGTTGATCACATGGTTTTTCTAGACCAATCAGCAATGTTACTGGAACCTTCTAATTATACAAGGTTAAAATCATACACACACATCATTTTTAATAATGAGCTGATGTCCCATGGCATTGCAAGTAGCCTGGGGTTGGAGCAGTTTCATTTTTATCAGGGTATAGAACACAGCAGGGAGTAGGGTCTGTATCCAAAAGAAATTTTAGAACTATCCTTAAAAGAACAGGTTTAAAAAAATAATAATTAATAGTGTACTGGCCGCGCTAGACGTGCTCCTATCTAGTTATCCAGCAAGTTAAACACTTATTCAAAAATAATTCTTTGTGAAGCCGTTTGCTGTTTTGAAGCTTTACTTGAACAAATTTTTGTGAAACTGTAAACAAAGATAAAGTATGTTTTGTACATAAACTGAGTACTATACATTCGATATTACATAAGATATAAACATATTTACAACAGTAGAATAGACTAATTGTATAACTAACTAACATTTGGGCTAACTTCTATAACTATCAAATATTAACCTTTTATAAACATAGTGTTATCAAAATACTACTCTGACAACGTTGCTATTATGCTAAGAAACAAAGATACTCACAGATATTGCGCTTGGCCTAACATATGAAATCAGATTACATTGGATTGTGAAACCCTTATGGAATCCTCCATTACTGCCAGGTTCTTCCTGGAATTCTACTTCCTGTGTTGCACAGGAAGAAAGGTACGAAGGTCAAATGACCTCTCACAGGAAGAAAGGTACGAAGGTCAAATGACCTGTTTCATACAAACACACTGCTAACACATAACCACCACCAGAGGGTGCTATCTGCACACATAAAATAGTCCATCGGTCCAGAACAAACAGCACGATTGGCCATTCACAAAGCATGCTACCACTTCCTGCTGGTAAGCCCCACCCTCTGTCCAGAACTTTATTGAACTCAGTAGAAAGTGCCAGCCTACAGCTGTATTTTGGGAGTTGAGTAACACGCAATGACATTCTGGGCATTATAGTCCGCTAGTATGACATGCATAGAGTGACACTGGTGGAGTAGAAGAATCTTCATTCAGGCAAGACCCAGGTACACAAAAGGCGCTGGGCAATGTAGCAGAGGGAGGTGTAGGCCTTTGCAGGTGAAACTTCGTGGAAGCACTTGTATCATACATTGGCTCCTTTTATGGGCAAGTTCACTGGCTGCAAGAGCAAAAACACCAGCCCCCCGGTTAGTGATGCCTCCCTTCCAGAGGAGCTTAACAACTTCTACGCTCACTTCAACAGGGAGCCAGCTACCAAAGCCTTGCCACCCCTAGAAGACCAGGTGCTCACTCTGTCGACCTCCAACGTAAGGGGTGTTCTACGCGGAGTGAACACACGAAAGGCTGCTGGACCGGATAGCATCCCTGGACGGGTACTCAAGGAATGTGCTGATCAGCTGGCTGATGTCTTCACCGCCATCTTCAATCTGTCATTGGCCCAGGAAGTAGTCCCTACATGCTTCAAGACCGCTACCATTATTCCTGTGCCAAAACAAACGGCTGTGACGTGCCTGAACGACTATCGACCTGTCGCACTCTCACCCATCATAATGAAGTGTTTCGAGAGACTGGTCCTGGCTCACATCAAAGCCAGTGTTCCCGCCTCTCTTGACCAACACCAGTTTGCCTATCGTGCAAACAGATCAATGGAGGATGCAATCACAACTGCTCTACACTCTGCACTGAATCACTTAGATGGTAAAGAGACCTACATCAGAATGCTGTTCATAGACTACAACTCAGCATTCAACACTATCGTCCCCAACAAGCTGGCCACCAAACTCCACATTCTTGGCCTGAACACTTCCCTCTGCAACTGGACCCTGGACTTCCTAACAAACAGACCCCAGTCTGTCAAATTAGGTAACCACACCTCCCCCCCCCCCCCCGACCCTGAACACGGGGGCCCCACAAGGATGTGTGCTGAGCCCCCTCCTCTACTCCCTCTTCACCCACGACTGTGTGGCTGTTCATGGTTCCAACACCATCATCAAGTTTGCGGATGATACCACGGTAGTAGGCCAGATCACCAACAACGATGAGTCAGCCTACAGGGAGGAGGTCCAGCATCTCGTGAAGTGGTGCGCCGATAACAACCTGGCCCTTAACATCAAGAAAACCAAAGAAATCATTGTGGACTTCAGGAAGTCTAAAGGCGGAAGTCACACCCCCATTCACATCAATGGGGCTGTGGTGGAAAGGGTGGACAGCTTTAAGTTCCTCGGAGTCCACATCACGGAAGACCTCTCCTGGTCCCTCAATACCTCCTCTCTGGTGAAGAAGGCCCAGCAGCGCCTATATTTCCTAAGGAGGCTGAAGGGATGTAACCTGTCACCCCTGATCCTCTCTAACTTTTACCGCTGCACAATAGAGAGCATCCTGACGAACTGTATCACAGTATGGTATGGCAGCTGTAGCTACTATGACCGGAAAGCCATGCAGCGGGTATTCAAAACTGCCCAACGCATTACCGGCACCCGGCTACCGACCATAGAGCACATATACCAGAAACGCTGTTTACGGAGGTCACGGACCATCATCAAAGACCCTACCCACCCCAGCCACAGTCTGTTCGCCCTCCTGCCATCTGGGAGACGCTACAGATGCATTCGCACCCGTACGACCAGATTTAGGAACAGCTTCTTTCCCAGGGCTGTCATCCTACTGAACTCCACAAATAAACTCTAAAGCCTGCACATCTACCAATGCACTTTATTATGGTTATGTTTATGTTAATGTATTACAAGCCAAATGTATGTTGAATGTTTAAATGTCTTAATCTAAATGTACACTCTCGGGAGCCGCAAGCCTACATTTCGTTGTACTGCACTTGTGCACTAACAATGACAATAAAGTTGATTATTATGATTATTATGAGTTTATGTTACAAAAGCAACTTCCAGTTATATAGTTCTTTAACTTAGAAAAATATCCCAAGGCATTTCACAGCGGTGTAATCAGACAACAAAAAAGAGATATAAGGCAGGATGACCATAAAGCTAGTCAAAGAGGTGAGTTTTAAGGAGGAGAGGGAACTGGATAGGTGAAAGGGTTTAGGGAGGGCATTCCAGAGCTTGGGGCCGAGACAGCTGAAGGGAGCCAATAGTGGGGTGAAGGGAGAGAAACAGCTACAAGAGGCTAAATTTGAAGAATGGCAAATGCTTGGGCTGGGGGGGGGGGGGGGGGGGGGGGGGCGGGGGCAGTGGAAGGTTGTCGAGCTGGGGAAGATTTGAGACATAGGGATAGGCAAGGTCGTGAAGGGATTTAATCACGAGGATTAAAATGTTAAATTGGAGACAGGGGAGCCAGTGCAGGTTTGTGAAGGAATAGGCTATATAACCTATTCAGAAAAAGACACCATCTTATGAAAGAATTCTGGCCTTATTAAAACAGGACAAGCTGAGTTTGGAAATTTAGAGACTTAACTATGAAATAGCTGTGAAAGCATTCTGACTATTGAGATAAGACAGTGGTTGACCCTGAATAAATAACATTATTGAAACAGAAGGTGAAGGGCTCCGACAGGCTGACCTTTGGGAACAAAAACAATGGTTCACCATGGATAAGGTGTTCTCATTTACACTTTGTAAAGAAGCACATAAGATAAGGAACATCTGCCCTCGTAAAGATGACAAAGTAAGGAACACCTGCCGTCATACCGTTTTTTATATGGTAAACTTAGAACACCTAGAGATGAGACATGATTCTGTAATGCTACCAGCTGATGTGGCAGAAAGATGACTAGAGATAATTAGCTTGCATCAGCAGAAAACCTTAAAGGAAATACCACTGGAAAAAGGTATAAATATTGAACTCTCAAATGGGCTAACAGACTCGCTTTAATCGGGCAAAGCGATTCTCGGCTTCAGAGGCGGCTCTGTAGCCTCCAACTCTTTGTACCTCGGGGATCAAAGGTATTTGATTTTGGTGGATATCCTGTAGAACACTTTAATAACTGTAATACTGTAGTGTTTAAAAGTAAGATTCTCTGATAATAAGATCGTATGTTTTCTCTTTTTGGAACTGTTAATGTTGCGATTGACTCACCAACTGTAAATTGCATGTCGGTTCTTTAATAAACCTATACATTTTTAGAATTGTCTCACGTAAGACTTCTGTATCAAAAACTCGCAAACTCAATCTCTGTACACTCTGGCGAGGAGTTGCAGAATTCTGGGGGAGTTTTCCAGACCCTCATAATATCCGGAACGTTACAGTTTAGCTAAACTTATTAAAAGTGCTATCTGGAGGACGGTAACATTCTCGGGTTGTTCCTTTCCTTTAGGAGAGATAGCCCAGACCTTTAGACCCAATTAAGCGTCTTTAGGATTCGGCTACCTCAAACTTTAGTTGAAAGTCTGAGAAATACGCCTGATCCGGGGTAGCCCTAAAGGGGCTAGGACTAGTAATTATCCCTTCAGGTTAGCAAGGACAGGAGAAATGGGTGAGTGAGACTTGGTGTGGCATAGGATACTGGCAGCAGAGTTTTAGACGACCTGAAGTTTACAAAGCAAGGAGAATGAGAGGCCTGCCAGGAGAGCACTGGAATAAATTGAGCTTGGCGGTGACAAAGGGATGGATGAGAGTTTCAGCAGCAGATGGGCTGAGGCTGGGGCAAAAGCAGATGACAATATAGATGGAACACAAAAATTAAGTGATATCAAAAGGAAGAGAGATGGAGAACTGGCCCAAAACTGACTTTGTTGCACACAAACATTTACAGTAGTGCTGATTGAAATGCCCTTTTCAATCAGTGCTATGACTGACACTACATTATCCATCAATTTAGATCACATCACCACCAAAAGGTGAAAATATATACGGTATAAAGCGGTGTGCATTTTGATATAAAGAGAGACTTTGAGCACCATCACTCCTAACATAGTCACGTACCAAAATACTAATTGTTAGTAGCACATGTTGTACTTACTGTGACCATGAAGGTGAAAACTACAAAGATAAATCGGAACCAGATTTCCACTTGTGAAAACGAGGCATTATACATCTTCAACTGTGGGGAGAAAATATAACACTAGCTATAAACGAGAGAGAAGGCAGCACCAGTACAGGTTTTAAACCTGACTTGCTTTTACTGCAAGCGCTAAATATCATGTAGTTATCATGCACTTTTAGTTGGATCAAAATTTAAGACAACCATTTGTAGCTTAAACATACCAGATATTTGATACAGCCACAACATTAAAATCTAGTCATTTTAATCTTGGTATACTGCTTAAAAATATACATTGAGCATGGAAAATCCCTAATCAACTGTAGATTATTTCTCAGTAAGCCTCCAGTAATGACACTATAATTAATTTGCTCATGCAAAAGTCATCATATGTCACAGCTGCTGCTGGTGCTGGATGTCGCCTATGTGCTTAGAACATTATAAATCAATAATAATTGGAGGACAAGTTCAACACAAATGTATTAGGTTGCATCTTTGTCAGACGCTCATTTTTCTTAAGTCATTAGAGGACACCAGCAGCACTTTCCCAACAGCATGGATCTTTCAGCACCACAACACAAGAGATGAGTACATATACTGTAGTTACCCCAACCCCACCAATTCAGCCAACAAGCTGGAGGACCCCAACTTCAGCCGAACACCAGGCTCCTTCATGCTGATCCCTATGAAAATGCTCCGCCCCCTAAGCTGAATATTACAAACGGAAAACAAAGTAACAAAGTTCCTACTTGTAAGATACCCTAGTCATGTATACTTAGGTTTAGGATTTGGTTTAATCTCATTAGGGTCTTTGCTTTCTTTATACATAAAGATGACTTGTGGATTTGTTCTGTAGCTAGAAATAATGAAATGGTTAAAGTTGGTCATTCCCAGGATGCTTTAGGGTTTAATGAGTCAGGATACAATTTAGCTGATTGTGCTACTTAGCTTCTGCTGAAAGTGCAGAACGTGAGATTCGCGCCTGTTGACTTTTTAAATCGCTACATTGTTAAATGAAAGCGCCACGATAGTCTTGAGATAAGGAAATGGGACAATAAGCTCAGGATGATTAGTTACATTCCAAATTGTAAATAAGTTGGCATCTGGTGTTTTGTAGGAACTACCTCATTTCTGGGAGTCTTGCTCACAATAACTCTTCAGGATATAATGAATCATCTAGGACAGTGTGCGCAACTAGAGGCCTTTTAAGATCTGGAGTTTTCCTTCACAATTTGCAGAGTCAGGATTGAAAAAGGTTATGTGGGAGAAATTTGGTATCATCCCGTTTGGGGTGCAATTATTGGCCGGGCGCAAAATTTAGCGCCTGGCGCTAATTATCCCCTCCAACTGCAAACTTGGCTTCTATCGCCCCTGGAGGCGATTGGAGCGCTAAATCAGGCGCGACACACCTCTCAAGGCGCTAACGCCGAGGAGCGAGGCTCTACCTCAGAGTGCTGGCGAAGCTCATGTGATGTCAGTCAGCAATGGAACTCAGACACACTGGCACCGGCCAGTTCTTAAAGGGGAGGGTCGATCTTGCTCTTCATCCAAACCCTGCTCATTGCAGCCTTGAATCTCGGCCTGGAGAGACCGGTGCATCAAATCTGCTGGAAGAAACAATGGAGAGGCCCAGGGAAAGAGCTCAGAGTGCAGCCCCCATAGACTCTTCTAAATCGATGCAAGGAAGATCAAATCAAAATGAACCTGCAAAGTGCTGCTCAGTACCCAAAACACAGCGTTGAATATCTCCAGAAGTCTCTCTCTCTCACTCAGAATGCATGGTGCAAAAATGTCGCCAACAAAAAAAGGCAGGAAGCGGTCGCCTTTAAATAGCGCTCCCCCTGTCCCTTCCAGACTGTAAAACGCTTCCCTCAACCTGTTGTTGCTAGCGGCAGGCGTTAAGGCAGGGGGCGCCACTCAATATCCGGTCCGGGGCGCTACACGCTCGACTGACATCACGATTTGCGGGCGGAGATCGTGGCGGTAGTGTTTAGCGCTGCCGCAAAATGTCTGGTCAATTCCGCGAGTGCCGCAAACATCGCCGCGCCCGGGCGATGTTTGCGCCGCCTCTTAAGGCGCTAACGGGAGGCGCAAACCAACCGAAATCCGCCCCCCCCCCCCCACCACCAATGTCTCTACCCGGGGGAAAACAGGGCAATTGCGTTTATTTCTCTGCATGTCTACTACTTAGACACATTGCATGTGTCAAAGACTTGGTTGAACCCAATAAATGGATTACTTAGCAATCATATTTGGTGTCAGGTTCGAATTTTCTTAGAGTGGCAAATGCAAAGCTAATAAAAAATTGATGATCAGCTCGATGGAAAAGAAACAAGCAGGTTTTACTTTCCTGGATCACTGGGCCTGCTTCTGGGAAAGGTGGGACTTGTACAAGTCGGACGGGTTGCACCTGAACCAGAGCGGGACAAATATCCTTGCAGGGAGGTTTGCTAGCACTGTTTGGGGGGGGTTTAAACTAACTTGGCAGGGGGATGGGATACAGAGGGGAGCTGAAATAGGGGGTGATGTGCTGCCAATTATAGGGAAAAAAACAAGTCAGCTTGGTAGACAGGGCAAATATATAAGGGCAAGGCTGGATGGCATCTATTTTAATGCAAGGAGTCTTGCAAATAAGGTGGATGAACTGAAGGTGTTGATAAACACATGGGAGTATGATATTGTTGCTATCACGGAGACATGGTTGAGGGAGGGGCAAGACTGGCAGCTCAATATTCCGGGGTACAGAATCTTCAGGCGAGACAGAGGGGGAGGTATAAGGAGGGGGTGTCGCAATATTAATTAAGGAGTCAATTACTGCAGTAAGGAGGGATGATATATTAGCAGGTTCCTCTAATGAGGCCATATGGGTGGAGCTTAAAAACAAAAAGGGGGCAAGCACTTTGCTGGGAGTGTACTATAGGCCTCCAAACAGTCAGGGGGAGATAGAGGAACAGATATGTAGGCAAATCTCAGAGAAATGTGCAAATAATAGGGTAATAATAATGGGGGATTTCAACTTCCCCAATATTAACTGGGATAGTCAGAGTGTGAAAGGCTCAGAGGGTGTAGAGTTCTTAAAGTGCATCCAGGAGAGCTTTTTGAGGAGCATGTAGAAAGTCCTACAAGAGAGGGGGCGGTACTGGACCTAATTCTAGGGAATGTGGCCGGCCAAGTGGAAAAAGTGCTAGTAGGTGAGCACTTTGGTGACAGTGACCATAATATGGTGAGATTTAAGGTGGTCATGGAAAAGGACAGGGATGGGCCGGAAATAAAGGTTCTAAATTGGGGGAAGGCCGATTTTAATAGGATAAGGCAGGATCTGGCCAAAATGGACTGGGATCAGCTACTTGTAGGAAAATCCGCATCAGAGCAATGGGAGGCTTTCAGAAGGGAGATTGAGATCATACAATGGCAACATGTTCCCGTAAAGGTCAAGGGTGGTTCCAAAAACCACAGGGAACCTTGGATGTCAGGGGATATACGAGAATGGATTAGGAAAAAAAGGAGGGCTTTTGGCAGATACAAAAGGCTAAAGACGGAGGAAGCCCTAGAGGAGTACAAAAAGTGCAGGGGGATACTTAAAAAAGAAATTAGGAGATCAAGGAGGGGCCATGAAATAACACTGGCGAGCAAAATAAAGGAAAATCCTAAGATGTTTTATAAGTATATTAAGGGTAAGAGGATAAATAGGGAAAAAATAGGGCCCATTAGGGACAAAAGTGGCAATCTCTGTGTGGAGCCGGAAGATGTAGGAAGGGTTCTAAATGAATTTTTTGCATCTGTTTTCACTATGGAGAAGGACGATGTAGACATAGAAATAGGGCGGGGGGACTGTGATATGCTCGAACATATTAACATCGAGAGGGAGGAGGTATTGGCGGTTTTAGCAGGCCTAAAAATGGATAAATCCCCAGGCCCAGACGAAATGTATCCCAGGCTGCTGTGTGAGGCAAAGGAAGAGATTGCGGGGGCTCTAACACACATATTCAGGACCTCTCTGGCCACAGGGGATGTGCCAGAGGACTGGAGAACCGCTAATGTAGTACCATTATTCAAGAAGGGAAGTAGGGAAAAACCAGGGAACTACAGGCCAGTGAGCCTAACATCAGTGGTAGGAAAATTATTGGAAAAAATTCTGAGGGACAAAATTTGTCTCCACTTGGAGAGGCAAGGATTAATCAGGGATAGTCAACATGGCTTTGTCAAGGGAAGATCGTGTCTGACTAATTTGATTGAATTTTTTGAGGGGGTGACTTGGTGTGTGGATGAGGGTAACGCAGTGGATGTGGTGTACATGGATTTCAGTAAGGCCTTCGATAAAGTCCCGCACAGGAGACTGGTCAAGAAGGTAAGAGCCCATGGAATCCAGGGTGCCTTGGCACATTGGATACAAAACTGGCTTAGTGGCAGAAGGCAGAGGGTGATGGTCGAAGGTTGCTTTTGTGACTGGAAGCCTGTGGCCAGTGGGGTACCACAGGGATCGGTGCTGGGTCCCTTGCTGTTTGTGGTCTACATTAATGACTTGGATATGAATGTAAAAGGTATGATCAGTAAGTTCGCGGATGATACAAAAATTGGTAGGGTGGTAAATAGCGAGGAGGGTAGTCTCAGTCTGCAGGACGATATAGATGGGTTGGTCAGATGGGCGGAACAGTGGCAAATGGAATTTAACCCGGAAAAGTGCGAGGTGATGCACTTTGGGGGAACTAACAAGGCAAGGGAAGACACAATGAATGGTAAGGCCCTAGGCAAGACGGAGGGTCAGAGGGATCTGGGTGTGCAAGTACACAGATCCCTGAAGGCGGCGGAACAGGTGGATAAGGTGGTAAAAAAGGCATATGGGATACTTGCCTTCATTAGCCGAGGCATAGAATATAAGAGCAAGGAGGTTATGATGGAGCTGTATAAAACACTGGTTAGGCCACAGCTGGAATACTGTGTGCAGTTCTGGTCGCCACACTACAGGAAGGATGTGAACGCTTTGGAGAGGGTGCAGAGGAGATTCACCAGGATGTTACCAGGGCTGGAGCGCTTCAGCTATGAAGAGAGACTGGGCAGATTGGGTTTGTTTTCCTTGGAGCAGAGGAGGCTGAGGGGGGACATGATTGAGGTGTACAAAATTATGAGGGGCATAGATAGGATGGATACTGAGGAGCTTTTTCCCTTAGTAGAAGGGTCAATAACTAGGGGGCATAGATTCAAGGTAAAGGGCGCGAGGTTTAGAGGGGATTTGAGAAAGAACTTTTTCACCCAGAGGGTGGTTGGAGTCTGGAACTCACTGCCTGAAAGGGTTGTGGAGGCAGAAACCCTCACAACATTTAAGAAGCATTTGGATGAGCACTTGAAATGCCATAGCATACAAGGCTACGGACCAAATGCTGGAATATGGGATTAGATTAGACAGGGCTTGATGGCCGGCGCGGACACGATGGGCCGAAGGGCCTCTATCCGTGCTGTATAACTCTATGACTCTAAACAAGGAAACCAGGCACCTACAGCCACTGTCGCCATTCCTACGCCCCTTTAAAACAGGACCGGATTAGACCACCAGTAAAACTGCTGGGCTTGTTCTCAGCAGCAACTAACCTTCTCTCCCACCCCTCACCAATGCAACTCTTCAAGGTTCAAGCAGGCCGGCTGAACTAAAACCTGGTGGCACCCCACCCACAACTGGCTCCTCTGCAGACTGCCAACTAAGAACTCCCCAGACTTCCCTGCCCCATCGTATCCAAACACCCAACTTGATCCACATCTGCGAAGCCAAGTGCCATTTGTAGTGGTTATTGGCCCAATCCTCAGAAGGAAGCAGAGTCTACTGCCTCAAATGCAATGCCCCAACACAAAAATTGCTATTGTGTTTATATAAAAATATATAGCAAAAAAGGATGCTTGGTTATCACAAAGTATATCTTTGACTGTTCATGATTTTGTTATGAACTCAAAGACTAGACTGATTCCCCAAAATTTAACATCGCAAAATTACAATTATAATCTACTCAAGATTTGGCATTTAGGACTTCTGAACACGTCAAGTACTTCCTTATTCAGAGCAGAAATACTCTCAATCTACTGCAGATTAAATTCCCTAATCCCTCAGTGATTACATCATTGTACATCATCTGAATGCACCATCCCAGCTGCCAGCGTCAGGGCAATGCCCACTCCCATCACAACACTCTTCACTTGATTTTTGTGTTTTAAATAAAACGGTTGACATTCAGTGACAATGAGATCAGGCTCAGTTGGAATGCTCCTGAAGGCAAATAACCTGCTGATACTGTGCCAGCCCACACATGGAGAATGGCTACTTGGGCAAGGTACCAGTGGGTGAATGCCACCCATGGGACCATACCCCAGTCATGAGTCAGCACCTTTGGAAGAGATAGGGGGCAAACTAGAAGAGGGGAAGAGGAAGAAATATATATTTTTAAATATGCACCATGAATAATAATGGGAATGCAGGAATTATTACAATGAAAATAATCTTGTTGCAGAGGGTGCTTCCCAACATTAAGCTTTACTCTTGCAGATTGCGTGATCTGAAGCCTCAACTTTTGCAGCAATAAATTCCACACATCTAATTTTCTCTAATCACTCAAAGGCATCCAATAGTTTAACTTCACTAACATGATACAGGGTAGCACCTATGCAATGCCAACTCATTGTCTCTTTGTCAAGGTACAGGAAGGTGGCATAATAAGAGGCAGTCTTCAGAAGAGGGGGGGAAATTGTAGGAAGGAGGAAAAAAAAAACAGAAATGAAAATGAAAGAGGACTCGGGAAACCCAGTTATAAAAAAAGTATTTAGAAGTTTGAATTTCTGAATCTACATCTTAAAATCAGAGGCTGTTCAAGAGGATGTGCAAGATACATTTGTGATAAAACTGAATGCTACTCACCATTTTAAACTGTTGAACATTATAACTAAATAAGGGATCTATGACCCGTCTGATTAAGTTTATCGTTTGTAGTTCAGTCTAAAGATTTATTTAAATACAGAAAAACACTATTACTCAGAGGAAAATGCCTGAAAATCAGGCTTACAAAAATAGATGGTTTACTTACAGTGAAATTCACATCCTTTATTGAAAACTGAGAATCTTCTAGATTTTGGAAGGTGACCGTAATCATGTACTCTGTGTAGTTCAGATAACCAAGGTGTAGCACAATTATTTCATCACAGAGCCACTTAAAAAAAAACAATTTAAAAATGCACATTAGTTGATTTCTAACATTGAAACTAAAATGTTCTGTGACCATGTAATTTCATGGTCCATAGTGACTGACTTATTATGGCAAGAAATAGTACAGGTAGACTACCTTTTATCTGAACTTCCGAAAACCGAAACCCTCTAAAAACCGAAGGTTTTTTCGTTCAGCGTAAGTCGTGCGCACGACATGACCAGAGTGGCGCACGACCCCGACCCCCGCCGACGACCCCCCGCGGACCCCCCCCCCCGCCGACCCCGACTCCCGCCGGCGCAGACACGATGGGCCGAAGGGCCTCTTTCTGTGCTGTAAAACTCTATGACCCACCCCCGACAAATTTCCCAGTCTTATAAAATACCTTCCGAAATCCGAAATTTTCCGAAAACCGAAACACGGCTGGTCCCGAGGTTTTCGGATAAAGGATAGTCTACCTGTATATCCATTAAAAACTGTGTATGCACGCACTTCCTGCCATCACGATTTTTCGCCACACTTGTCAAAACTTAACACTGAAGCTTCCTATGTAAACATTTAAAACCCTGTAGTAATGTAGTTGCAGGCTCTGGCCAGTAGGTAATATTGTGGCAAAAGCAAAATACTGCAGATGCTAGAAATCTGAAGTAAAGACAGAAAATGCTGGAAATACTCAGCAGGTCAGGCAGCATCTGTGGAGAGAGGAGAGAACATTTCAGGTCAATGACCTTTCCACAGAACTAGAAAAAGTTAAGACGCAACAGGTTTTAAACAAGTAGAGGCAGGGAAAGGGGGAGGGGAAAAAAGAACAAAAGAGAAGGTCTCTGATAGGGTGGAAGGCAGGAGTGCTTAAATGTCAAAAGGGATGATGAGGCAAGGCAAAATATAGTGTTAATAGGACAAGAAAGAAACAGTGGGTCTAGAGGAACTGTAAATGACCACAGCAGAATCATGACCAACAGCTGTTGTCCGAAAAAATGGGAGCGGTGGTTATGTTCTGAAAATGTTGAACTCAATGTTGAGTCTAGAAGGCTGTAAAGTGCCTAATCGAAAGATCAGGTGCGGTTCCTCTAGCTTCCATTGAGCTTCATTAGAACAGTGTAGGAGGCCGAGGACAGAGAAGGAGTGGGGCGGAGAATTAAAATGACGAGACCGGAAGCTCAGGTCACGTTTGCGGACTGAATGGAGGGGTTCCACAAAGCAATCATTCAATCTGCGTTTGGTCTCCCCCAATGTGCCCATCGTGAGCAGCGAATACAGTATACCAAATTGAAAGAAGTAGAAGTCAATTGCTATTTCACCTGGAAGAAGTGTTTGGGGTCCTGGATGGTGGAAAGAGGCGATAAAAGGGCAGGTGTTGCATCTCCTGCGCTTGCATGGAAGGTGTCATGGGAAGGGGAGGGGTTTATTGAAGGTGATTGAAGAGTGGACAAGGGTGTCATGGAGGGTACGGTCCCTTCGGAATGCTGAAAGGGGAGGGGGAAGATGTGTTTGATGGTGGCATCACATTGGAGGTAGTGGAAAATGATCCATTGAATGTGGAGGCTAGTGGGGTGAAAGGTGAGGACAAGGGGAACCCTTTCGTGGTTCTGGGAGGGAGGGGAGGGGTGAGAGCAGAAGTGCGGGAAATGGGATGGATACAGTCGAAGCCCTGTTAACTGAGGATTCCTCTCCGCCATGGTTAAGGAAAAAGGAAGACATATCGGAAGCACAAGTATGGAAGGTGGCATCGTCATAACAGATGCGACAGTAACGGAGAAACTGGGGGAATGGAATAGAGTCCTTACAGGAACCGGGGTGGGAGGAAGAGTAATCAAGGTAGCTGTGGGAGTCAGTGGGCTTATAGTAGATATTGGTTGACAGCCTATCCCCAGAAATGGAGGTCGAGAAGTCAATGAAGGGAAGAGTTGGAGATGGACCGTGTGAAGGCGAGGGAGGAGTGGAAATTGGAAGCAGTGAAAGAAATTTTCCAGATTAGGGAGAGAGCAGTAGGCAGCCCCGCCACAGTTATCAATGTACCGGAAAGAGAGGTGAGGAAGAGGATCGGAACGAAGAATGTTCCACGTATCCCACAAAAAGGCAGGCATAGCTAGGACCCATACAGATTCCCATAGCAACACCTTTTATTTGGAGGAAGTGAGTGGAGTCAAAGGAGAAGTTGTTCAATGTAAGAACAAGTTCAGCCAGGCATAGGATGGTAGTGGTTAATGGGGACTGGTTGGGCCTCCGTTCAAGGAAGAAGCAGAGGGCCCACAGGCTGTCCTGGTTGGGGATGGAGGTGTAGAGGGACTGGACATTCATGAAAAGATAATACTGTGGAGTGAGTTTCTGAATTTCCTCTCCCAACTCCATCTTGTATATAAAAAACACTAACTGTCTGCTGGCAATTTACTCGTCTCATAGAAACAATGATCATGAATAGGCAGATACTGAAAACTGTAGGCCAGATAATGATTGTGATATTGCAATACAAACAGAGACCAAGTCCCAATTCTAAGCAGCTTTACTAACTCAAACTTATTACTGATACTACATTTTGAGTGTTAGAATATACAGTGGCTTTGTCATTTCCAAGTATCACAGCAATAAGTATATTCTAGTATCACTGGCTCTTCCCATCACATGACAGCATATAACTGAAGACTGCATTACTACTGATATTCTGGCTCCTTTTCCGGTGTGGCATACGACTGTTGCAGCCTTCAGAGAACAATTACAGCAGAGACAGTGGCTTCCAGTTACCATAAATACACTGCCACATCATAACTACCATGGTCCACTCGCCTGCTTCAAGCGGTTATCAGAGCCACCTAGACTAACTTGATTGAGTTTTTTGATGAGGGCAGTGTCTTGATGTTGTGTATATGGGCCTAGAAATTGGGTATAGCCCGGCTTGAGGCGTTGGAACTGGCACTGCGCAAAGTTTATAGCCAGACGAAACTTATCGCCGCCTGGCGCGATATTGGGTTGCATCGCCCCTAAAGGTGATTGAGGCGCGAACTCAGGCGTTACACGGGACTCCTAAGGTGCTAAACTTCCGGCGCAACCCAATATTGGAGCGGACGGGCTCAGCGCAGGTGCTCTCAATTACCGATGACCACGAGACTTCCAGGCGCCGGCTTGCTCTTAAAGGGGTGGGTCAGTCAGCTTCAGCATCCACACTCTGTGCCTTGTAGGCCTCAGAATCGGCGCAGGCCCTTCTCTGGCGATAAAAACTTGGACCAGATGGAGAAGGTGAGACAGAGAGCAGAGCGCTTCATCAATGAGGCTCTGGAGCAATTGGTGGCCGCAGTGGAGCGCCGGCGAGATGTTCTCTACCCAGACAATGGCAGGAGGCCGAATCATAAGGACTACCAACGAGCTTGGAGGGATGTATGCCAGAGGGTCAACTCCAGCAGCATGGTGACCAGGAGCCCGGTCCAATGCAGAAAGAAATTCAACGACCTCACTCGGGTCGTGAGGGTGGGTGTTGTTCCTGCAAACTTCTGCATCCCTTCATTTGCACCTGACTTTATGGCTACAGGGTGGCCTGTGCCCCATTGGCCATCTGCCAGCAAGCACCCATGGCCCTTTCTGGGCACACACATGCACATTTGACTCAGGGCGTCATGTAAGGGCTCTTGCACCATGGGGGGCATGAGATGATCAGTCAGGGCATCAGGTAACATAACTTCCCCTCCTTTCCCCTGCAGTCCATGCTGGCGAGGATTGGCAAAGACCAGCTTCGCACCGGTGGAGGACCTCCACAAGTGGTCACTCTCACGGATCTCGAGGAGAGAGTCCACCAGATTCTTGGAGGACGCCCGAGTGGTCCTGTAACCACTGCAGCTACCGACCCCATTGTCGACAGCGATGGTAAGGTTCTCACCTCTTACAACTGTCTCCTTCGACTTGTTGCCCCCGCCAGCATGCTTTCTCACTGTCGACCCATGTCATAGCCTTGCTGTAATCTGGCATCCCTTGCTGCGAACCTGTCCTTTTGCTAAAGCCACTCTTCCACCTCCCTGCTTTCAGATGCTGCATCACCAGCTCGGGAGCCGGGCCCTCAAGCTGCCAGTGCCAGTGCCTCCGAAGGCTCAATGAGAAAATTACTGTCCAACAGAAGGTCAGCAACTCTCTCCAGCAACGATCAGGATGGCCAGCCCAAATGGCTGCAGCTTTTATACTAGTGCTGTCCCCTTTAAATAGCACCCCCCGAGTCCGAGAAGGGCCTGGGAACGCTCCATCCAACTGTCACTAATAGTGCCAGGTGGAAAGGTTGCGGGCGCCACCGAATATCCGGTCCGGGGCGCAAAAATGGCATTGCACACTGAAATGACGTCATGATCTGCCTGCGCCTGCAAAGAGTTAGCGCCAGCGCTAAAATCATACTCAATATGGGAGGTGGCGCTATATTCACAGCGCCCGCCCAAAAATTGGGTAACGCCCCAATTCTCGGGCTCTTTAGGCGCTAATCGCTGGCACTACCAACCGAATTTCTAGGCCATGGACTTTTAAAAGGCGTTTGATAAAGTACCACATATTAGGCTTGAGTGCAAAACTGAAGCCCATGGGATAAAAGGGGCAGTAGCAGCATGGATACAAAATTGGCTAAGGGAAAGAAAACAGAGTTGTGGTGAATGTCTGTTTTTCAAACTGGAGGGATGTATACAGTGGCATTCCCCAAGGTTCAGTACTAGGACAGCTGCTGTTTTTGATATACATTAATGACTTGGAGTTGAGGGTACAGGGCACAATTTCAAAATTTGCAGATGGCACGAAACTTGGAAGTGTAGTAAACAGTAAGGAAGATAGTAATAGACTGCAAGAGGGCATAGATAGGCTGTTGGAATGGGCGGGCACATGGCAGATGAAATTCAACTCAGTTAAGTGTGAGGTGATACATTTTGGTAGGGAGAATGAGAGACAAACAATACATGCTAAATGATACAATTTTAAAGGGGGTACAAAAACAGTCAACTGGGGGGACTTTGTGCACAAATCTTTGAAGGTGGCAGGACTGGTTAACAAAGCAGTTACGGGAATGGTAGCATAGTGGTCATGTCACTAAGCTAGTAATCCAGTGGCCTGGACTAATGATCCAGACATGTGAGTTCAAATCCCACCATGGCAGCTGGGGAATTTAAATTATATAAATCTGGAATAAAAAGCTAGCATCAGTAATGGTAACAATGAAACGATCGGATTGTTGTAAAAACCCATCTGGTTCACTAATGTCCTTTAGGGAAGGAAATCTGCCGTCCTTACCTGGTCTGGCCTATATGTGACTCCAGGCCCACAGCAATGTGGTTGACCCTTAACTGCCCTCTGAAATGGCCTAGCAAGCCACTCAGTTGTAACAAACTGCTATGAAACACACGGACAGATCACTCGGACATGGCAACGACATAACCAGCCCAGTCGACCCTGCAAAGTCCTCCTCATCAACATCTGGGGACTTGTGCACACAGACTAATGGAGGGTGTCCTTAGTGTGAAGACGGTACTTTGTACCTGACAGTCATACTCACAGAATCATACCTTTCAGCCAATGTCTCAAACTCCTCCATCTTCATCCCTGTCCCACCGGCACAGTGGTATACAATCGGGAAGGAGTGGCCCTGGGAGTCCTCAACATTGACTCCAGACCCCATGAAGTCTCATGGCTTCAGGTCAAGCATGGGCAAGTAATCCTCTTGCTGATTACCACCTTCCGCCCTCCCTCAGCTGATGACTTCTCCATGTTGAACATCACTGGGAAGAAGCACCGAGAGTAGCAAGGGCACAGAATGTACTCTGGGTGGGGGACTTCAATGTCCATCACCAAGAGTGGCTCGGTAGCCCACTCTGACCGAGCTGGTCGAGTCCTGAAGGACATAGTTGCCAGTCTGGGCCTGCGACAGGTGGTGAAAGAACCAACACAAGGGAAAAACCTACTTGGCCTCGTCCTCACGAATCTACTGTTGCAGATGCATCTGTCCATGATAGTATTGGTAGCAGTGACCACCGCACAGTCATTGTGGAGACGAAGTCCCGTCTTCACACTGAGGACACCCTCCATCGTGTTGTGTGGCACTACCACCGTGCTAAATGGGATAGATTCAGAACTGATCTATCAGCTCAAAACTGGGCATGCATGAGGCACTGTGGGCTATCAGCAGCAGCAGAATTGTAGTCCACCACAATCTGTAACCTCATGGCCCGGCATATCATCCCTCACTCTACCATTACCATCAAGTCAGGGGACCAACCTTGGTTCAATAAGGAGTGTAGAAGAGCATGCCAGGAGCAGCACTAGGCATACCTAAAAATGAGGTGCCAACCTGGGGAAGCTGCAACACAAGACTACATGCATGCTACAAAGCAGAAGCAGCATGCTATCAATAGGGCTATGCGATCCCACAATGAACAGATCAGATCAAAGCTCTGCAGTCCTGAATGGTGGTGGACCATTAAACAACTAATGGGAGGAGGCGGCTCCATGAATATCCCCATCCTCAATGATGGTGGAGCCCAGCACATGAGTGCAAAAGACAAGACTGAAGCGTCTGCAACCATCTTCAGGCAGAAGTTTAGAGTGGACAATCCATATCGGCCTACTCCCAAGGTCCCCAACATCACAGAAGCCAGTCTTCAGCCAATTCGATTCACTCCACGTGATATCAAGAAACAGCTGAGCGTACTGGATACAGCAAAGGCTATGGGCCGCGTCAACATCCCGGCTATCATGCTGAAGACTTGTGCTCCAGAACTAGCCATGCCTCTAGCCAAGTTGTTCCTGTGCAGCTACGACACTAGCATCTATCCAACAGTGTGGAAAACTGCCCAGATATGTCCTGTCCACAAAAAGCAGGACAAATCCAATCCGGCCAATTACTGCCCTATCAGTCTAGTCTCAATCATCAGCAAAGTGCTGGAAGGCGTCGTTGACAGTTCTATCAAGCAGAACTTACTCAACAATAACCTGCTCACTCATGCCCAGTTTGGGTTCTGCCAAGACCACTCGGCTCCCGACCGCATTACAGCCTTGGTCCAAACATGGACAAAGGAGCTGAATTCCAGAGGTAATGTGAGAGTGACTGCCCTTGACATCAAGGCAGCATTTGACCAAGTGTGGCATCTTCAAGAAGCCCTAGTAAAACAGAAGTCAATGGGAATCGGAAGGGCGGGGGGGGGGGGTGGAGAAACTCTCCACTGGCTGGAGTCATACCTAGCACAAAGGAAGATGGTGGTGGTTGAAGGTCAATCATCACAGCCCCAGGACATCGCTGCAGGAATTCCTCAGGGCAGTGTCCTAGGCCCAGCCATCTTCAGCTGCTTAATCAATGACCTTCCCTCCAACATAAGGTCAGAAAGGGGGATGTTCGCTGATGACTGCACAGTGTTCAGTGCCATTCACAACTCCTCAGATAATGAAGCAGTCCATGCCCGCATGCAACAAGACCTGGACGACGTTCACACTTGGGCTGATAAGTGGCAGGTAACATTCATGCCACAGAAGTGCCGGCAATGACTATCTCCAACAAGCGAGAGTCTAACCACAGCCCCATGACATTCAACGGCATTACCATCGCTGAATCCCCCACCATCAACATCCTGGGGGTCACCATTGACCAGAAACTTAACTGGACCAGCCACATAAATACTGTGGCAACAAGAGCAGGTCAGAGGCTAGGTATTCTGCGGCAAGTGTCTCACCTCCTGACTCCCCAAAGTCTTTCCACCATCTACAAGGCACAAGTAAGGAGTGTGATGGAATACTCTCCACTTGCCTGGATGAGTGCAGCTGCAACAACACTCAAGAAGCTCGACACCATCCAGGACAAAGCAGCCCGCTTGATTGGCACCCCATCCACCACCTTAAACATTCACTCCCTCCACCACCGGCGTACCGTGGCTGCAGTGTGTACCATCGACAAGATGCACTGCAGCAACTCGCCAAGGCTTCTTTGGCAGCACCTCCCAAACCCACGACCTCTTCCACCTAAAAAGGACAAGGGCAGCAGGCGCATGGGAACACCACCAAGTTCCCCTCCAAGTCACACACCAGCCTGACTTAGAAGTATATCGCCGATCCTTCATCGTCGCTGGGTCAAAATCCTGGAACTCCCTACCTAACAGCACTGTGGGAGTACCTTCACCACACAGACTGCAGCGGTTCAAGGCGGCGGCTCACCACCACCTTCTCATGGGCAATTAGGGATGGGCAATAAATGCTGGCCTTGCCAGTGACACCCACATCCCACAAAACGAATTTTAAAAAAAGTTAAGCATATGGGATCCTGGTCTTTCTAAATAGAGGCATCGTGTACAAAAGCCAGGAAGTTATGCTAAACCTATATAAAACACTAGTTCGGCCCCAGCTGGAGATTTGTGTCCAATTCTGGGCACCGCACTTCAGGAAGTACATGAAGGCTTCGGAGAGGGTACAGAAGAGATTTACTAGAATGGTTCCAGGGATGTGGGATTATAGTTACTTGGATAGAGTGGAGAAGCTGAGGTTGTTCTCCTTAGCACAGAGTAGGCAAAAAATAAATTTTTATAGGGGTGTTTAAAATCATAAAGGGTTTAGATAAAGTAAATAAAGAGAAACGGTTTCCAATGGCTGAAGGGTGGATAACGAGAGGGCACAAATTTAAACTTGATTGGTGAACGAACAAGCCATGCTTCACACCAGTTTGCCAGACTAAATATGTACAGAAGTGGTTCCCAACCTCAGCAGTTATGTAAGGTAGTCCATGCAAGTCATACTGTAACGGGCACCAATACTTGGGAGAGGCCTGTCCTCATCACTGGGGAACAGAAGGGGGGGGGGGGGGGGGGAGGAGAAAAAAGTGTGCAAATTGACCTCCGTAACCCCTTGTTGTTCAATTACGCACATAGGAGGGGCGGAGGGTAGTACCACCCCTTTTAATGCAGCCTTGATAAATTCTTCCATGTCTGCCGAACTGGGGTAATTTTGGATGCAATCAGCAATCTGGGCTAAAATTGCACTAGTTTTTAAAGAAGTGTTTTGCTCAACTTTCCACTCAAACTCAATTCTATATCGCCGAAGACAAAATCTTCCATCAACCAGCGCAATCGGGAAATGCTTTTTCCTTGATATATTTATGAGTGATAACCTGGTGCAGTTTTATTAATGCAACTGAAAATGGGTTTAATCACAAAAAATAAACATTTTAAATCAGTGTCTAGTCTACCACCTGTGAGTAACCCAAATTTAAGTAACTGAAAAGGACTTTAAAAATTATACATAACCTTTTACTAGTTACATTGGTGTACATTAGTCAGTTTCTTAGCAAATTAAAATATTTAAAATATGTGCCTAAAAGAAAAGCTTAAAGAGCCTCCTAAAAAAAGGTTGTAAACAGGTGCAATTAGCGGAAACTCGCCATGGTGATCAATTCAATCTGGGGGCATGGCCTGTTTTATGGGCGGGGCCCGTTTCTAGCACAATGTTTTTCAAACTAGCGCAAAAGATCACGGAAACTCGATTTGCACTTGAAATGCTTCAATCTTTTGATGGACCCTTCTTGTTCCTCAAACTGTTTAACACTGTTCAAAAGAGAACTGCTTCCATTTGTCTTGGTTTTTGGTACACACAAAGACAAATTCTATTTTCTGGTTGCAGACTTTCCCTACTAGCTAGGAATGATCCATACAGTCCAATACAAAAAGCCCCATTGCTGGCCTTTAGAGGCATGGCCAGGGGAAAGAATGGCATTTTGGCAAAGCCAGTTTATATTTGCTGCTGGGAACACAAGAGCTGCTTTTACATTGGCCTTGGAGAGGTGCTTGTTGGGGTAACCCCAATGGAAACTTATCGGCTATACTTCACTAAGACCAGTTGCTGGGAAGACCTGGAAAAGAGAAGTGTGGGAGACCCCACGTCAGGAATATTGCAAGCACCCCTCAAGAGCCAATGTAAAAGTTGCTGAAGTTTGCAGTATGATGGGGATAACCCACCTGTCAAGGTGACACTCCATCTACTGCCAACTTATTTACATTGCAGTGGTACAGCTGAAGTTGGGGCTGGCACTAGAAGCACTGTAGTGTGAATGCAATTATTGAACCACTTGTTTGCAATTCTAGTGGAACTTCAATTATCCCAAAAAGTGGATAATCAAATTGGCAGATAATCAATAGGTTCCAAATTTTGGTCTTAGATAGGGTACCTTGGGAATAGAGACAAGTACAATATAAATCATAGAACAGGTATTACGAAATGTTATTCACCAATGAAAGGTGAAATAAAAACGGAGGTTTTCCCCAGCACCGTACACTTCCTAGACAGTACATTTAATCTTCTGAAGTGGAGGGGTGGCAAGAGTGGAGCCAAGGGTCTTGAAGAAATTTTTGATCGATTCCTGAACCATTAATGCTTTTTATTTTCCATTTCAGTCATGTTTTCACATACAAGACACAAATGGTGCACCCTGTATGCATTGTACCCTTCTTCCTCAAAAGATTCTCTATATCTTCCACCTCTCTTCTTACTATTAGCGTTTTTCCTTTCATTACCATTATTCATATAATCAAAAATGTCACTGCTCAACCTCCTGATTGAGCTCCTCACACTCAGGAACTTCCTTACCATTATCCAGAATAAATCCAGCTATGATCTCCTCCTCCTCAAAAGGCAAGGGACTATTTTTCAATGTAGTTAAAGCCAAGGAAGTTACAAGTTACAAATACCTGTAACTCTTCTACTGCAGGCAAAAGCTCGCACCAGAATGAACCAGGGTGACCAGCTTTACCTCATTGAAGTGTGAGTGACCTCATACAAGCCCTCTTTTACTACGATGGCTTTTCCAGAACAATAACATGTAGTATTCTCCGTAGAGAAGTTTTTCAATAACTTGCTCCTGTATTGCTGCATCAGGTACTGGATAATACCCTGGTTATAGAATGGATGATGGATGTTAGGTGACAAATATACAACAAGGATTGGAATATTATCTTCTGTTAAGGTGCATTTGTCAGGATGTGAAGGTGCATTATTTAAAATTAAAACTGATATGATGCAGGTTCTTGATGCTCAGATGGTTATCAACTGCGAGTACAAAAGTATGGTGAACCAGGAGTTCAAAACTCTTTCAATCCATTCACACATATAGCTAGTTGTAGCACAGGAGGAGGTCATTCGTCCCGTCATGCCTGTGCTGGCTCTTTAAAAGAGCGGTCATGCTTAAATCCATACCCCCGCTTTTTGTCCATAACCCTGCAAGTACCTGTCCAACTGTCTTTTTAAATTAGTTATGGAATCTGCTTCCACTGCCTTTCCAAGTAGAGCTTTCCAGATCACAGCAACTCGGTGAAAAGATTTCTCATCTCCCCTCTCGATCTTTTGCCAATGATTTTAAATCTATGACCTCTGGCACTCACTAGAGGGAATAGATTTTCTCTATCCACTCTATCAAATCTTGAAAATCTCTATTAGGTCACCTCTTAACCTTCTATGTTTCAAGGAGAACAGTCCTAGCTTTTCCAACCTCTCCTCATAACTGAAGTCTCTCATCCCTGGTGACATTCTGGTAAACCTCCTCTGTACCCTTTCTAATGCCCTTTTACAGATTTCCTGAAGTGTGGTGCCCAGAATTCTCCAGCTGAGGACTAACCAGTGATTTATAAAGCATGATCTCTTTGCTTTTATTTTATATTCCTCTATTTATAAACCCAAGTAACTCATATGATTTTTTAACCACATTATCAAGTTGCCCTGCCACCTTTAAGGATTTGTGCATATCGACACCAAGTCTCTATGCTCATCAACAATTTTCAAAATCATGCCATTTATATTATACTGTCTTTCCATTAGTCCACATTGTAGTAGCTGAGATTGCATTTTAGTTGCCTTTAAAAAGAGTGTTCTTTTGCCTGTCCTATGAAGGCAAGTCGCAGGTTCCAAGTACCACTGCCATGACTGCAGCAAAGTAATGTAATTACTTTTGCTGCCTGTTCCCTGGAGCACAGGTTTCTTGCTTTGTTGTAAGAGTTACGATTGAAGGCATATCCAGTGTGGACCAATCTGTATTGAAAACCTGAACTTCTGCACACTGGTTGAACTGATCACAAAACAGTTCCTGCTAGACAGGGAAACCACCCTTAAATTAGCACTAACTGGCAATCTGTCTCAGGGGCCACAGACTGATGTGTTTTTTTCCATTTTGCACACCCAAGTGCGGCAGGAAATGCGCTTAAGATACATTGTTGGGACAGAGTACAGCAAGTTTAATCTGCACCTGACTGTGTTGCGACAGAGTACAGGAAGCTTTACGCTGTACTTGTCTGTGTTATATCTGATAGAGTATATTGTGCTGTCACGGGGTTGCCAAAATGGAAAGCCTCAGCATCGATGTTCTTTACCTTGATAAGCGCAAAATTCACAAAAGTTTTTTTAAAATTCTGAAAGTTGGGCTTCATTGCTATGCTTTATCACATCTATAGCTGTGTGTAATTTTAAATAAACTAGCTTGTTTATTAGCACAAAGTATCCTGTCTCAAATTATTAAAATCTCTAGGCTGTATTTTCATCTTTTGAGCTACTTGGAAAGGTGCAAACTCTGAGCCAAACCATTATTTTACCAGAAAATAAACACTAAGCAAAAATCAATCTTTCCTACAAGAGCTAGTAAAACTATATCCTTTACTGCTCCTTTCGAAGCACAAGTTTGAATAGAACACTTAGCGAGTTCAGCCTTCTGGTCTATGGAGACAGAACAGACTGCATTGCAATTGAATTAGCTCCAAGGCATTACATAAAAGACATCTACATAAAGAACCTTCACTGCTCATGAAGAATTGCTTGTCTGTACACATGTTCCTCTGTGCAGGTGAATAAGACAATTCTTTGGTTGGCAAGTGGTGGCTGCAAATTGGTCTGACTGCCAATTCCTGCTGTAGTAACTGATTCATTTCACTTGATGGTGCTGTCTGTGGTAAACCACTTTTATCGTTCACTATCGTTACACTATAGTTCTCACTGTTGTATTGTTATCACCGTTCTCACTGTTGTATCACTATACGAGGTCGCCTCTTGTCGCGCTGTTATACCTGGGCTGACCACCTCCGACTCCGCCCATGGCTCCACCTACCTGCCCAGGTATAAAGGTAGTCGACTGGCTGGTATTCCTCCTTGTTGGACCCGATCACCCACGAGGGTGGGCTCTGTTATTTAGTCAATAAAAACCTTTAGTTACGTTCCTAACTCGTCGCTTTTTATTGGACGAATTGATAGGTATATCAATTTTATTGACTAAATTTTAAAGATGTTTGCTACTGACCAGCCAGAAGCCCTCCCAGAAGCACAGCCACAGCAGCCTTCAGACACCGGGCTACACCAGCCGGCTTGGCTGCAAGCCCTCAAACCACCGTACCTGGATCTAAACCCACAGGCAGCAAACTCAGCCCTCAACTTCAAACACTGGCTGGACTGCTTCGAATCCTACCTGGAAGAATCCGGCGTCCCGCAGAGATCCAAACTAAGACTTCTGAACGCCCAAGTGAGCCCGAGAGTATACGCACTCATCCAGGACACGACTACATACGAGGCCGCTATCAACCTACTGAAACAGCAGTACCGGAGCCCGGTAAATTACATGTACACCAGGCACCTCCTAAGATCCCGCCCGCAACAGCCAGGAGAGTCTGTAGCTGAATTTTTACGGGCGCTAAGAGCACTCGGCAGGAACTGTGACTTTAAAGCGGTGACGGCTGTTGAAAATACGGAAGATAATATCCGCGATGCCTTTGTGAAAGGCCTACGGTCCGACTACTCACGGCAAAGACTGCTTGAAGCTAAAGACCTCGACCTGGACAAAGCTGAAGCCCTCGCTCTCTCCCTAGAGGTGGCCCATCAGGACCAGGAGGCGTTTTCCAGGTACTGCTCGCGACCCTGGGACTCGGGCCCGACCCCTACCGCAATACCCTTCGCAGCGCCGCCCCCGGGACCTACCTCAGCGTCGGCGTCCCGGACCCGACACCCCCGGTACCGGCTCCGACATCGGGCACCCGCGATCGGGCCGCCGGCTGCTTCTTTTGCGGCCAGGAGAAGCACCCGAGGTCGCGCTGCCCAGCCAGGAACTCTACCTGCTCAACCTGCAGGAAGAAAGGCCACTTCTCTAAGGCCTGCAGGAGCGGATCTTCAGAGGCCAGCAGTGCCTCATGCGAACTGTGGGGGCGGCCATCTTCTTTCACGGCAACTGAGGCCAGCATCCCCACACGTGAGTCATGGGGCGGCCATCTTTGATCAAGGCAACCGACCCCAATAGTGCCTCATGTGAGTTATGGGGGCAGCCATCTTCTCCGCCATTTTGTCCTACCTCGTGGGAGACGCCATTTTACCCACCACGCCCGACTGCCACCGAGCCCCCGGACCTGACGACCGCCTCGCCCGCAGACGACAACGACTCGCTTACCTACACACTAGCCTCCGTCACTCTGGATCAAGCCCGCCCACACCACCTGTCCAAGTCGATGATGGACATCAAAGTAAACGGCCACGCCACGACCTGCCTGTTCGACAGCGGAAGCACGGAGAGCTTCATCCACCCAGACACGGTGAGCCACTACTCCCTCCCTGTCCTGCCAACGCGCAACCGAATCTCGATGGCATCGAGGTCCCACGCCACGGACATTAGCGGCTACTGTGCTGTGACCTTGTCGGTTAAGGGCACAGAGTATAAAAATTTTAAACTCCTCGTCCTCCCCCAGCTCTGCGCTGCCGTCCTACTAGGGCTGGACTTCCAATCCCACCTCCAAAGTGTAACCCTAGCATACGGTGGACCCCTCCCCCCTCTCACAGTCGACAACCAGCGAATGTTAAACCGCCCACCGCGTAACACCTGCAGCCTATCCACCCTCAAGGTGCCGCCACCTTCCCTGTTCGCTAACCTCACCCCCGACTGCAAACCCGTCGCTACCAAGAGCAGGCGGTACAGCGCTGGGGACAGAGCTTTCATTAGCTCTGAGGTGCAGCGTCTCCTGAAGGAGGGCATCATCGAGGGGAGCAACAGCCCCTGGCGTGCCCAGGTCGTGGTCGTTAAGACCGGCGATAAAAATCGCCTGGTCATCGACTACAGCCAGACCATAAACAGATACACCCAGCTGGACGCATACCCCCTTCCCCGCATATCTGACATGGTCAATCAGATTGCACAACACCGCGTATTCTCGACCATCGACCTTAAGTCGGCCTACCACCAGCTCCCTATCCACCCCGAGGACCGCCAGTACACCGCCTTCGAGGCGAATGGGCGCCTATACCACTTCCTTAGGGTCCCCTTCGGTGTCACCAACGGGGTCTCGGTCTTCCAAAGGGAGATGGACCGGATGGTTGACCAGAATGGACTGCAGGCCACATTCCCCTATCTAGATAACGTCACCATCTGCGGCCGCGACCGGCAGGACCACGACGTGAATCTGGAGAAATTCCTCCGTACAGCCCAACGGCTGAACCTCACCTACAATAAGGAGAAATGTGTGTTTAACACCTCGCGCCTTGCCATCCTTGGCTGTGTAGTAGAGAACGGACTCATCGGCCCCGACCCCGAAAGAATGCGTCCCCTCATGGAGCTACCCCTCCCCCACTGCCCTAAGGCACTGAAGAGAACCCTGGGGCGCTTCGCCTACTATGCCCAATGGGTGCCCAATTATGCGGACAAAGCCAGACCCCTCATGAAGTCCACATCCTTCCCCCTCACGGAGGAAGCGTGCGCGGCCTTCTCCCTCATCAAGGGAGACATAGCCAAGGCCACAATGCACGCAGTGGATGAGTCCATCCCCTTCCAAGTGGAGAGCGATGCATCCGACTTCGCCCTAGCCGCTACCCTTAACCAGGAGGGGAGGCCGGTGGCCTTCTTCTCGAGGACCCTACAGGGCCCCTAGATCCGACACTCATCGGTCGAGAAGGAAGCCCAGGCAATTGTGGAGGCGGTACGGCGCTGGAGGCATTACCTGGCAGGCAAACGATTTACCCTCCTCACCGACCAACGTTCGGTTGCTTTCATGTTTAATAACAAGCTGAGGGGCAAAATCAAGAATGACAAGATCTTGAGGTGGAGAATCGAGCTATCCACCTACGATTATGATATCTTGTACCGGCCAGGTAAGCTGAACGAACCCCCTGATGCTCTTTCACGAATTACATGCGCCAGCGCGCATATTGATAGACTTCAGACCCTCCACAACGACCTCTGCCACCCCGGGGTCACCAGACTTTACCATTTCATTAAGGCCCGCAACCTGACCTACTCCATCGAGGAGGTCAGGACCATGACCAGGGACTGCCAGACCTGCGCCGAGTGCAAACCGCACTTCTATAGGCCGGACAGAGCAAGCCTGATCAAGGCCACCCACCCCTTCGAGCGCCTGAGCATCGACTTTAAGGGGCCTCTACCGTCATCTGACCGCAATGTGTACTTCCTCAACATCGCTGATGAGTACTCCCGTTTCCCTTTTGCCTTCCCCTGCCCAGACATAACCAGTACCACGGTCATCAAGTGCCTGAACGACCTCTTCGCCTTGTTCGGGTTCCCGAACTATATACATAGTGACCGGGGCTCCTCCTTCATGAGTGAGGAACTCCGTCAGTTCCTACTAGCGAGAGGTATTGCAGCAAGTAGGACCACCAGCTACAACCCCCGAGGGAACGGCCAGGTGGAAAGAGAGAACGCGACGGTATGGAAGGCCGTCCTCTTAGCCTTAAAGTCTAAGGGCCTCCCAACCTCCCGCTGGCAGGAAGTCCTCCCGACAGCGCTGCACTCCATCCGGTCACTACTTTGCACTGCCGTTAACGCCACCCCCCATGAACGAATGTTTGTTTTCCCCAGGAAGTCGACTACGGGAACCACTCTACCAACCTGGCTGACCTCTCCGGGGCCCGTCTTGCTGCGAAAGCACGTGAGGGCCCATAAAACAGACCCCCTGGTCGAGAGGGTGAACCTCCTGCACGCCAACCCCCAGTACGCCTACGTGGCTTACCCAGACGGGCGGGAGGACACTGTCTCCTTACGAGACCTCGCACCCTCGGGCACTCCGGAGACACCACCTTTACCCCCCCCACCACCCCCCCAATTCCAGCCCAGGTAGACGGCATGCCGGAACCCCACGAGCCTTCGCCGACCACGCAGACACCAGCACTAACACCGGATAATGCAGCACCGCCGCTGCGACGATCGGAGAGGCTTACGAGGCCTCCGGACAGACTGACATACCAGAACTGGTAGTACACTTCACCCCGCCGGACTCAAATCTAAACAAGGGGTGAATGTGGTAAACCACTTTTATCGTTCACTATCGTTACACTATCGTTATCACTGTTGTATTGTTATCACCGTTCTCACTGTTGTATCACTATACGAGGTCGCCTCTTGTCGCGCTGTTATACCTGGGCTGACCACCTCCGACTCCGCCCATGGCTCCACCTACCTGCCCAGGTATAAAGGTAGTCGACTGGCTGGTATTCCTCCTTGTTGGACCCGATCACCCACGAGGGTGGGCTCTGTTATTTAGTCAATAAAAACCTTTAGTTACATTCCTAACTCGTCGCTTTTTATTGGACGAATTGATAGGTATATCACTGTCTAAATAGAATACTAAAACAGTGCATTTAGAGCAGGATTATCAGGGTTTAATTGATCTCCTGAACTTTGCATATTTTGACACAGCAAAGAAAAATGCAGAGCAAAGCTCCCTCTACTCTGCTGCATCATGTCTAAGGCCCAACTTCAGAAAGCACCCCTTAATTCAGCAGTCTAACATTTTTCCACAAACCATCCTGTGGCCGCCGAGATATTACCAACTCGTGCCAAACTAATTAAGGACATATTTGTGCTGTAGAGTTCTAACACAAGGAGTTTCCAACAATTCTGGATGGATTTGAACCCAGATCCCAGAGGTAAAAGGCCATTGTCTAACCCACTGCACCACCTAGTTTTTAATGCACTTTAAAAAATAAGTCCCTGTTTACTTTGTGCAACAAATATTCCTGCTGGTAATTGCCCAACATGTTACGATAGAGCCAGACAAAAGCAAGGTAAAATAAACACCCATTTAATTTTTATTTGTTACATAGGATGTACAGCACAGAAACATGCCATTCAGCCCAACTGTTTATGCTCTGCATGAGCCTCCTCCCACCTCTCTTCATCTAACCCTATCAACAAAACCTTCTATTCCTTTCTCCCTCATGTGCTCATCTAACTTCCCCTTAAATGCATCCATGCTATTTGCCTCAATTACTCCTTGTGGTAGCATGTTCCACATTCTAACGACTCTCTAAGTAAAGAAGTTTCTCCTGAATTCCCTATTAGATTTATTAGTGGCTTATTTATGGCCTAGTTTTGGTTTCCCCCACAAGTGAAAACAGCATAAATGCATCCCTAATTTGGCACTCGTTGCAAATATCTTCACTACATCTACCCCAACCCCATCAAACTCTTTCATAATCTTAAAGACCTCCATCAGCCTTCTCCTTTCCTGAGAAAGAGTTCCAGCCTGTTCAATCTTTATGGATAGATATAACTCTTAGTTCTGGTATCATCCTTATAAATCTTTTTTGAACCTTCTCCGCACCAGACACCAGAATATGGAGACCAGAACTGTGCACAGTACTCCAGGTGCGATCTAACTAGGTTCTATTCAAGTTCAATACAACTTCTCTACTTTACAATTCTAACCCTCTAGAAATGAATCCCAGTGCTGTGTTTACTTTTTTTTTTAAATGGCCGTATTAACCTGTGTCACTAATTTTAATGATTTGTGTATCTGTTGCATTATACCAGGGTTTAACTGGATTCAGTTTAAATTTGGGAACGAAGAGTTGCATACTATGGGGCTTTAATTTTTTTTTAAATTCATTCTCGGAACACGGGCATCGCTGGCAAGGCCAGCATTTATTGCCATTACCTTGTGGTGGGCCACCTTTTTGAACCGCTAATTGCTGTTTGGCACAGCTGAGTGACTTGCTACCCCACTTCAGAGGGCAGTTAAGAGTCAACCACACTGGTGGAGTCACATATAAGCCAGGCCGGGTAAGGACAGCAGGTTTGCTTCCCTAATGGACATCAGTGAAGCAGTTGGTTTTTCAGAAGACAACTTCATAGTCACTTTTACTAATACCAGCTTTTTATTTCCAGATTTTTTAAACTAAATTCAAATTCTCAACTGTCATGGTGGGATTTGAACTTGTTCTCTGGATTATTAGTTCAATAACAACCACTATGTTACAGTTGTCCCCAGCCCTTTCCTCTTTTCACCATTCATGTCCTTTTAGGCCCATCCAAGGAGAATTATGCACTTACACTGGAGAATTGGATGCTATTTGCCCTTGACCTTGTGTGATATTTGCAACAGTGGATTAGAAACAATTTTTTTCCCTCTCAGGAATATTTTCCACAGTTCATGTGCCACAGGCTGTTATCGTTTTTATGTTGAAGCATTGTGATCCGAGAAAGAGAGAAACCCAGTCAAAAAGCATTCAGCAATACTATTCATTTAAAACTTGGAATTCCATAGGGTAGGGCTGTGACATGATGATTAGAACAGGAGGGTTTGTACAGTAGTTGGAAGAGCAGAGGGTGCGAATGGGGACAGGGCTGGAGGAGGTTGCAGACATGGGGCGGAGCAAATTAATGGAAGGACTTGAAGACACGATTAAAGATTTTGCAGTAAACACAAAGGACACCCAGAGACAGCATCAAGCACCTCAAGCAGTGTAAGGCACCAGTGAATGTAGAGTAAAGCCCTCTCTGCTCTATCCTATCCCCAACAATGCGTCTTAGCCCAACAGTGAAAGAATACTCCCTAATGAACCAATGTGAATGCTTTTTGTTTAGGAAGGGTTGAAGCTGCTCAAGCGTGTTTCAAACCGGATCCGTGGAGATCCTTCCATAGAGAGATGTTCATTCCATTAGCCGAGGCTGGGTTCAAACCCAGTCACAAAGATGAAATGGCACTGTATTAATTCACTGAGCTGTTCAGTCCCCACAACTCACATTTTTGGAAAGATGAGAAGGGATAGAAAACTACATGGTGCTTAGCAGGCTTTAATCGAAAGTACAATACACTACAGTTACGAATAACAGTTACCAAAACTTACATTTATACAGTGAAGTGACCTAGTGTGGTTGTGAGCATCAACCCTGGTATTTGACACACTGGTGTCTTGCATGACTCCACTTATTGCAACCATCATTGGGATCTTTTTCCGGAATTCTACACCTGAAGAAAATCAAAAATGTGATTTAATAGACACTCTTATTGTTTATACATTATCCCAAAGAAGATACTTCACACCCATGATTTCAAATTAAGTGAAGGTGACACTACCAATCATGAGTCTGCCAAGTCCCTCACATGAATAGCTCACTAAGTACCACAGTGATTGATGAATTATCTAGGTACATGATTTACAAGCATAATCTGCAATAGGCATCACAAACAAATCCACATTGGTCTATGCATGGGTTTAAAAAGGTCCTTACAAGAGTCACCCAGGATGGGATTTTTCAGGCACGTTTTGAAAATTCCAGTCTGTCTCTCTCATCTATCTATATATATATAAAGCGGCTCTTCTGTCTGTCTGTCTGTCTGTCCGTCCGCCTGGTCTCGATGCGTTTGGAAGTTACAGAGCGTACCAACGCGCGCGTCGCCTCAAAAGAAAGCTTGCGATTCCGGACCGGTCATCGGCCTATTTACGTTTCGGCCGGACAAAAATCCCGCCCGCGGTATCCCAAAAACGTTCAGCGTTCCGCTCATTAGCAACCGTGTGACGTCGAGGTCTTCCTACAGTTGAGTGTCGAGTGACTCGACGATTGACCAATCCTACGCTTCGGTGACCTGACCGGTCGACCAATCGGTGCGTGTGTGGGCGGGCCTTATCCTTCTGAACCGAGGTGAGTGGCCGCCATCTTGATTTTCCACAATTTTTTCCCCCACACTTTGTGTGTTAGGGAACTAAGGTAAATATTTGAATTATGTGTTAGGGAATTAATTAACAATTTATTTCAGTTTTATATTGTGTTTAGCAACCCCCCCTCCCTCCTCCTCACCCTCGCGCAGGGGGGACTCGGTGCTGGTCTCCAGGCCCGCTGCAGGCAGGCCTGAAGCTCCAAAAATTTCTCTATCTCTCTCTCTTCCCTTCTCCTCTTCCCTCTCTCTCCTTCTCCTCTTCCCTCTCTACTTCCCCCTCTCAGGTTTGACGGTGTCGGGGCCCGAAGTGAGCCGCTCTAACGGCCGCCAGCCCGCGGGGTTTCCCTGCCTACTCCCCGCGGGCCGCCTCGCGCCGCTGGCACTGACCGCGCATGCGCCGCCCCGCCCGCGAGAGCCCGCTCTGGCTTTTTAAAAAAAACGGCAACCACGCATGCGCACGGCCGTTACGCAGCCGCCTTGACGCCGGCACGCATGCGCACGGCCCCCGTGACGCCAGCACACAGCCTCGTGAGATCGCGGGGGGGGGGGGGGGGGGGGGGGGGGGGGAGAGCCTCGGGAAATCGCGGGTGAGAGAGCCTCGGGAAATCGCGGGGGGGGGGGGGGGGGGGAGAGCCTCGGGAAATCGCGGGGGAGAGAGCCTCGGGAAATCGCGGGGGGCGGGGAGAGAGCCTCGGGAAATCGCTGGGGGCGGGGGGCGGAGAGAGCCTCGGGAAATCGCAGGGGGGAGAGCCTCGGGAAATCGCGGGGGGGGAGAGACTCGGGAAATCGCGGGGGGGGGAGAGCCTCGGGAAATCGGCGGGGGGGAGAGCCTCGGGAAATCGCGGGGGGGGAGAGCCTCGGGAAATCGCGGGGGGGAGAGCCTCGGGAAATCGCGGGGGGGAGAGCCTCGGGAAATCGCGGGGGGAGAGCCTCGGAAATCGCGGGGGGGAGAGAGCCTCGGGAATCGCGGGGGGAAGAGAGCCTCGGGAAATCGCGGGGGGAAGAGAGCCTCGGGAAATCGCGGGGGGGGGGGGGGGGGGGGGAGAGCCTCGGGAAATCGCGGGGGGCGGGGGGGAGAGAGCCTCGGGAAATCGCGGGGGGCGGGGGGGAGAGAGCCTCGGGAAATCGCGGAGGGGAGAGCCTCGGAAATCGCGGCGGCGGGGGGGGGGGGGGAGGAAAGAGAGCCTCGGGAAATCGCGGGGGGGGGGGGGGGGAAAGAGAGCCTCGGGAAATCGCGGGGGGGGGGGGGAAAGAGAGCCTCGGGAAATCGCGGGGAGCGGGGGGGAGAGAGCCTCGGAAATCGCGGGGGGGAGAGCCTCGGGAAATCGCGGGGGGGAGAGCCTCGGGAAATCGCGGGGGGGAGAGCCTCGGGAAATCGCGGGGGGGAGAGCCTCGGGAAATCGCGGGGGGGAGAGCCTCGGGAAATCGCGGGGGGGAGAGCCTCGGGAAATCGCGGGGGGGAGAGCCTCGGGAAATCGCGGGGGGGAGAGCCTCGGAAATCGCGGGGGGGAGAGCCTCGGGAAATCGCGGGGGGGGAGAGCCTCGGGAAATCGCGGGGGGGGAGAGCCTCGGGAAATCGCGGGGGGAGAGCCTCGGAAATCGCGGGGGGAGAGCCTCGGGAAATCGCGGGGGGGAGAGCCTCGGAAATCGCGGGGGGAGAGCCTCGGGAAATCGCGGGGGGGAGAGCCTCGGGAAATCGCGGGGGGGAGAGCCTCGGGAAATCGCGGGGGGGAGAGCCTCGGGAAATCGCGGGGGGGAGAGCCTCGGGAAATCGCGGGGGGGGAGAGCCTCGGGAAATCGCGGGGGGGAGAGAGCCTCGGGAAATCGCGCGGGGGGAGAGCCTCAGGAAATCGCGGGGGGGAGAGAGCCTCGGGAAATCGCGGGGGGGAGAGCCTCGGGAAATCGCGGGGGGAGAGAGCCTCGGGAAATCTGCGGGGGGGGGGGGGGGGGGGGGGGGAGAGCCTCGGGAAATCGTGGGGGGAGAGCCTCGGGAAATCGCGGGGGGCGGGGGGGGAGAGAGCCTCGGGACAATCGCGGGGGGGAGAGCCTCGGGAAATCGCGGGGGGCGGGGGGGAGAGAGCCTCGGGAAATCGCGGGGGGGAGAGCCTCGGGAAATCGCGGGGGGAGAGCCTCGGGAAATCGCGGGGGGAGAGCCTCGGGAAATCGCGGGGGGGGAGAGCCTCGGGAAATCGCGGGGGGAGAGCCTCGGGAAATCGCGGGGGGAGAGCCTCGGAAATCGCGGGGGGAGAGCCTCGGGAAATCGCGGGGGGAGAGCCTCGGGAAATCGCGGGGGAGAGAGCCTCGGGAAATCGCGGGGGGAGAGCCTCGGGAAATCGCGGGGGGAGAGCCTCGGGAAATCGCGGGGGGAGAGCCTCGGGAAATCGCGGGGGGAGAGCCTCGGGAAATCGCGGGGGGAGAGCCCTCGGGAACGAATCGACGGGGGGAGAGCCCTCGGGAAATCGCGGGGGGGAGAGCCTCGGGAAATCGCCGGGGGAGAGCCTCGGGAAATCGCGGGGGAGAGCCTCGGGAAATCGCGGGGGGGGGGGGGGGAGAGCCTCGGGAAATCGCGGGGGGGAGAGAGCCTCGGGAAATCGCGGGGGGGGGAGAGCCTCGGGAAATCGCGGGGGGGGGGAGAGCCTCGGGAAATCGCGGGGGGAGAGCCCTCGGGAAATCGCGGGGGGAGAGCCTCGGGAAATCGCGGGGGGGAGAGCCTCGGGAAATCGCGGGGGGGGGGGGGGGTGGGAGAGCCTCGGGAAATCGCGGGGGGGGGGGGGAAGAGCCTCGGGAAATCGCGGGGGGGGGGGGGGGGAAGAGCCTCGGGAAATCGCGGGGGGGGGGGGGAAGAGCCTCGGGAAATCGCGGGGGGGAGAGAGCCTCGGGAAATCGCGGGGGGGGAGAGAGCCTCGGGAAATCGCGGGGGGGGAGAGAGCCTCGGGAAATCGCGGGGGAGGGAGAGAGCCTCGGGAAATCGCGGGGGGAGAGGAGAGCCTCGGGAAATCGCGGGGGGGAGAGAGCCTCGGGAAATCGCGTGGGGGGGGAGAGCCTCGGGAAATCGCGGGGGGGGAGAGAGCCTCGGGAAATCGCCGGGGGGGAGAGAGCCTCGGGAAATCGCGGGGGGGAGAGCCTCGGGAAATCGTGGGGGGGAGAGCCTCGGGAAATCCGCGGGGAGGCGGGGGGACGAGAGCCCTCGGGAAATCGCGGGGGAGAGAGAGACGAGAGAGAGGTGCGGGGAAAGAGAGAGGGGGTGCGGGGAGAGACGAGAGAGAGAGGGTGGAGGGGAGAGAGAGTGAGAGGAGGGGAGAGCGGAGAGAGGGTGGGGGAGGGGAGAGAGAGCGGTGGGGCGAGGGCAGGGAGGGGGAGAGTAAAGCAGGGAGAGAGGGAGAGCGTGAGGAGAGGGGGGAGGGAGAGTAAAGCAGGGAGAGACGGGGGAGGGAGAGAGAGGGTGAGGGAGGGAAAGAGTGAAGGGGCGGGACAGGGAGGGGAAAGAGTGAAGGGGTGGGAGAGCTTACCTTCTTCCTTCCTTCGCAGGGGTCCATCGGGCCACCTTCCCCCCCCCCCCCGTCGCGCTCTCTCTCTTCCCCCCCCGTCGCGCTCTCTCTTCCCCCGTCGCGCTCTCTCTTCCCCCGTCGGCTCTCTCTCTTCCCCCCGTCGCGCTCTCTCTCTTCCCCCGTCGCTCTCTCTCTCTTTCCCCCGTCGCGCTCTCTCTTTCCCCCCGTCGCGCTCTCTCTCTTCCCCCCGTCGCGCTCTCTCTCTTCCCCCCGTCGCGCTCTCTCTCTTCCCCCGTCGCGCTCTCTCTTCCCCCCGTCGCCTCTCTTCCCCCCCCGTCGCGCTCTCTCTCTTCCCCCCCGTCGCGCTCCTCTCTTCCCCCCCGTCGCGCTCTCTCTCTTCTTCCCCCCGTCGCGCTCTCATCTCTTCCCCCCCCGTCGCGCTCTCTCTCTTCCCCCCCGTCGCGCTCTCTCTCTTCCCCCGTCGCGCTCTCTCTCTTCCTCCCGTCGCTCTCTCTCTCTTCCTCTTTCCCCTCCCCCCGTCGCGCTCTCTCTCTTCCCCCCGTCGCGCTCTCTCTCTTCCCCCCGTCGCGCTCTCTCTCTTCCCCCCGTCGCGCTCTCTCTCTTCCCCCCGTCGCGCTCTCTCTCTTCCCCCCGTCGCGCTCTCTACTCTCTCTCCCCCGTCGCGCTCTCTC